>NC_041381.1:271178215-271217564 GCF_002162155.2 Triticum dicoccoides | reverse complement strand
GGGGGGCGGCGGCTCGGGCTTTAAAGACCCGGGGGGCGGTGGCTTGCGGCAGGGGCGGCGCAGCAGCTTGAAGCCGGACTCCGAGAGGAGTCCGCCGCGGGCACGGCGGCGCCCGGCGGGGAAGGCGGCCGCGGAGCGGGCCGACTCTGGCCTAAAAATGCAATTTTGGAAACATGCATAATTTTCTAATTCAAATAAAATAGCAATAAAACCAAATAAAATCAACTAATTGATTTTAACATTTTTTTTCTCCAATATCTCTTTTATTTTGGAGAAGTCATTTTATCTCCTCTCTTTTATTTTGATATTGGAAATATTCGGAGAGAAAATGGTTAAAACCAAAATGATCCTCTTTTCAAATTTGAGAAAATTCAAATATGAAAATAAATGAAACCCCCAACTCTCTCCGTGGGTCCTTGAGTTGCTTAGAGTTTCTAGGATCGACCAAAATGCAGTTAAAAATATGATATGCATATGATGACCTATGTATAACATTCAAATTAAAAATTTGGGATGGTACAAACCTACCCCCCTTAAGATGAATCTCGCCCTCGAGATTCAGGTTGGCTAGAAAATAGGTGTGGGTGGCCCTTCCGTAGATCTTCCTCTTGTTCACAGGTGGCTTCCTCCTCGGTATGGTGGCTCCACTGATCTTTGCAAAACTTTATAACCTTGCTGCGTGTGACTCGGCTAGCATACTCGAGAATCTTCACTAGTTTCTCCTCGTAGGTCAAATCACTATCCAACTGAATCGCTTCCAGTGGCACTGTATCTCTCAAAGGAATATCGGCCATCTCTGTGTGGCACTTCTTCAACTGGGAAATGTGAAACAAATCGTGAACTCCTGACAATCCTTCTGGCAATTCCAGCTTGTAAGCAACTTCTCCCATGCGCTTCAAAACTTTTTATGGTCCCACAAAACATGGTGCTAGCTTTCCCTTAACTCCAAATCATTTAACACCTTGAAGGAGGGATACACGAAGGTATACTTTGCCTCCGACTTTGTAAACTGTCCCCTTGAGTTTAGAATCTGCATAACTCTTCTGCCTGGACTGGACTACCTTGAGTCTATCCCAAATTAGTTTAACCTTCTCTTCAGACTCCTTAATCAAATCTGGTCCAAACAACTAACGGTCTCCAACTTCATCCCATAATAACGGTGTCCTGCACCTCCTTCTGTACAAGGCTTCGAAAGGGGCCATCTTCAAACTAGCTTGATAACTGTTGTTATAAGAGAACTCTGCATACGGCAAGTTATCATCCCAACTAGATCCATAATCTAGCGCACAAGCTCTCAACATGTCCTCCAGAATCTGATTGACTCTCTCGGTCTGTCCATCTGTCTGTGGATGAAATGTTGTACTGAACTCTAGCCTAGTACCCAAAGTCTCATGCAATTGATTCGAGAACTTTGAGGTAAACTGGGTTCCTCTATCTGATACAATGGTCCTTGGAACTCCATGCAGACATACGATCCTGGTCATGTATATCTTTGCCAACTTCGCACTTGTATAAGTGGTCTTCACTGGAATGAAATGAGCTACTTTCGTCAATTGATCGACTACAACCCATATAGAGTCATAGCCTGAACGAGTCCTGGGCAATCCCATGATAAAATCCATGCCAAGCTTGTCCCACTTCCATTCGGGTATCGGCAATGGCTGTAGCAATCCTGCTGGCTTCTGATGCTCTGCCTTAACTCTTTGACATACATCACATACTGCTACATACTCGGCAATATCATTCTTCATTCCTGTCCACCAGAAACTTTCCATCAAATCCAGATACATTTTAGTGTTTCCTGGGTGAATCGAGTATGGCGAATCATGGGCCTCCTGCAGAATCAACTTCCTGATCTCGGGGTCATTAGGCACATATACGCGATCCTCAAACCATAAAGTTTCGTGCTTATCCTCACGAAATCCTTTAGCCTTTCCTTTGCTCATCCTTTCCTTTATCTCGGCAATCTCCTTGTCAGTCTTCTGGGCTTCTCTGATATTACTCATCAAAGTGGACTGAATTTCCAATGGTGCTACATAACCTCTCAGAACTATTTCCAAACATAGCTCGCGAATATCCTCTGCTAACTCCTTGGGTAATCCTTCGGTCATGAGCGTATTAACACAACTCTTGCGACTCAACACGTCAGCTACTACATTAGCCTTTCCGGGATCATACTGCAATTTCATATCATAATCCTTAATGAGCTCCAACCATCTTCTTTGCCTGAGGTTCAACTCCTTATGCGTAAAGATATATTTCAAACTCTTATGATCCATGTATACCTCACAATGGTTTCCGATGAGAAAATGTCTCCATGTCTTCAACGCATGCACTACGGCTGCTAAATCCAAATCATGAGTAGCATAATTTAACTCATGAGGTTTAAGCTGTCGTGAGGCATATGAAACAACTCTTCCCTCCTGCATAAGCACTGCTCCAAGTCCTCGACGTGAAGTGTCGCAATACACTTGATAATTCTTTCGTTGGTCTGGAAGAATCAGCACTGGGGCTGTAACCAAACGTTTCTTCAACTCCTAAAAACTGGCTTCACACTCCTCGGTCCATTTGAACTTGGTGTCCTTCTTCAACAACTCTGTCATGGGCTTTGCAATCCTAGAGAAATTCTCTATGAACCTCCGATAATAACCTGCAAGTCCAAGAAAACTCCTGATCTCTCCAACTGATGTGGGTGCTACCCATTTAGTTACAGAAACAACCTTGGTGGGGTCTACTGCTATCCTTCTCCGGATATAACATGTCCGAGAAATCCAACTTCCTTCAACCAAAACTTACACTTGCTGAACTTGGCATACAACTAATGTTCCCTGAGCTTCTCAAGAACCAAACAGAAATGTTCCTTATGCTCCTCTTCATTCTTCGAGTAGACCAATATGTCATCAATGAACATCACGACGAACTTATCCGAAAACTCCATAAACACCTTGTTCATCATGTTCATGAAATAGGCAGGCGCGTTAGTCAGACCAAATGACATAACAGTATACTTGTATAGCCCGTACCTTGTGGTAAAAGCTGTCTTAGGTATATCCTGCTCTCGAATCTTCATCTGATGGTATCCTGATTGCAGATCGATCTTAGAGAAAACTTTAGCTACTTGCAACTGGTCAAACAAATCATTGATCATCGGCAGTGGGTACTTATTCTTGATCATCACTTTGTTCAACGCACGATAATCAACAGCCATCCTTAATGATCCATCCTTCTTCTCCACTAGAAGTACTGGGGCTCCCCAAGGTGACGAACTTGGTCGAATGTAACCTTTATCCAGTAACTCCTTAATCTTCTTCTTAATTTCCTCCAAATCCTTTGCGGGCATCCGATATGGTCTCTTTGATATTGGCCCGGTGCCTGGCAAAAGCTCAATCAAAACTCAATGTCTCGATCTGGTGGCATGCCTGGCAACTCCTCTGGAAATTCATCGGGGTAATCCTTCACCACTGGTACTTCCTCCTATACAACTCCTGATAAGGAATTTACTTGAGTTCTCTTCAGCACATGTCGGGATACATACTTGATCCTTATTCCTTCTGGGGTGGTGAGCATAATTAACTTACTGGCGCGATTGATGTTTCCTCCATACATCGATAACCAATCCATACCCAAAATCACATCCAATCCTTGCGACTCCAGAATTATCAGATCCGAGGGGAAAACATGCCTACCTATGGTCAATGGCATCTGAAAACATCATTGGCTTGCTATATGCTCCGCTCCTGGCGAGCTTACTAACATAGGTGTCCTAAGAACTTTGGTGGGCAGCTTATACTTATCCACAAATCCCCTTGATATGTATGAATGCGATGCACTAGTATCAAAAAGAACGATTGCAGTAAATGACTTAACCAAAAACTTACCTATAACTGCATCTGGCTGCTCTTCAACCTCCTCCACGCTAATGTGGTTCACTTGTCCCCTATTGAAAGGGTTGGGCTTCTTCCCAGAGCTTCCATTGCCATTTCCATTCTTTGCTTCAGAACATTCAGTGGCGTAATGTCCATTCTTCCCGCACTTGAAACAAGTAATGTGACTTAGATCCTTCTTGGCGGGCGTTGCTGGGTTGGAACGGTTCTGGCTGCTGCTTCCTCCATTCCCATTCCCATTCTTGGGGCCACTATGGTTATGCGAACTCCCTCCATTGGAATTATGGCCTCCATGGTTATGGTGAATGTGTCCTCCCGAGTTCGGGGTAAAACGAGGTCTCTATTGAGCTCCTGAATTGTACTTCCCTTGTCCATACTTTCTCTTATGGTGGCGGAGCGGGCCGGCTGGGCCTTTGGCCTAGTGCGGTCCGGGAAACTTTTTTTTAATAATTCCACCGAAACAGAAAAATCCTAATAAAATAAAATAAAATCTAAAATGCCAAAAACATTTTTCACCGTCTAAATAAAATATTTAGAACAAAGTGAACATTTTTCTGGCCTAAAAATGCAATCTTGGAAACATGCATATTTTTCTAATTCAAATAAAATAGGAATAAAACCAAATAAAATCAATTAATTGATTTTAACATTTTTTCTCCAATATTTCTTTTATTTTGGAGAAGTCATTCTATCTCCTCTCTTTTATTTTGATATTGGAAATATTCGGAGAGAAAATGATTAAAACCAAAATGATCCTCTTTTCAAATTTGAGAAAATTCAAATATGAAAATAAATGAAACCCCAACTCTCTCCGTGGGTCCTTGAGTTGCTTAGAGTTTCTAGGATCAACAAAAATGCAATTAAAAATACGATATGCATATGATGACCTATGTATAACATTCCAAAAATTTGGGATGTTATAGTGTTACTTATGCTTAATGCTTGGGTACGAGATTTTTCGCTTTTTGGTTGGTCGTTTCTCAATCTTTTTGCTAGCCTTCATTTTGCACTAAGTATGATCACTACTTGTGCATCCAAAACCCTTTAAACCAGTTTTGACATATGAGTCCACTATACCTACCTATATGTGGTATTTCCATGCCGTTCTAAGCAAATTTGCATGTGCCATCTCTAATGTTCAAAATAAATTTCTCTTTTGTGTGCTCTATTGCTCGCGAAGCGGTAAAGGTAGCCAATATTTTCCATGCTAGATGTGTTATTCTCACGATGAGTGTTTATTCACTTGCATTGCGCGAGAGTACGGCAAGGGTACTAGGGATGCCTAGTCCCGAAATGAATAATGAATTTACTTTATGTTGTCAAATAATAAATTCCTTGGAAAGTTTTCGTATGGAGGGCACCCGTGGATACGGTTAGCCATGGAAAGTGAAAGTAATGGTGGAAAAAGGAATATACTTTATTTTTTGTTTGGGAACCGCCTATGATGTATCTAGCATGGAAAGTGTTGGGATGCTCCAAGTCGTTTTCGTTGGTGGGAAAAGTATGCCTCTCAAAAATAATTTTTATCTCTCAATTTAAGCTTTGAGCTCTGACACCTCTACAAATCCCTACTTCCCTCCGCGAAGAGCCTTTATTTTACTTATGCAATTTTTATTTTGAACTTGAGTCTCCATCTTCTCTTATAAAGCACCAACTAAGGGGCACTATGATCGTATTTGAGCATTGGGTGTAGCTAATATTCGAGTGTGTTTCATGAATGGGTCAATGATTGAGCATGATGGGCTAGGGATAACTTGCTTTAGTGTTGATATTTTGAAAGACATGGTTGCTTGTTGGTATGCTTGAGTATTAAAGTCTTCATGTCAAAACTAGACTATTGCTTTGAATCATATAAAGTCCATATGTCCAAGCTATAAAGAAAAGAAATGTGATGAACATGTTAGGCAACATTCCACATCAAAAATTCTGCTTTTATCATTTACCTACTCAAGGACGACCAGGAATTAAGCTTGGGGATGCTGATATGTCTCCAACATATCTATAATTTTTGATTGTTCCATGTTGTTATATTATCATTCTTGGATGTTTTACAATCATTTTATAATCATTTTATATCATTTTTTGGTACTAACCTATTGACATAGTGCCTGGTGCTAGTTGCCGTTCTGCATGTTTTTTACTTCGTAGGAAATCAATATCAAATGGAGTCCAAACGCAACAAAATTCCTGGAGGATTTTTTAGGGCCAGAAGACATCCAATGGGCCAAGGAAGCACCTGGAGGGTGGCTCGAGGGGAGTAGCACCCACCAGGGCGCGCCCTGGTGGGTTGTGCCCACCTCGGGTGCCCCCTGAACCGCCTCTTTGCTCTATAAATACCCCAATATTCCTGAAACCCTAGGGGAGTTGATGAAAATCAATTCCATCCGCTACAGAGTCCAGAACCACCAGATCCAATCTAGACACCGTCATGGAGGGGTTCACCACTTCCATTGGTGTCTCTCCGATGATGCGTGAGTAGTTCTTTATAGACCTTTGGGTCCGTAGTTAGTAGCTAGATGGCTTCCTCTATCTCTCTTGATTATCAATATAATGGTCTGTTGGAGATCTATACGATGTAAGTCTTTTTGCGGTCTGTTGTTGGGATCCAATGAACTTTGAGTTTATGAACAGATCTATGTTTTTATCCATGAAAGTTATCTGAGTCTTCTTTGATCTCTTATATGCATGATTGCTTATAGCCTCGTATTTCTTCTTCGGTATTTGGGTTTTGTTTGGCCAACTTGATCTATTTATCTTGCAATTGGAAGAGGTGCTTCGTAGTGGGTTCGATCTTACGGTGCTTGATCCCAGTGACAGAAGGGAAACCGACACGTATGTATCATTGCTACTAAGGATAATAATATCTCCACAATAGATAAACAAATCTCGTCTACATCATGCCATCGTTCTTATTGCATTACTCCATTTTTCCCATGAACTTAATACACTAGATGCATGCTAGATAGCGGTCGATGTGTGGAGTAAAAGTAGTAGATTGATGACCCGCAAGTATAGGGGATCTATCATAGTCCTTTCGATAAGTAAGAGTGTCGAACCCAACAAGGAGTAGAAGGAAATGACAAGCGGTTTTCAGTAAGGTATTCTCTGCAAGCACTGAAATTGTAGGTAACAGATAGTTTTGTGATAAGATAATTTGTAACGGGTAACAAGCAATGAAAGTAAATAAGGTGCAGCAAGGTGGACCAATCCTTTTTGTAGCAAAGGACAAGCCTGGACAATTTCTTATAATGAGAAAAGCGCTCCCGAGGACACACGGGAATTGTCGTCAAGCTAGTTTTCAACACGCTCATATGATTCGCGTTCGATACTTTGATAATTTGATATATGGGTGGACCGGTGCTTGGGTACTGCCCTTTCTTGGACAAGCATCCCACTTATGATTAACCCCTATTGCAAGCATCCGCAACTACAAAAGAAGTATTAAGGTAAACCTAACCGTAGCATGAAACTAGTGGATCCAAATCAGGCCCTTACAAAGCAGCGCATAAACTAAGGTTTAAGCTTCTATCACTCTAGCAACCCATCATCTACTTATTACTTCCCAATGCCTTCCTCTAGGCCCAAATAATGGTGAAGTGTCATGTAGTCGATGTTCACATAACACCACTAGAGGAGAGACAACATACATCTCATCAAAATATCGAACGAATACCAAATTCACATGACTACTAATAGCAAGACTTCACCCATGTCCTCAAGAACAAACGTAACTACTCACAAAGCATATTCATGTTCATGATCAGAGGAGTATTAATATGCATTAAGGATCTGAACATATGATCTTCCACCAAGTAAACCAATTAGCATCAACTACAAGGAGTAATCAACACTACTAGCAACCACAGGTACCAATTTGTGGTTTTGATACAAGATTGGATACAAGAGATGAACTAGGGTTTTGAGAGGAGATGGTGCTGGTGAAGATGTTGATGGATATTGACCCCCTCCCAATGAGAGGATCGTTGGTGATGACGATGGTGATGATTTCCCCCTTTCGGAGGAAAGTTTCCCCGGCAGAACAGCTCCGCCGGAGCCCTAGATTGGTTCCGCTTCGTGGCTGCGGAGTTTCGTCTTGTAAGCTTGCTTATGATTTTTTCCAGGGTAAAAGCCTTCATATAGCAGAAGATGGGCACCGGAGGGCCAACAGGGGGCCCAGGAGACAGGGGGCGCGCCTAGTAGGGGGGGCGCCCCCCACCCTCCTGGCCAGGGTGTGGGGCCCCTCTGGTATTTTCTTCGCTCAATAATTCTTATTAATTCCAAGAATGACTTTCATGGAGTTTCAGGATTTTTGGAGCTGTGTAGAATAAGTTTCCAATATTTGCTCCTTTTCCAGCCAGAATCCCAGCTGCCGGCATTCTCCCTCTTCATGATAAACCTTGTAAAATAAGAGAGAATAGCCATAAGTATTGTGACATAACGTGTAATAACAGCCCATAATGCAATAAATATTGATATAAAAGCATGATGCAAAATGGACGTATCAACTCCCTCAAGCTTAGACCTCGCTTGTCCTCAAGCGGAAGCCGAAATCGAAAAATATGTCCACATGTTTAGAGATAGAGGTGTCGATAAAAAGAAAATACGGACATGAGGGCATCATGATCATTCTTATAACAACAACATATAAGGATTTTGTCATATGATTTCTTATGCTCAAGTAACAATCTATTCACAATGTCAAGTATGATTCAGAAACTTCATTGAGAACTAGCAAACTATAATCTCAGTCATTGAAGTAATTGCAATTTATCATAACATCAGAAAGAGTCAAGAATAGAGCTTTTCAGCAAGTCCGCATGCTCAACTATCATATAGTCTTCTACAATTGCTAACACTCACGCAATACCTATGGTTATGGAGTTTTAATCGGACACTGAGAAAGATAGGGGCTTATTGTGTTGCCTCCCAACGTATTCACCTTTGGGTGATGTCAACAATAATAGTTCATGCTAACTTACATCCATGGATATATGTATCAGGACCTTTCCAACACGAGGTGCTTGCCAAAGGATAAAATGAAAAAGGGAAAGGTGAAGATCACCTTGACTCATGCATAATGTAAAAGACATAAAGTAAAAGATAGGCCCTTCGTAGAGGGAAGCAGAGGTTGTCATGTGCTTTTAGGGTTGGATGCACAAAATCTTAATGCAAAAGAACGTCACTTTATATTGCCACTTGTGATATGAACCTTTATTATGCAGTCTGTCGCTTTTATTACTTCCATATCACACGATCGTATAAAGCTTATTTTCTCCGCACTAATAAGTTATACATATTTAGAGAGAAATTTTTATTGCTTGCAACATGACAACTTACTTGAAGGATCTTACTCAATCCATAGGTAGGTATGGTGGACTCTTATGGCAACACTGGGTTTAAGGATATTTGGAAGCGCAAGTAGTATCTCTACTTGGTGCAAGGAATTTGGCTAGCATGAGGGGGAAAGGCAAGCTCAACATGTTGGAATGATCCATGACAATATACTTTAACTGAGATGTGAGAAAACATAAACCATTACATTGTCTTCCTTGTCCAACATCAACTCTTTAGCATGTCATACTTAATGAGTGCTCACAATCATAAAAGATGTCCAAGATAGTATATTTATATGTGAAAACCTCTCTTTCTTTATTACTTCCTATTAATTGCAACAATGACCAAAACTATGTTTGTCAACTCTCAACAACTTTTAAGCCTCATACTCTTTATATGTGAAGTCATTACTATCCATAAGATCAATATGAACCTTTTTATCCTTTTTATTCTTTCTATTTTCTCAAGATCATAGCAAGATAGCAAAGCCCTTGACTCAACACCAATCTTTATTATATAGCTCATGGACTCGGTTACATAGAGAGATCACAAAGCAAAACTCAAAACTAATTCAAACCAAAACTTCAATCTACTAGATTAAGATATTACTAAAAGGATCGAACTAAGAAAAAGGGTAAAGATAGGAGTGTGATGGTGATACTACAAGGGGAGTGCACATACCCATGTGATTATGTCCTCGGAGGTGGTGAAGAAGGAGTTGTTGATGATGTAGGCCTGTCGTCCATCTTCCAAGGCATAGGCTCACCATCATAGAAGGATAATCGAGTGTCCAGGATCCTCAAATCTGCAACCAAACTCATCCTCTTGAGTCTATATTCATACTCACAGTTTTGGTTTTGCAGGTCATAGATCTGGGCCTGGAGGTGCTCGATTTTCTCATGAAGCTTGAAGATGGTATCCCCAATGTTATTGGCGTCTAGCTCGTGGTTGTTGGTGAATTCCGCGATCATCATCTAGTTGGCGTTGAGTCCGCGCTCCACCATCCCTTGACACTTGAAAACTTGTTGCCCCATAGCTTCGAGCTTTGTCTCCATGCTTCCGGTACGCCTTGGTTCATCCACATCGCGGATGTGCAGCACCCCCTCACGCATCTCAATGGTTTGAGGGTGTTGCAGCACCTCCGCGAGATAGGGGTTGATAACCCTCTTGAAAAACTTGTCCTTGGGAGCGCTTGGAGATGTCATGGTGCTCTAGATCTGTCAGAAAATAGCTCGAAAAGAAAACAGAAGATTTTTGTGTGATACGGTGGTCAAAACCTTCGGGAGATTATATAATGAATTTTTGTCGACCAAAAGAAGTAACTTGCAAGAAAACGAAGTCTGGGAGGCACACGAGGTGCCCACAAGACAGGGGGGCGCGCCCAGTAGGGGGCCGCACCCTCCACCCTCGTGGAGGCCTCGTGTCCTTTCCGGATTACTTCTTGCTTTCCAAAATTCTTAAATATTCCAAAACGAAGAAAAAATGCCATTAAATTTGTTTTGGAGTCGGTTTACTTACCGTACCACATACCTATTCCTTTTCGGTGTCTGAAACGTTCTGGAAAGTATCCCTTATGTATTCCTCCGGGGTTACGGTCTCAATAATATTAGTTTCAACATTGATAGGATTACCTGAGATATAATGTTTGATTCTTTGATCGTTCACCACCCTCGGACTTGTGCCTTCGAAGTAGTTGATTTTTATGGCACCGAAACGATAGACCTCCTCGATAACGCAAGGACCTTCCCACTTAAAGAGAAGTTTTCCTGCAAAAAAATCTTAAACGAGAGTTGAATAACAACACATAATCACCTACGTTAAATTCTCGCTTTTGAATTCTTTTGTCATGCCATCTTTTAACTTTTTCTTTAAACAGCTTGGCATTATCATAGGCTTGGGTTCTCCATTCATCAAGTGAGCTAATATCAAATAACTTCTTCTCACCGGCAAGTCTGAAATCATAGTTGAGCTCTTTAATAGATTTGTTTTGGAGTCGGTTTACTTACCGTACCACATACCTATTCCTTTTCGGTGTCTGAAACATTCTGGAAAGTATCCCTTATGTATTCCTCCGGGGTTACGGTCTCAATAATATTAGTTTCAACATTGATAGGATTACCTGAGATATAATGTTTGACCGTTCACCACCCTCGGACTTGTGCCTTCGAAGTAGTTGATTTTTATGGCACCGGAACGATAGACTTCCTCCATAACGTAAGGACCTTCCCATTTGGAGAGAAGTTTTCCTGCAAAAAATCTTAAACGAGAGTTGTATAGCAATACATAATCACCCACATTAAACTCACGCTTTTGTATCCTTTTGTCATGCCACCTTTTAACTTTTTCTTTAAACAACTTGGCATTTTCATAAGCTTGGGTTCTCCATTCATCAAGTGAGCTAATATCAAATAACCTCTTCTCACCGGCAAGTTTGAAATCATAGTTGAGCTCCTTAATAGCCCAATATGCTTTATGTTCTAGTTCGAGAGGTAAATGACATGCTTTTCCATAAACCATCTTATACGGAGACATACCCATAGGATTTTCATATGCAGTTCTATAGGCCCATAATGCATCATCAAGTTTTTTGGACCAATTCTTTCTAGACCTATTGACAGTCTTCTGCAAAATTAATTTGAGCTCTCTATTGCTCAATTCTACCTGACCACTAGACTGCGGGTGATATGGAGATGCAATTCTATGATTAACGTCGTATTTAGCAAGCATCTTACGGAAAGCACCATGAATAAAGTGTGAACCACCATCAGTCATTAAGTATCTAGGGACTCCAAACCTCAGAAAAATAACTTCCTTAAGCATTTTAATAGAGGTGTTATGATCAGCACTACTAGTTGGAATAGCTTCTACCCACTTAGTAACGTAATCAACAGCAACTAGAATATGAGTGTAACCATTAGAGGCAGGAAAAGGTCCCATATAATCAAAGCCCCAAACATCAAATGGCTCAATAACAAGTGAATAATTCATAGGCATTTCTTGACGTCTACTGATATTACCAATTCTTTGACATTCATCACAAGACAAAACAAACTTACGGGCATCCTGAAGAGAGTAGGCCAATAAAACCTAGATTGCAATACCTTATGTGCAGTTCTATCTCCAGCGTGGTACCCTCCATATGGTTTGGAGTGACACTTGCGTAGGATCTATTCCTGTTCTTGCTCGGGTACACAACGTCTAATAACACTATCTACTCCTTCTTTATAAAGGTGTGGGTCATCCCAGAAGTAATGTCTTAAATCATGAAAGAACTTTTTCTTTTGCTGGTATGTGAAACCGGGGGGGGGGGTATAAATTTAGCAACAATGTAATTAGCATAATTAGCATACCATGGAGCGGTACGAGAAGCATTAATAACCGCTAATTGTTCATCAGGAAAGCTACCATCAATAGGTAGCGGGTCATCAAGAACATTCTCTAACCTAGACAAGTTGTCTGCAATAGGGTTCTTAGCTCCCTTTCTATCAACGATGTGCAAATCAAATTCTTGGAGCAAGAGGACCCATCTAATAACTCTGGGCTTAGCATCTTTCTTTTCCATAAGATATTTAATAGCAGCATGGTCAGTGTGAATAGTAACTTTAGAATCAACAATATAAGGTCTGAACTTATCACATGCAAATACAACTGCTAAGAATTATTTTTCAGTAGTAGCATAATTTCTCTGGGCAGTATCAAGAGTTTTACTAGCATACTGGATAACATTTAATTTCTTATCAACTCTTTGCCCTAGAACAACACCTACATCATAATCACTAGCATCACACATAATTTCAAAGGGTAAATTCCAATCAAGTGGCTGAACAATAGGTGCAGTGATCAAAGCCTTCTTAAGTATTTCAAATGCTTCTACACAATCATCATCAAAGACAAAAGGAATATCTTTTTGTAATAAATTAGTCAGAGGCCTAGAGATTTTAGAAAAGTCCTTAATGAACCTCCTATAAAAATCGGCATGACCAAGGAAACTTCTTATACCTTTAATGTCCTTGGGACACGACATCTTTTCGATAGCATCAACTTTAGCTTTATCAACTTCAATACCTCTTTCAGAAATTTTATGCCCCAAGACAATGCCTTTATTAACCATAAAGTGGCACTTTTCCCAATTCAAGACGAGACTAGTGTCTTCACATCTTTGCAAACTCGATCAAGGTTGCTCAAGCGATCATCAAAAGAGGATCCATAAACAGAGAAGTCATCCATGAATACCTCACAAATCTTTTCACAAAAGTCAGAGAATATAGCCATCATGCATCTTTGAAAGGTAGCAGGTGCATTAGATAACCCAAAAGGCATATGTCTATAAGCAAAAGTACCGAAAGGGCAAGTAAAAGTAGTTTTTGATTGATCCTCCGCTGACACAGGTATTTGAGAGAAACCAGAATAACCATCTAGAAAGCAGAAATGTGTATGTTTGGATAGTCTTTCTAGCATTTGATCAATAAAAGGTAAAGGGTAATGCTTAGTAGCTTTATTTAATTTACGGAAATCAATTACCATCTTATAACCTGTAATAATTCTTTGCGGAATCAATTCATCTTTATCATTAGGAACAACAGTAATACCTCCCTTTTTAGGAACACAATGGATAGGACTTACCCAATCACTATCAGCAACAGGATAAATTATACCTGCCTCAAGGAGCTTTAGTATCTCCTTTCTTACCACTTCTTTTATTTTAACCATCGTTGAGGATCTCTAACTGGTTTGGCATCTTTCTCCAATTTTTTTTTTGTGTTGGCATAGAGTGGGACTAATGCCCTTAAGATCATCCAGAGTATATCCAATAGCAGTATGGTGCTTCTTCAGAGTTTTCAATAATCTTTCCTCGTCTTGCTCTGAAAGGTTAGCACTAATAATAACATGATATATCTTCTTTTCATCAAGATAAGCATATTTAAGATTATCAGGTAAAGGTTTGAGCTCAAACACGGGATCACCCTGGGTGGAGGAGGATCCCCTAGGATTTCAACAAGTAAGTTGTGTTTCAGAATAGGACCATGTTGAAGGAATACTTCATCTATTTCCCTTCTTTCATTCATAAACATATCATTTTCATGGTCTAGCAAATATTGTTCTAACGGATTAGTAGGAGGTACGGCAATAGAAGCAAGACCAATAATTTCATCCTTACTAGGTAATTCTTTATCACGGGGTTGTCTACGAAACTTAGCAAAATTAAACTCATGTTTCATATCCCCCAAGCCAATTGTAACAACATCCTTTTCAATCAATCTTAGCATTGACAGTATTCAAGAAGGGTCTACCAAAACTAATGGGACAAAGTCATCTTGTGGGGAACCAAGAACAAGAAAATCAGCAGGATATTTAACTTTCCCACACAAGACTTCAACATCTCTAACAATCCCAAATGGCTTAATAGTATCCCTATTGGCAAGCTTAATTGTAACACCAATATCTTCTAATTCAGCGGGTGCAATATCATGCATAATTTCATTATATAAGGAAAAAAAGGTATAGCACTAGCACTAGCACCCATATCACATAAGCCATGATAACAATGATCTCCTATTTTAACAGAAATAATAGGCATGCCTACAATAGGTCTATGTATCTTAGCATCTGGTCTAGCAATATTAGCAGTTTCACCATAGAAGTAAATAACATGCCCATCTATATTATCATCCAAGAGATCTTTAACCATAGCAATACTATGTTCAACTTTAATTTGCTCAGGGGGTGTATATGTTCTAGTATTACTCTTACGAACAACAGTTTTGAAGCTTTAGCATGATCCTTTATCCTAACAGAAAAAGGTGGTTTCTCAACATAAGTAGTAGGAACAATAGGATCATTATAAGTGATAGTCTTTTCTTCAACTGTAACAGGTGCAACTACTTTTACTTCAATGGGAGGATTATATTTAAACCACTTCTCCTTAGGGAGATCAACGTGAGCAGCAAAAGATTCATAGAAAGAAGCTACTATCTCAGAGTCAAGTCCATATTTAGCGCTAAATCCATGAAAAGTATCGGTATCCACAAAAGATTTAACACAATCAAACTTAGGTGTCATACCTGACTCCTTACCATCGTCGGAACCCCAATCTTCAGAGTTGCGTTTAATTCTTCCTGTAAATCCCACTTGAATTCAGTAGTCTTCAACATATAAGAACCAGCACAGGAAGTATCGAGCATGGTGCGATCGTTGAGAGAAAGCCGAGCATAAAAAATTTGAATAATCATTTCTCTTGAGAGCTCATGATTGGGGCATGAATATAACATTGACTTAAGCCTCCCCCAAGCTTGAGCGATGCTTTCTCCTTCGCGAGGCCAGAAATTATATATATGTAATTACGATCACGATGAACAAGATGCATAGGATAGAACTTCTGGTGAAATTCCAATTTCAATCGTTTATAGTTCCAAGATCCTGTATCATCACATAGCCTATATCATGTCAATGCATCTCCCTTCAAAGTTTAAGGGAAGACCTTCCTTTTGACAGCATCATCGGGAATACCTGCAAGCTTAAATAATCCACAACCTTCATCCATAAAGATAAGGTGTAAATCAGGATGCAATGTTCCATCTCCTGCAAAAGGATTAGCTAGCAGTTACTCTATCATACCCGAAGGAATCTCAAAGTAAACATTTTCAGTAGGTTGAGGAGCAACTCTTTGCTCTACTGGTCGGGGCGAAGATGCCCCGAACAAGCCCCTCAAAGGATTACTTTTCATAGTAACAAGTGACAGAAAATTTCAGCATACTATATAAATGTTTTCTTACCAAGTTCCACTCACCAAAGGCGCTTCACTCCCCGGTAACGGCGCCAGAAAAGAGTCTTGATGACCCACAAGTATAGGGGATCTATCGTAGTCCTCTCGATAAGTAAGAGTGTCGAACCCAACGAGGAGCAGAAGGAAATGACAAGCGGTTTTCAGTAAGGTATTCTCTGCAAGCACTGAAATTGTAGGTAAGAGATAGTTTTGTGATAAGATAATTTGTAACAGGTAACAAGCAATGAAAGTAAATAAGGTGAAGCAAGGTGGCCCAATCCTTTTTGTAGCAAGGGACAAGCTTGGACAATTTCTTATAATGAGAAAAGCGCTCCCGAGGACACATGAGAATTATCGTCAAGCTAGTTTTCATCACGCTCATATGATTCGCGTTCGGTACTTTGATAATTTGATATATGGGAGGACCGGTGCTTGGGTACTGCCCTTTCTTGGACAAGCATCCCACTTATGATTAACCCCTATTGCAAGCATCCGCAACTACAAAAAGAAGTATTAAGGTAAACCTAACCATAGCATGAAACTAGTGGATCCAAATCAGCAACTTACGAAGCAATGCATAAACTAGGGTTTAAGCTTCTGTCACTCTAGCAACCCATCATCTACTTATTACTTCCCAATGCCTTCCACTAGGCCCAAATAATGGTGAAGTGTCATGTAGTCCACCTTCACATAACACCACTAGAGGAGAGACAACAAACATCTCATCAAATATATCGAACGAATACCAAATTCACATGACTACTAATAGCAAGACTTCACCCATGTCCTCAGTAACAAATGTAACTACTCACAAAGCATATTCATGTTCATGATCAGAGGAGTATTAATATGCATTAAGGATCTGAACATATGATCTTCCACCAAGTAAACCAATTAGTATCAACTACAATGAGTAATCAACACTACTAGCAACCCACAGGTACCAATTTGTGGTTTTGATATAAGATTGGATACAAGAGATGAACTAGGGTTTTGAGAGGAGATGGTGCTGGTGAAGATGTTGATGGATATTGACCCCCTCCCGATGAGAGGATCGTTGGTGATGACGATGGTGATGATTTCCCCCTTTCAGAGGGAGGTTTCCCCGGCAGAATAGCTCCGCCGGAGCCCTAGATTGTTTCCGCCAAGGTTCCGCCTCGTGGCGGTGGAGTTTCGTCCCGTAAGCTTACTTATGATTTTTTTCCAGGGTAAAAGCCTTCATATAGCAGAACATGGGCACTGGAGGGCCACAGAGGGCCCAGGAGACAGGGGACGCGTCCAGTAGGGGGGGCTCCCCCCACCCTCTTGGCGAGGGTGTGGGCCCTCTATGGTATTTTCTTTGCTCAATAATTCTTATTAATTCCAAAAATGACTTCTGTGGAGTTTCAGGATTTTTGGTGCTGTGCATAATAGGTTTCCAATATTCGGTCCTTTTCCAGCCAGAATCCCAGCTGTCGGCATTCTCCCTCTTCATGATAAACCTTGTAAGATAAGAGAGAATAGCCATAAGTATTGTGACATAACGTGTAATAACAGCCCATAATGCAATAAATATCGATATAAAAGCATGATGCAAAATGGACGTATCATAGATGCAGGCAGCAGTCGGTCTACTAATCTTGGACGTGATGCCTATATAATGATCATTGCCTGGATATCGTCATGATTATTTGAAGTTCTATCAATTGCCCAACAGTAATTGTTTTCCCACTGTTTGCTATTTTTCTCGAGAGAAGCCACTAGTAAAACCTACAGCCCCGGGGTCTCTTTTCATCATATTTGCTTTTGCGATGTATTTTCCCTTGCATTTATTTTCAGATCTATTAAACCAAAAATACAAAAATACCTTGCGGCAATTTATTTGTTCTGCGATCTATTTATCCTACCTACCACTTTTACCTCACGTTATTTGCCTATCTTGAGGCGCCGTACCCGAAAGGGATTGGCAACCCCTTTAACACGTCGGTTTGCGAGTATTTGTTATTTGTGTGCAGGTGTTGTTTACGTGGTGTGAGGAGATTCTCCTACTGGTTCAATAACCTTAGTCTCATCACTAAGGGAAATACCTACCATCGCTATACTGCATCATCCCTTCCTCTTTGGGGAAATACCGACGTAGTTCTAGCAAACACTACTCTAGTAGTAGTGCTTGCCCAGCTAGCTCCTGAGCCACAACACCCTGTGAGTGTCTGCCATGGCAACAAACCCAACACCCTGGGCCTTGTTGTCAAGCAGGTGGCTGAGAGCTGCCATGAGAGCCTCGTCGCTAAAGCCACCCTGGGTCATGACAACGTTATACAAGTTAGGGTGGACGTCAAGGGGCTTGCACTCCCTGATGGCTGTTGCCACCTCCTTCACCGCCTCAGTCATGCTGCAAAAGACATTGATCTCCTCTTCCATCAGGCCTCCTCTCTTCCTGATGAGGACATGACTACCTTGGATATGACCAAAAATATTGCATATATGCATATTTGTCAGGTGATTTCTAGTGCAAACTATTCAATAATCTATTTATGTTATCCAGAACAAAAATACTTCACACACTTTTGTGTTTTGTCTAATTGCAGGTGTATGGGACATTTGTACAATCCAAATATGAAGATAAGGAAGAAAGAGATGTTTATTTGCTGTCCAAAAAGTTCTCTCACGTCACCTTTGGCCCAAGAGAAGATAGAGTCCAAGTCTCTCACGTTCTGGATTCAGATTCGGACTGCACAGACACACCTGACTCAAAACACACACAAGTTTTTCATACGGACTCCGAATTGGGTGATTCTTTTTTTGTTGGAAACTAGATTTCGTGCACTTTCCAACCCAATTGGAATCACCTTTAAATTCGTCCGGAGCGTTGAGTTGTGGACGAAACAATCTGATGCTGCAGCAGAATCCGAGTCAAACTACAAGTCCAAAGGTGTTACATCACCTTCACTTGGGCCCATGAGCCTTGTACGACCTAGGGTTAGTTTTAGGCTGCCTTGGGACGTCCTCCCACCTCCTTGGCCGCCACCCCTTGCTCCTATATAAGTAGATCCATCTAGTAGCTTTTCCTTGGGATTTGTTTAGTTAAAAGTTAGCCATTGCAACTTCGTGTACTTCGTTTGTGTCCAACGACCAGACCAAGACCGCTTACGGATCCCCACCTTTATCAATACTTCATATATACTCGCAATATTCAGATTGCTTTTATCATATTCTTGCTTGTTCTTCGATTGCTTGCAGGAATAGACCTTCGTGGTCAGGTTGATTGTGCTCCGGCGTGGTCAATAACCTCTCGGAGTTGGTTTAGCGATTGCTAAGGCGCAACGTCGTGCACGTTTGTAGTCGGATCGTCAAAGTCGTCTCCACCAAATCGATAGTTATCATCTCATCGAAAGATCGGGACACCCCGCCTCTATCAAGTGGTATCAGTTTTCAGGTTGTTCGGTGAGATTTTACAGTTTTTCATAGTTTAGATCGCATCTGTCATTCATACCTACAGTCCATGAAAAAGCCACAAAAAAAGTTAGATCTGTTCATCCTTTATCCAAGCCAGTCTGAGCCTTTGCAATTTTCTATTCATTGCTTGCATAGTTGAATTATCGGTTGCATCGTCGTGTCAGTTGCTGGTCTTAGTGTCTAGTTCCTTTAGAGTTTCGAGTTCTGTTCACATTAGTCACGCCGCCATTGCATCATTATCCGTTTCGCTGTCCACCATCCCATCTATTAATTTCCACCACGTGCTATGCACTGTTCATTGTCATAATCATAGTTGAGGTCATTCACATCTTCACCTGATCCAATCTGCATCTTATCTAGTTTGTCTTGGAAAGAGGGAGAGAAAAAAGAGAGAGAAAAAAAGAGAGAAAAAAAAAGAAAAAAAACGTGAGAAAAAAAAAGAGAGAAGAAAAAAAATCGGATCTATCTAGAATCAATCTCGTACCTGAATTCGGATTGGAATCTGTTTTGCGCACAGTTCAGTAAAACAGGTGTATCTTCCTCATACGAAGTCCGTTTTGCCTCCGTGAGTACTCAAATTGAAGCTAGCGACGAGCCGTATCTAAATAGTTGCAGAAGCTAGTTCAATATTTGACACCTCAAAATCGGCTTCTAAACAGGTCTTTTTGCCCTCCGAAGTTCGTGAACACAGCTTGTTCCAATTTTTCAGGCCAGTTTTAGAATTCTTTGACTCCTCATATTAACTCGGAATTGAGTGATTCTTTTTGCATTGGAAAGCTTGAGTTAGTAGCATTCTTTGAAAGAATTTATCAGAAAATTGTCTCAAACTTTTCAAAAGGAAAGTTGGAGAGAGAGTTGTTGTATATCCTGCTTGGCAGTTGTTTTTCATCATTATCTTCACTGCCGTTGTGATCTTCACTTATATCTTGTGGTCAAGAGCTACTTAGTATCCTTCATTGATGCTAGTTGTGCTACGCCGTGACCTCATTAGTGTTCTAGGCTCGCGTCTCTAGTCCGGTCTAGCCTAGGACCAGCACAGTACCGTCGTTGAGCGTTTATTCAACATTGCATCTTTGAATTGATTATTGCTAATCTTTTGCTACCATATATAGCCAACCCAGCTCCACATATTTCTACACCGTGTATACGTACGCTCCCCTGGCAATCGCTTTACTCAATATTCGGAGTTACTTGACACCGCTGGTTGCCGATCACCGCCTGCTGCATGGTAAGAACTTGTAAGACATTGATATTTGCTTTACTGTGAGCGTTTTACCACCACATCCTAGTAGTTATAGGAACATTATTTTTTGGTTTTTGTTTCTTGTTCTACTAATCATGACAGGATCCAGAGTCAATTTGATAGAGGCAAAGGTGTCCCGTCTTTCGATGAGATGGTGGATTTCGCTTTGGTGGAAGTCGACTTTGACGATCCGACTACGAACGTGTGAGGACGTCGCGCCTTAGCAATCGCTAAACCAACTCCGAGAGGTTATTGACCACGCCGGAGCACGATCAACCTGACCACGAGGGTCTGTTTCCTGCGAGCAAACGAAGAACAAGCAAGAAACTAAGATTGCAATCTGGATATTGCGAATATAAGATGAAAGCTTTATTGATCAAGGTGGGGTTCTGTGACGCCTTTGTCTGGTCGTTGAACACAAACGAAGTACGCGAAGTTGCAGCTATGGCGAACTTTTAATCTAAACAAAACCCAAAGTCTAAACGATGCCCTAAGGGCTGTATATATGGAGGAAGAGGGGGGAATTTCGTGGCCCTTGGTGGAGGGTTCCGAAATCAACCCTATCTCTTATTTCCCCACACATACGGACTCTAAAAATAGCCTATACTTATGTATTTCGAAATTACATGGGCCTGGCCCAATAATAAGGTGACGCAGCACCTAAAATAGCCTCGGGACGAAATTTATGAAGTGGCATCTTGTATATTTCGTCCAAGGCTTCATGCACCCATTATGGTGGCTTCAAAGTCCTGAAATCATCACTTGTCACTCCGTTCTTGTTTCCCTTGCGCATGCCATCATCTCCATGCTTGTTCTTGCTCCAATGTTCATCCTTCTCCAAGCTAGGCCCTTCATTTGTAAGCAAAACAAATGTATCCAATTTAGGCAGCATCATATTCTCATGAACATTAGAATCATTACCAAGAAACGAAAGTACCTGGTAATTTAATTGGCGTGCACGAGCTCTAGTAATTGGTCCAGTATGTATAGCAGCAGGGGCTGTGGGTGTAACAATTGTATTGATGTCCTCATCACGCCGTGACCTCATTAGTGTTCTAGGCTCGCGTCTCTAGTCCGTTCTTGCCTAGGACCAGCACAGTACCGTCGTTGAGCGTTTATTCAACATTGCATCTTTGAATTGATTATTGCTAATCTTTTGCTACCATATATAGCCAACCCAGCTCCACATATTTCTACACCGTGTATACGTACGCTCCCCTGGCAATCGCTTTACTCAATATTCGGAGTTACTTGACACCGCTGGTTGCCGATCACCGCCTGCTGCATGGTAAGAACTTGTAAGACATTGATATTTGCTTTACTGTGAGCGTTTTACCACCACATCCTAGTAGTTATAGGAACATTATTTTTGGGTTTTGTTTCTTGTTCTACTAATCATGACAGGATCCAGAGTCAATTCATGGGCTTTGTCGATCGCGGAAGACGTGCCACCACCTTTGCCAATACCACAACCGTCACGAGAGGTGCACAAACATCTAAATGCACATGATCAGGTTAATGTATCTATACCACCATTTAATGGCCGTTTTAAACCTGCTTTATATATTGAATGGGAGTTCGACATAAAAAATATATTTGCTTCCCATAATTTCAATGAACATAAAAAGGTTAAGGTTGCGGTTGGTTCTTTCACTGGTTATGCTTTGGTTTGGTGGAGTGAATATTTGTCGGTTACACCCTGATTATATACCTACTACTTGGGATGATTTGAAACTTGCCATGCGACATACTTTCGTCCCTGCTTATTATACTCGTGACATGATTAAGAAGTTGCAACACTTAAAACAAGGTAGTGAAACTGTAACAAAATATTATGATGATTTACAAACTACCTTGTTGCATTCCTCTTTAGAAGAAAGTGAAGATGATTTTATGGATAGATTTTGGGGAGGATTAAACCGTGATATTCAAGAGATACTAATTCATGAAGAGTGTTATCCTATGGACCATTTGTTTCATCTTGCTTGCAAAGCTGAACAGGAAATAAAACGACGTGTTGGCCACGAGGAGAACAAGCGCACGGTGCACATTCCAAGAGTTGATATGATTGTTCCTTCAACTACTAGGCATACTATGACAACCACATCCGTTGTTGTCAGGAATACATCACCTCCACCATGTGACACATTGATGAGGACATGACTACCTTGGATATGACCAAAAATATTGCATATATGCATATTTGTCAGGTGATTTCTAGTGCAAACTATTCAATAATCTATTTATGTTATCCAGAACAAAAATACTTCACACACTTTTGTGTTTTGTCTAATTGCAGGTGTATGGGACATTTGTACAATCCACATATGAAGATAAGGAAGAAAGAGATGTTTATTTGCTGTCCAAAAAGTTCTCTCACGTCACTTTTGGCCCAAGAGAAGATAGAGTCCAAGTCTCTCACGTTCTGAATTCAGATTCGGACTGCACAGACACACCTGACTCAAAACGCACACAAGTTTTTCATACGGACTCCGAATTGGGTGATTCTTTTTTTGTTGGAAACTAGATTTCGTGCACTTTCCAACCCAATTGGAATCACCTTCAAATTCGTCCGGAGCGTTGAGTTGTGGACGAAACAATCTGATGCTGCAGCAGAATCTGAGTCAAACTACAAGTCCAAAGGTGTTACATCACCTCCACTTGGGCCCATTGGCCTTGTACGACCTAGATTTAGTTTTAGGCTGCCTTGGGACGTCCTCCCACCTCCTTGGCCTCCACCCCTTGCTCCTATATAAGTAGATCCATCTAGTAGCTTTTCCTTGGGATTTGTTTAGTTAAAAGTTAGCCATTGCAACTTCGTGTACTTCGTTTGTGTCCAACGACCAGACCAAGACCGCTTACGGATCCCCACCATTATCAATACCTCATATATATTTGCAATATTCAGATTGCTTTATCATATTCTTGCTCGTTCTTCGATTGCTTGCAGGAATAGACCTTCGTGGTCAGGCTGACCGTGCTTCCGGCATCGTCAGTAACCTCAGGAGATTGGTTTAGCGATTGCTAAGGCGCAACGTCGTGCACGTTTGTAGTCGGATTGTCAAAATCGTCTCCACCAAATCGATAGTTATCATCTCATCGAAAGATCGGGACCCTCGCCTCTATCAAGTGGTATCAGTTTTCAGGTTGCTCGGTGAGAATTTCCAGTTTTCCTAGATTAGATTTATTTTCTTACCTATTGTCCAAGAAAAAGCCACAAAAAAGAGTTAGATCTATTCATCCTTGGTCCAAGCCAGTCTGAGCCTTTGCAATTTTCTTTTCATTGCTTGCATAGTTGAATTATCGGTTGCATCGTCGTGTCGAGTTGCTGGTCTTAGTGTCTAGTTCGTTTAGAGTTTCGAGTTCTGTTCACATTAGTGACGCCACCGCTGCATCATTATCTCTTCCGCTGTCCACCACCCATCCATCAATTTCCACCACGTGCTACCCATCATTCATTGTCATAATAATAGTTGAGATCGTTCACATCTTCACTTGATCCAATCTGCATCTTATCTAGTTTGTTTTGGAAAGAGGGAGAAAAAAAGAGAGAAAAAAACGAGAGAGAAAAAAAGGAGAAAAAAAAAGTCAGAGAAAAAAAAAGGAGAGAAAGAAAAAAAAGTGTGAGGAAAAAAAGAGAGAAGAAAAAAAAATCGGCACAAACTTTTTCAGAGGAAAGTTGAAGACAAAGTTGTTGATATATCCTGCTTGGCTGTTGTTTCACCTCATTATCTTTACTGCCGTTGTGATCTTCACTTATATCTTGCTGTCCAGAGCTACTTAGTGTCCTTCATTGATGCTAGTTGTGCTACGACGTGACCTCATTAGTGTTCTAGGCTCGCGTCTCTAGTTCGGTCTAGCCTAGGACCAGCACAGTACCGTCGTTGAGCGTTTATTCAACATTGCATCTTTGAATTGATTATTGCTAATATTTTGCTACCATATATAGCCAACCCAGCTCCACATATTTCTACACCGTGTATACGTACGCTCCCCTGGCAATCGCTTTACTCAATATTCGGAGTTACTTGACACCGCTGGTTGCCGATCACCGCCTGCTGCATGGTAAGAACTTGTAAGACATTGATATTTGCTTTACTGTGAGCGTTTTACCACCACATCCTAGTAGTTATAGGAACATTATTTTTGGGTTTTGTTTCTTGTTCTACTAATCATGACAGGATCCAGAGTCAATTCATGGGCTTTGTCGATCGCGGAAGACGTGCCACCACCTTTGCCAATACCACAACCGTCACGAGAGGTGCACAAACATCTAAATGCACATGATCAGGTTAATGTATCTATACCACCATTTAATGGCCGTTTTAAACCTGCTTTATATATTGAATGGGAGTTCGACATAAAAAATATATTTGCTTCCCATAATTTCAATGAACATAAAAAGGTTAAGGTTGCAGTTGGTTCTTTCACTGGTTATGCTTTGGTTTGGTGGAGTGAATATTGTCGGTTACACCCTGATTATATACCTACTACTTGGGATGATTTGAAACTTGCCATGCGACATACTTTCGTCCCTGCTTATTATACTCGTGACATGATTAAGAAGTTGCAACACTTAAAACAAGGTAGTGAAACTGTAACAAAATATTATGATGATTTACAAACTACCTTGTTGCATTCCTCTTTAGAAGAAAGTGAAGATGATTTTATGGATAGATTTTGGGGAGGATTAAACCGTGATATTCAAGAGATACTAATTCATGAAGAGTGTTATCCTATGGACCATTTGTTTCATCTTGCTTGCAAAGCTGAACAGGAAATAAAACGACGTGTTGCCATGAGGAGAACAAGCGCACGGTGCACATTCCAAGAGTTGATATGATTGTTCCTTCAACTACTAGGCATACTATGACAACCACATCCGTTGTTGTCAGGACTACATCACCTCCACCATGTGACACATCGCCCCCGAGAGTGGCTACATCATCTGAGTTGATCATAAGAGGTAATGACAAAGGTACTGATCTTCCATCTCTACATGAGAATGATGAATGCCTTGTCAATTTGAATGCATCATCTGATGAGCTACCCACTACTTTGATCACACCACCTATTTTAGAGGACTACGTTGATAATTTGACTTTGCCATGTGATCAAACAACTGAAATACCAACAATTTTGAGTGCACCCATTGAATTAACTATTGATGCAAAAGAACCAATGTTTAATCATTTTGATATGACCTCTAATCTTGGTGATGATTCTGTGTTGAATGACTTATTGCATGTTTGCTTATTTAAGCATGTTATAGCATGTAAATTTGATGCAAGTAAGGTTTATTCACCAATGTTGGGATGGTTTAATGATGAACATTGTCAATCTTTTGAAATGAATAAGAGCTTCACTTATATGTGCAAACTGAGTTGCAATATTTTCATGCCTTCTACTTCTTGTGCTAACCTTTTGGCTTTAGATTTTATGAACTATGCAAGTTACTCATCTATTCATGTGTCATATATGCAAAAATCAAGGGAAGTAAAAATGGATGACATATACATATACAACATGTACACCTTGTCTCTTTTGTTAGCCACATTTCAGATTAAGCAACGTCGAGGACGGCTTTATTTTCAAGAAGGGGAGGATGATGAGGACATGACTACCTTGGATATGACCAAAAATATTGCATATATGCATATTTGTCAGGTGATTTCTAGTGCAAACTATTCAATAATCTATTTATGTTATCCAGAACAAAAATACTTCACACACTTTTGTGTTTTGTCTAATTGCAGGTGTATGGGACATTTGTACAATCCAAATATGAAGATAAGGAAGAAAGAGATGTTTATTTGCTGTCCAAAAAGTTCTCTCACGTCACCTTTGGCCCAAGAGAAGATAGAGTCCAAGTCTCTCACGTTCTGGATTCAGATTCGGACTGCACAGACACACCTGACTCAAAACGCACACAAGTTTTTCATACGGACTCCGAATTGGGTGATTCTTTTTTTGTTGGAAACTAGATTTCGTGCACTTTCCAACCCAATTGGAATCACCTTCAAATTCGTCCGGAGCGTTGAGTTGTGGACGAAACAATCTGATGCTGCAGCAGAATCCGAGTCAAACTACAAGTCCAAAGGTGTTACATCACCTCCACTTGGGCCCATTGGCCTTGTACGACCTAGATTTAGTTTAAGGCTGCCTTGGGACGTCCTCCCACCTCCTTGGCCGCCACCCCTTGCTCCTATATAAGTAGATCCATCTAGTAGCTTTTCCTTGGGATTTGTTTAGTTAAAAGTTAGCCATTGCAACTTCGTGTACTTCGTTTGTGTCCAACGACCAGACCAAGACCGCTTACGGATCCCCACCTTTATCAATACTTCATATATACTCGCAATATTCAGATTGCTTTTATCATATTCTTGCTTGTTCTTCGATTGCTTGCAGGAATAGACCTTCGTGGTCAGGTTGATTGTGCTCCGGCGTGGTCAATAACCTCTCGGAGTTGGTTTAGCGATTGCTAAGGCGCAATGTCGTGCACGTTTGTAGTCGGATCGTCAAAGTCGTCTCCACCAAATCGGTAGTTATCATCTCATCGAAAGATCGGGACACCCCGCCTCTATCACTTCCTCTTCCTATCATGGACGGGGTCAAATGGCCTGTTGAAGGGCTTCACGAAGGGCTTGTCAGGGCCATCAAGGACCTCGACGTCCGGGGTCCCAGGAAACTCTGGCATGGGAGAACCAAGAGGCTCCCCCGAGCCCATGGCATGCTTTCCAGTTGCCAGCCCGAAGGAGAAGATGTGCTGCATCTGGCTGTAGTTCTAGTTGGGTGTGTTGAGGAACTCAGCGTCCCTTAGGTGGTCGTAAGAATGAAACACAAGTGTTGTTAGTTACGATTAGGAGTAGGTAATGGTGGATAGTATGAAAAGGAAGAGGGCTGTGAGCTAACCGCGATATGGTCGGCGTAGTGCTCCGCCTGCAGAACTATGGAGCAAGTGTTCTCATCCCATGAGGCGTCGCTAAGGTCTCTCAGCTTGGACACTTGGATCCATCGACCTCTCCACTTCCTCAGGTGGTTGTACACCTGGGTGGTAGACACCTCCTGCACACAGAACTCGAGCACCTGCTTTCCAACGGTGTTTAAGTGCACCTCCTTGAAGCCCTTGTCTGTCCTAACTCCACTAGAGATGAGCTAACACATCTTGTTCAGCACGAGCGTGAACATGAACGGCTGCCACTTCATGTTGTTCGACCTACCATCCTTCTTTGCCTTTGCTGCTGCTACCTTGAGTGCAGCGGCAACAGCAGCACCAGTAGGAGTTGGCTCAACGAGCACTACTGACACATAGAGGGAATCAGACGCGAACACCTCTGAATCAGGTGCCATCTCGGACATAGGCTGCGAGTCCTCGACAAACGATGGAGCAAACTGGCTGTCGGACAGGACAAGAGCCTGACTAAGATCTTGCGTCTGCGTGGTCATGTCCTACAATCGTAGCACGCATTTACAATAAGCCGGAGCATACATGTACATGGCTCATCACTATCATAGCAAGCACATGCTTCATCACTATCATACTAAGCACATATGGTTCATCGCTATCATACTAAGCACACCGGACAATCTATGAGCACGAACATACATCTAGAACAAACAATATGCTACAAATGGACCACCAATAGCTACAAAGCACAGATCTAAGCACGAATCAACACAAGCACAAGGTTCAACTTCAAACTCTACTACTAATCTAGCCTACCACATGCTTGAACATCTAGCCTTACCACTAATTGCAACCGCAGTATAGCAATTAGCCATATCAGTTCACAAATCAGACCACTAATCAAGCATGAATCTAGATCAAACCCTAGCTGCAGCTCAGATCTAGCTAGAAGGAACAAAGAGAAAAGGGGGATTGAACTCACAGAGGCCATGGCTACAGCTCGAGGACGAGGGGGACGGTCGTGGAAGATCAACGACAACCGATGAAGGAGCGCCGATGTCGTGGACCGCCGGCCGATGAAGATGCGCCGCCTACCTGCTCGTCGGTGCCGATGCGCGTCGACGGGGAGCTCGAAGGGAGGGAGAATGGTGGCGGGAGTTGGGACGGTGTGGAGGGGCTAAATAGGGGTGGACTCGGCGGGAGGTGAGCCGAAATCCTCCCGCCGATTTTTCGACGACGCGGGTGAGCTCGCCATCTCCCTGCTCGCACGAGGAGAGAAGCGCTTCGCCCTTCCTTGCCTCGCCCGAGCTAGGCTCGCGAGCACTACTGATTCAGGCGTTTTCCCTGTGCCTGGTCTGGACGTGTTTTAAGTTTCATGCGATGCGAGCCGTACAGTAAACACAGTCAATCAAACAGGCCAAGTTCTTTCCGCGCGGGCAACCAAACATAGTCCTACCTATTTTATAGGTCGTAGAGATAGAGAAGAGAAAAAGACCATCTCCGCTGCTCGTTTTTTCTTTTCCTTTTTTTAGCCGCATCAGATTGAGAATTGGATATGCTGGGTTCAGCGGTCCTCCGGCTCGCCACCCCGCCTCGCGCCGCCGCCTCCGCTGCTGCCAAAAACATCTCGGTATAAGCCTTTTCCTCCTGTCGTTCTGCGCACTCCTTCCTACGGTCTACATACGCATCTCACATGGAGTGGCTTCTTGGTCTGTATATTCGACGGGCGGCGACAGCTCGTGGATGGGAGCCTCCGCGCTGTGCTGCACCCGGGGGCGGACGACGCAGATTCAGCGGCAGCGGGGTGCTCGCACAAGTGGCGGATGGTGATCGCCTACGACGGTACCAAGTTCAAAGGTTTATTTCGCCCCTCTTCTCTGCACCCGGATTCTTTAGATTGGTGGTGTTTGTGTATTCGATCGTTATTACATTCTTGGGGGTAGTGATGAATGGTTATCGGTGCTACTTAAGGACGGTTGCATCGAAGGGAGAAGAGCAAGCAAATGGTTGCAGAAGGTAGGTTTTCTATTACCGGGGTGAACAAAGGTGGAGGAAAGGCGAGGACTATCGATCACTAGTTTGCCACCGGACCAACTATTTGCCATATGATTAGAATGCCCATTTTAACTGAGCGTGCGTGCATGGGCCTGGTGGAATTGTTAGCTTCTACTCTCTCCATCCCAAAACATTTGAAGTTTTAGGCTTGTCCTAAGTTAAACTTCTTTAAGCTTGACCAACTTCATAGAAAAAAAGTGCTAATATCTACAACATCAAATATATATATATATATATATATATATATATATATATATATATATATATATATATATATATATATACAATTCATCACTCAGGGTGCAAAATAACTTATTCTTCACCCGAGGTAATCTTACGATCACTTCATAATTAAATTACATTTGGAATTCAAATAGTTACATTCCTATTGATTCACTACATAAAATTTGGCATAAGAGAATAAAAATATAGGTCATAAGACAAGAACAATTGTAGTTTATGTGTATTTTACACTATGTTTTTACATTTTTAATTTTACGTAACATAAAATATTTTTTATGCCGACTATATATTTTCTTACGGTCTCTTTTTATGTCGGAAATAAGACAAAACTTACGGAACGTAAAATTACGGTGCATTCATGGTAAAATAGAGTGGTCGCGCTATTCGTCACCAACCCACCTCCCAATGAATCAAGCCAGCATGCATCCACGTAGGAAATAGAAGGCTTGTGAGGTAACATTACCGTGTACAGAATCTGTCTTGCACTGGAAACACCACAACAAGAGAAGGGAGGTGAGGTAAGATTTGGTTGGCTATGAAGTAAGATTATGGCCAAGACAATCTGTCCATGCGCCCAAAAAGTACAGTACGAAAAATGAGACTGCGATGTAAAGTTAGGGCATCATTTTTTTTGGATAAGGCTGCATGGTCCGTCAGGTTTAGACGCGAAAAAAGGATCTGTTCAGCATTAGCATCGCTGCTTTGTGTCATTCGTGTTATTACTCTTCAGACGCATGTCCACATTCTTCCTGAGTGGATTAAAATCGATAATAACTAATTTAACGAACTAAAGTTGAGCACTAGGAAGGACTTGGCTTGCCAAAACATGACACCATTCTGATTCAGGCAAAGATGCTCATGTTCATAAGGTCTGCTCAGATTGAGGGCTAGTTTGGTTGGAGACCTGGCTAAAATTTACCTGGCCTGAAGCGTGCCTGAGACTAGCCTGGAGTATGTTTGGTTGCTATCCTGGGAATTCAACTACTAGCCTGGCCTGGAGCGTCTTGCATGGCCATTAGCCTGGTTGAGTCACCAGGCGCGTGTGTTAGCCTGGCCCAGGCGCTGGGAACCGGTAGCCTGGGTTGTGCCTGGATGCTAATCTCACCTTCTCTTGCATGCAGTTCAGTGGGGCCACAGGCTAGTAGTTGTTTATTGGCTGATAATAGCAGGTCAGGCTGTGGACACGTACCAAACAAGTCGCATGCAGGCTAGCCTGACCAGGCAGTTTCTTTGGAGTTTTCAGGCACACACCAGGCTCTAGTTTTACCCAGGCATGGAGCCCAGGCATCCAACCAAACTAGCCCTGAATCCCTCGCCTTCCCAGCCGAACTATTGGAGTCGTCTGAAGCATCACATCTTGTTTGGATGGGCTCTAAAATTCTGGCATGCCGGCCCACCATTGCACCAATTTGCTGGTGAGACGAGGGTGGAGGTCTCAAAGATTCATGGCAGAGGTCTCATTTTGCATCTTACAAACATGCCAACAATTGTGACTGCATGTTTAAAAAGAAAACAATTGTGACTGCAGGACCAACAACAAGAGCATCCTGCCTTTGTACTTCCGTTCTTGTATCCGGCTTAGCTTTATCATTCTCAATCATCCATTGTGAATCTTTGATTACAGGAAACAGAACATTTAATCAAGAAAAATCCAGAATGTCTTGATGATCTATCACAGTAATATCTACACACTAGCCACTTAACTAAAAAGTGCAGATTTCTACGAACCGCTGAGCTTGTAAGCCTGAAAGAAACGATATGACACTTGATTGAGCTAGTCACAAATATCCTCAGGTGAGGTGGTATGATAAATTACTCCAACCAGAACCACAACTACTATCAATATTAATACTCTCTCCCAACCTGAATTAAAAAAAAATAACAAAAACTGAACTTACATAAATATTGCACATCTAATACAAATTGGAACAGCTCAAAAGTCTACGGAGATGACCACATTTTATTTATTCTTGCACACATGTAGTACTAAAAAATAAAGAAAATCCTACGGGTCAGTGAGTCAGTGTACATAGAACTACCAAACTGTGTCGCATACCGGAGTAGTATTTCTGAGAAATGTCTCACTATGACCTATACGGATTTGGTGATCAGATACTTTCTATTTCATGAGAGATATACGAGACGCATTCACCTGGGTGTGCAGCAGACAATCTAGAACAAACACGCAGACTTAGAGCTTTGAGCCTTCAGGGGCGGTGGTGTTGTAAAACTAGATACAAAGCATGGTGATGCAAAAAAATATGTTCATATATATCTGCTTAAAATTTTGAAAACATAATAAAACTATACATTCAAAAGGATTCCAGTACGAACTATTAAATATCTAAAGAACATTATATGCTTGAAAGAACAACAGTGTTAGAAATTCCACCAAAATATGCATAATTCGTAGTGAAAAATTTCAGTTAGAAATATCACAATACAACGTGATATTCAGATTTCAAATGATTAGAAAATCAAGTACCAAAGTATCCACTTGAAAATGTTAATGCACACGCTCCAACCTTTCAGCTCGAATGATATATTTATTAATGACCACAACTGTATGCACAAATTCTCTCATCACTTCCAGCAGCAGAGCAGAAGGGAAGAGATCCGCCAAAATATCAACATATTTGACAAAAACTTCTGATATATAAATCTCATTTTACACATGGGCAATTATCCTTTTTGGTGTGGAATAGATGTTGTTTCTGCAACTATCAATTTTAGGCAGAGGAGGACGGTAGTGAGCTTGCTGGACGATTTGACAGTGATGACCACCTTGAATGGATCTGGAGCAGTCATGAAGGTGGGGGTGGCAAGCCTCGTTCCCATTAGAGCCCTCCTTCTATTACCTTGCAGAGCGAAGATGAAATGGGAATGGTGGCGGCGAGCCACCACCGGCACGACACATGTGACTAGCAGGATTTACCCCGTCGACTAAAATTTGATGATAGAACTTTTGATTTCTGAAACAAACAAAGCCAAATGAAAATAGTAAGACAGCCTTAACTACTAAAAGCTCGCAGAATTTAGGCTTGAGCTACATAAGCCAGATAAACGGAAACAACACTAAAAGTCTGCAGTTTATCATCTCGTTGGTGCATTCAAACAGTTAGTGAGCACCATGTGAAGTGGATTAAAGAACACAATTCCGCTTATACATGAATTGGCGGAGGCTCAAACACAAAATTGGACTCTGGCTTGTTCTATGAGGTAAGCACTTCAGATGGGCCTCCCATGAAAATATTATTGACACTGAATTTGAAAACAACGACTCGCTTGAAACCCAAAAAATAAGTAACTACATAATAAAGTTATAACTTACTACAAAAGCAAAAAGACCAGTAGCAAATGCGTACTCTCCTTCCCCTTACAATACCAAGCTGCAAGTTGGTTTTCAGAATACCATGACAGAACAAAGAATTTGATTGCGCTCCTTTAATTTTTTTTCAGTTATGTTGACTAATTAAATTAACCAAGACAAGCTCCTACAACTAAGCCATCATTCACAACTTCAGGTAAAAATCAATCACACAATCATCGTAGCTTTATCCTATTCTGATCCACCATATTAAAGAATATTAAATAATTGGATCGAATAGTTTTTTTTTTGAAAATAATGGGCAGCACCCTTACATCCATTCACTTAGAAATATGTTCATTACAAATAATGGCCCTGATTTGATCAGGTGGCTCGCTAGACCAACAGGACCCAACATCAAATTCTGCAGATTTTGCCAGTACATGAGCTGCCTCATTACAACCACGTTTGACATGGATAAAATCACAAGATAAGAACTTTGTGGCCCTACTTTTAATATCCTGGACTATGGCACCTGAAGGGGACCTGTCGAAACTCCTATCCCGAACCTTGTTCATCAGCGACAAGCAATCGGAGACCACCTGAATCTTATTAAAACCAGCATCTTCAGCAGCGATGAGCGCTTGACGAACAGCAATAGCTTCAGCCACTTCTGGGTTTTGAATATGATCAATATAGGAACCTCGGTATGCAGACAAAAGTGTCCCTCGATGGTCTCGCACTACAACTCCATAGCCAGCCCGTCCTGAGTGGGAGAAAACCGCAGCATCTACATTGATCAGCAACCAACCTTCCGGCGGCGGAGACCATTTTTGGGTTGATGTAAAGGTCTCACGTCTGTTGGAACCTGTTGGGCTGATCTTATACTCTGTAATGAATTCAATATAAGCCTTGATTTTCCCCACCACGCGAAGAGGATTAACTAGTGCCTCGCCATTGCGATAGTTGTTCCTGTTCTCCCAAATGTGCCACATAACAACGGCCATAATCATAGCAAATGAAGAGTTTGAAGCAATGGTCATATTTCACAATCAAGAATGCTCCTACAGTCACGAGAAACACACAAGTAAATAAAACTTCCTAACCTTGTGACTTGTGAGGCACCTGAAGCTCTAGTGCTCGAGGAAAATTGACGGGATCTTTAGGTTGGGGTGACACAAGTAAATAAAATTTTCTAACCTTGTGACTCGTGAGGCACCTGAAGCTCTAGTGGCGTTGAGTTACCTAGGCCGCAATTGATTCCAGCCGGAGCGAGTTTAGGGAGGCAACCTTGTCAATTTCAGCTGGAGATGAGGTCACAGAGGAGGTCGAGCCGCTGCATCTCCTGTTGGCTGCCGCCGCGACACACAACCCTCCTCTGTGCACACGAGATCGCCGAGCGGCCGAACCCCTGCCTCCGTCGGTCAGGACGAGAGAGAAACACAACATGGCGAAGGTAAAAATGCCTGCTCGGTGAAGTTGTCGAGCTATCCCCAGCGATCAAAGCCATTGAAGTCACCCACAAGGTGCAGGCTAACCACCATGCCGCGAAGCGGGCCATCGGCCAAGGAGGCCACCACCAGCCACGAAGCCTCCCGCAGCACTGCCCGCCTCGGCCCCACCGCCGGAAAACGGGGCCGAGCCAACACCGCACGCAGCTACCGCTCGCCGCCGAAACCTCCATCGCTTGCCCCTCTTGCAGTTAGAATAGGTCCAGAAACGGAGTGGGTTTGGTCCAAAAAAAACCCGTAAACAACATAAATAAAAATGGAAAATGAAATACATTGGCTGGGGAAAGGAGTGGTGCGACAACCACACTGAGACCAGGTGCGTCGGAGTGGGGCTGTTATTCTTCACCTTGGGTTAATAATAGATTATATATATGTTATGTTGAGTCTAATGAACCTAATTTGGTGTTGTAGATGTTGGTATATTTTTCTACAAACTTGGTCAAACTTAAAGAAGTTTGACTTAGGACCAACCTAAAACATCAAATATTTTGGAACGGAGGGAGTAGTAGTCTTGTTCCGTGTTTTCTAGAGACAGATTGATAGTTATGGTTTGTTTCTAGCTAATAGATCTAGCAGATTAGTTGCATTTTTCTTTTTTCAAGATTCAAGATGTATTTTGTGATGAAAACATATTTTTTGTGCCACGTAACATGTTTCTTGATCAATGGAAGCATCATTTTTCTAGTACGTTGGAAACATATTTGTTCACTAGATGGAAACAGTTTTCGTGACCAATATTAACGTTTTTTCTTTGCAATGGTAATATTTTAAAGTACTTTGGAAACAAGTTTTTCTGTGTATAACAGAGTCAATTGTATGATTTTTTTGCTTTGGTTGAAACAATATAGCAGACACTGATAGTGGTTGAAACAAAAAATTACTACAAGAAGCAAAACGAATAAGATACAACTTCACTAAAAGAAACAAAAGTACATGTGAGTGAAGCACATACAAGGTAGTGATTTCAGAAGAACGAGTGTAGAAATAAAGGACGCACATGGTGGTAGTGGTTGAAGTAAAAATTTACTGCCACAGAAACACGCGTGAGAAATATAATTCTTATGCAATGGAAGCTTAGAAAGTTGATTTCACAAAGGCATGCTTGCCGGGCAACATTTGGGGTGAAAAAAATTGTGGTTTGCGAATCAATTTAATAAAAACAAATTTAGGTTGAGCGCGCTCATAACATCTTTGAAATGAAGTACCGCGAAGCAACTTTTCAAGACACTGTGCATAGGATTGGTTTACCGGAGGGAAGAGTTTACCATAAATAACGGGGCAGTTATGCGACATTTTCTCTTATCTTGTCAATTTTATTATGAATGCCTTTTTTTGTTGTCATTTTGTTGGTTTTGAGGTTTTATTGTTATGTCATTTATGACAATAACTACCGTACACCGCTAGGACGTGCTTTAACCATTGGATATTTATATTTGAATTTGGCCTAATGATGATTCATTTCGTGAGTATCCAAAGAATCGATGGTGATTTTAAGTAGCATGCGGTCCTTGACATTTATGGTTACACTTATTGGGGTGAAATTTGTAAACTATAGCCCCAGAGAAGGAGGTAGTTCGTTTTAGTATCTTGAGACATTGATGTACGTGTATATGTGCCTACCACCTCTCCTACATTACCAGCAATACTAGAAGCAGCACACACAGATCGTCACGAGGGCATTCAAAAAATGTTACATCGGCTTTGGGCTGGTTTCCATGTACCACAGGCCCGCAAGATGGTTAAGGAGTTTGTGCAGACTTGCGTGAGATGTCAACGCCACAAATGGGATCATTTCTATTAGGGGGGCTTCAATAGGCTTAAGCCTACCCTCCAAAAATCCTATTAGCTAAACATTACCACTTCAAAATTGTATTGAGGTGTTTTATATGCCACAAATGAGAGCGTCAGTAGCCCGTCGAAGAGGAATGTGCTGGATCACAAGTCTATTGCGGATCGTCCAGAGGGTCCAAGCGAGGGCCCCAATCTCAAGCCACCTAATGTGGCGAGAAGGCAGGGCGGAGTTCTGGAGTTCGGCGAATAGGTCGGAGAAGTTGGTGTGGCACCAATTACCACCAACCACCTCTCTAAAGCAACTCCACACAAATTGAGCGGACACACAAGAGAAGATGTGATTCTAGTCTTTGTGGACACCGCAAAGCGGGCAAAGGCCAGTACCAGGGCCATTGCGCTTGCGGACCTCCACCTTAGACAGGGTCCGCCCGCGAATCCATTGCCACATGAAGATCCGGATTCAGTGGCAGGCGGATAGACCACACCGCCGTAAGGGGTTGGGGGGGGGGTGGAGGGGGCAATGGCCTGGTAGAGGGACTTGGTGGAGAATTGGCCTGACGGCTCAAGATGCCACCTATGATTCGGGCCAGCATCCACTACCGGCTCGTGGAGAGCGACGCAATCAAGTAACTCCTGCCAGGCGGCGGCGTCCGGAGGCTCAAATGGCCTCCGGAATGCGAGGCGCCCTAAGTCAATAAGGGCCCTCTCTACCGAGATCGAAGGGTCGACGGCGATGAAGAAGAGGTCGGGGAAGCGCGCGGCGAAGGGGGTGTCTCCCGCGGTCCCGCCCACCTGTCGAACCAGAACAAAGTCGCAGCCCCAGATCCAACCAAGATGGAGGTCCCAATGCGGAGGACCGGGTGTAGTTGGATGACCGACTGCCAGAACTGGGAGCCGCCAGATCTCTGACAGAAGGCTAGGGGTTGCCCACGCAGGTACTTGTTTCGGATGATGTTGTAACCAGAGGCCGCCTTGCCCTTGCGGAATGTGCCAGAGCCATCGAGATAAGAGGGCAATATTCATGCGCTTAGAGCACATGATATCTAGGCCTCCTTGTTCCCGAGGCTTGCAAATGTCTGGCCAGCTAACCATATGGTATTTCTGCTTATTGTTATCGCTTGCCCAGTAGAAACGAGACTGGACTTTGGCGATCTCATGGTGCAGAGTCTCGTGAAGGCTGTAGAAGCTCATGAGGAACAAGAGGATGCTGGAAAGGGAGGAGTTGATGAGAATCGTCCGCGCCGCCTTCGACAGCCACCTACCCTGCCAAGGCTTTATGCGCGTTTGCAGCTTGGCCACGGTCGGACGCAGGTCAGCGACGGTAAGCCTAGAGTCACTAATGGGCGTTCCCAAGTATGTCGTGGGGAAGGAGCCCAAGGGGCAGTTAAGCCGGTTGGCAATGTCTAGGCATTCCGTCGGAGAGTAGCCCATCACCATCACATCACTCTTGTCAAAGTTGATCTTGAGGCCAGACATTTGTTGGAAGCAGAGGAGAAGGAACTTAAGATTAGAGATGTCCGCCTTCGAGCCTTCTACCGTGATGATGGTGTCGTCGGCATACTAGAGAAGGGATATCCCGGAGCCGCCGGCCAGGTGGGGGGTGATCCCACGAATATGGCCCGCGACCTTAGCCTTGTCCAGGATAGCGGCAAGCGCGTCCACCACCATGTTGAACAGGAATGGGGAGAAGGGGTCGCCTTGTCTAACCCCACAAAGGGTGGGAAAGTAAGGGCCGATCTCCCCATTGATGTTTACGGCAGTGCGACCGCAGGACACCATCTGCATCACTCGGGGTGATCCAACGGTCGTCGAAGCCCTTCAGAAGCAGAACTTCCCGAAGGAAGGACCAACTGACAGTGTCGTATGCCTTATGGAAATCGATCTTCAGGAAGACCGCCCTGAGGTGTTTAGACCGGACCTCATGGAGGACTTCATGAAGTACTAGCACCCCATCCAGGATATACTGCCCTTGAATGAAGGCGGACTGGTTGGGGTGGGTAATGTGGTCGGCAAGCAGGGTCACCCTATTGGCGTACCCTTTTGCGAGAATCCGGAAGATCACATTGATTACCATGATCGGTCGGAACTGGCGGATGTCGGAAGCCCCAAGCACTTTGGGGATGAGCGAAATGATCCCATAGTTGAGGCGCCCAAGGTCGATGGACCCAACGTAGAACTCGTCGAGTATGGCCATGATCTCAGGCTTAATCACATTCCAGAAGGTCTGGAAGAATTTAATCGGGAGGCCATCCGGACCCGGGGCCGAGGTAGGGTTCATGCCTCTAATGGCAGCCCATACCTCGCCCTCAAAGAAGGGGGCCATAAGGGCCGCGTTCTCCGCAGCGAAAACTAGCTGGTGGCCGGTCCAGCAATCATGGGCCAGAGATAGTCCGCTCCGAGGAGCGGAGGAGAACAGGAACCTGTAGAACCCGTCGACATGGGCCCGAATGTCACATGGGGACTGCAGAAGGGTCGCGCCATCCCAGAGGAGGGGGATGGTGTTGCGTCTACGGCGGCCATTCGCAATGGCCTGAAAGTAGGCCGTGTTCGCGTCGCCCTTCAATACCCATTCCTGGGAGCCACGCAGACGCCAATAGGCCTCCTCGTCGGTGTAGATGACGGAGAGTTGGTCTTCCAAGTCGTATCGGGAAAGCAACTCCTCAGGGGAGAGGCCGGTCGCGTTCGCTCGTAGGTCTAGGGCCTGGATGGCGGTCAACAGGGCCTTCTTGCGATCGCGGAGATCACGCCCCAGGTTGGCGCCCCATCCCTTCATGAACTGCCGGCCACGCTTGGCACAGAACTGCCACGAGTCAATGGCCGAGGGGGGACGGGGGTGGGAGCGGGCACAAGCCTCCACCCAGCGAGCGCTGACGGCC
>NC_041381.1:271174902-271177960 GCF_002162155.2 Triticum dicoccoides | reverse complement strand
GGATCGGCGGTCGGCAGTGGACAGGAGGAGGGGAACGTGGTCGGAGCCAATCCGGGTGATGGCCCGGAGGGAGGCTAGGGAGCAGCGGAGGTCCCACTCGGGGAGACTAGGACCCGGTCCAGGACGTACTGGGTCGGGGACGCCTGGCGATTGGTCCAGGTAAATCTGGCACCAATCCTATCTATCTCGTGAAGACCAAGATCAGCAATGCAGTCATTAAACACTTGCATCCGCGCAAAGTTGACATGAGTATTGCTCTTGTCTTCCGCGAATAGGAGGAGGTTAAAATCGCCCCCGACCACCACCGGAAGAGAGGCGGCCGAAACCTTCCGATGGAGCTCGTCGAGGAAGGCGGCAGACCTACTATGGTCTGCAGGGCCGTAAATGATGATAACCTCCCACTTGAAGTTAAGGGCCCGTTCATAGAGTTCCATACTAACAAAGAACTGGCCCTGGTCCATACTACCCACCTCAAAGGTGGCATCCTTCACTCCTAAAAGGATGCCACCAGAATGGCCGGTACTCCCACTAGAAGGGAGCCAATGCCAAGCAAAAAGGTGGGAGCTCAGCCTATCGAGCTCCGGAAGAGAGAATTCCGTGCGCATGGTTTCCTGGATGGCGACTATGTCAATGTGCTCATCTCGCATGTATTCGATGAGTTGGCGGCGTCGGCCATCATGACCGAAGCCGCGGATGTTCCAGAAGAGGGCACACATTAAGGAGCCATTGGGGGGCTGCTTGACCCCAGAACACGAGACACGCTTTGGGCGCGGAGAGCGGCGGTCCAAGAACGAGTGCGGCCTCGGAGCTCAGCCTCTCCGAGCGGATGGAGACCCCCAGCTCTTCGAGGCTGAGCCGGGGTGGCTATCTTCGCAGAAGGCTGGGGAGCGGGAGGGGTGAGCAGAGCCGCGCGGGCTTCCGCCAGTCTACCGTCAAGAATCTCGCGGGCACGGATGGCCTCGATCTGGACTAAGGGGGGAGCGGCCTCCCCCCTGAAGATGATCGCGGAATCAGTCGCAACCTTCGCTAGGTGACCAAGCGGAACCGACTCGAGAGCAGAAAACAAGCAAGTAGCAGCAAAGGGTGGGACGGCAGGGGTACCTGGCTCCAGATTCCAGGCCGCGGCCCGGAGCTCTGCCCGCTCGGGGATGGGCAGAGCCGGGCTGCCATTCGGCCAGGTAGCGTCGAGCCGAGCGCTACGGTGGGAGGCCGTCACCGGGGAGGAGGAAGACAGGCCGCGGCGGGAGTAGGCCGCGGACCGCGGAGGGGGAGGCTGGAGGCCACCGGGGTGGTCACCTGGGTCTTCCCGCCACGGAGGGGGGCTGGAACGCCAGCCCGGAGCAGCCGGGGAGCAGGGGTGTCGGGAGTGGAGACGGCGGTGCAGGGTCGGAGGAGAGGGGTGACGGAGACACCAACGACAACGGCGATGGGAGAGGGACCGCTGCCGGAGGTGGGAGGTCGCCCGCGGGGACAGCCGCAGGAGGAGGGGCCGAAGCAGCCCCAGGCGCAGCGACGGGGAGGGAGGCCGGGGAGGACATGCCCAAGGCGGGACCCGTTGAGCCCGGGAGGAAGGTCGACACAACTCCCAAGGCCAGCCCGACGGAGGGGGGGTGGGGCGGGGGAGCGCGGAGAGGAGGCCGGGTAGACGACCAAGCCGACGCTAGAAGTGTCACTCTCCTCCGAGGGCTCGGCCACCGGGTCCGTCGGGGCGTCTAGGGGAGGCGGCGGGGAAGACGACCGGAGGACGAGCGCGGCCCCCAGCGGCCGGAGGCGGAGGTGAGGGAGACGGAGAGGGGGAGGGCGAGTCGTCCGATCCCTCCTCCTCCGAACGGTGGGAGCGGGGGTGGTGGCGGTCGTGGTAGTCTCTGTTTGTCTCCGGGTTGCCACCGGGCGGACCGTCGTCAGAGAAGCGAGGGCGGCCGACGTGGTTGGGGGGCTCCGGGGCAATCCAGAGGTCAAAGCCCTGGTCGTTGAAGAACACACGAACGGTGGCGCGGAGCTTGGAGGAGTCCAGGCACTTGACCTTGACCCGGACCTCCTCCTCCTTGCGGAGAGAGAGCTCGTCAACCACCACCACCTTGCCCAGGATCCGGGACATCTGGCGGATGACAGACTCAGACCGGGCGATGTCGGGGAGACCGGCCACGAGGATTCAGGCGTTATCCAGGACGGCCACCGCCTTCGCGTCAAGGATCGGCTCGGTGATGTCGATGACGAGCTGGTTGAGGGCGAGGGTGATCTGGCCACTACGGGTGGCGTAGCCGTGGCTGATGGCGTCGGAGAAGATCACGGTGAAGATGTTGCCAGCGGTGTGACCACCCAATCCCACTGACGGCGATAGAGGTGGTTGAGCTTGGCCTCAATCATCTCAGGGGAGGCCACCCAATTGACCACGGTGATGATCGCCTGAAGCGAGGGGGTGGGAGGAGGGATGTCAGGGACCTCAAGGTGGAAGAAGCCCAGACCGTCGATGCCATGGCCGTACATCATGAGCTCAGAGGTCACCGGTCTATCCGGATACAGAAGAACGGGGTGGCCCGGATCCTTGCAAATGTAGCACCACTGGGGATTGATGCAGTTGACTTGCGAGTGGCCCGCCACCCCGCAATTGACTTGCGAGTGGCTCGCCACCCCGCAGTTGAAGCAAGGGGGGCGGGGAAGACCGGAGACGGGGCCCGGAGCGGTAGAGGAACCCGGGGCAAGCGAGGGGAGCGCAACCTGGTTGCCCCGGCTCTGGCCGCGATGCTTCTTCTTGGCCGGACCTTGGCGGCCACCAGGTGGGCCGCCACCGGGGGCTGTAGAAGAGGCCGGGGCCGGAGGGGCAGCGGCGTGGGGCGGCACGTATTTTCGGGTTGAAGGAGCGGGCGGCGGAGCTTGAGGACGGGGCTAAGGGGGGCGAGTCGTGCGGGTCGGGGATGGGGTACGGCCGAGGCGAGGGGCAGGGGAAGGGGAGCGGCGCCAGTCACCCGACCCAGTCGGGCGGGGTGAGCGAGACCGGCCTCTGCGGTCGTGGCGGTCCGGCGAGAACCTGTCATCCCGGCGGCCGTCGTAGAGCTCA
>NC_041381.1:271166991-271174683 GCF_002162155.2 Triticum dicoccoides | reverse complement strand
ATTCGCGGGGCATGGCTGGCCGCGACGAGGGAGGAGGGGGAGGTGCGGCAGTGCCGAGCGGCCGGGCGGGAGGGGGAAGCGTCGGGGTGGCCTGGAGAGCAGGGGAGGGGTTGGACGGGGCGAGGCTGGCGGCAGGGATGGAGGATGGAGCACTAGGAAGGCCGTGAGGGTGCCATATCGATGGCACAGGCGCGGGCGGCCTAGGGCACGGGAACGGCCCAGCCGTAGTGGGCCAATCCGGCCCAGGCGAATAGGGCCCAACCGGCGCCAGGGGCGGCTGGGCCGGGCAACGGCCCAGAATGCCACGCTCCAGCGGTGCGTGGCCCGGGGGTGAAGCGGGATCGACACCCGTAGGGTTTCCCTACGCCGGGCGGGATCCGCCGTCGCTGCCGCCGTCGGCAGGGCACCGCCCAAGATGGCAGACCAGGGTCGCCGGAGGGAATGAGGCGCGTGGAAACGGAGGGAGGAGGACCCAAACGCTGCGATGAACGGACGGAAAGGGGACGATCGGGCAATGGGAGCCGACGCGACGGAGATATGGCGAGCCGCCGGCGATGACGGAGCCGACGAAGAGCAGAGCCCAGCCACCGGCCGGCGCCACGACGCGCGGGCCCGTTCCAGGTCGGAGCGACCGACCACTCCCCATGCCCGGTTGCGGCGACGGCGCGCAGCGCCTCCCCGCAAGGAGGGGCCTTGCAACCTAGCAGCCTGAGCGGAGCTCGAAGGCGGCGGCGTCGTCCGCTGCAGCCGCCGGTGGCAGAACCCCGCACACGGGGGGCTGAGCCACCGGCCACGCCGGGCCGTGCAGAGCGACGGGGAGCCGGGGAGCAGGTGGAAGGGGGCACAGCGGAGGGGGAAGCAGCGTCGTCGTCGGCAAGGTCCGCCCAGCGGACCCTAATCGCAGCGGCAGGTGCGGGCGAAGGGGGCGCAGGCGAGGCCGGCGCGGCCGGAGCGGGCGGCGCAGGCGGCGGGGTCTCCGGCGCGGAGTAGAGGGAGGCAGGGGCGGCGCGTGCCGCAGGAGGGCGTGAGTCGCCAGAGCCCTCCATCATTTTCTTCTATTCTCTCTTTCAGGAGACACCTTTGAAGGTGGTTTACGGGTGTGACCCTCCATCTTTGCACTCTTATGAGCCAGGCTGTGCCAAACTAACTGCAGTGGATTCTCTTCTCCAAGACCATGATGAATTTCTTGTTGATATTAGGATTGATTCCTGCAGGCACAACAATACTATAAGAGACAATATTGACAGTCCCCGTCGAGCGCTCGGTTTTGAGATTGGACAATGGGTTTGGTTGCGTTTACATCATAGTCAGGTGGCGTCTTTGGCAATCAAGGCTCACTCTAAGCTAGCTCCTCAATTCTATGGATCATACCAAGTCATAGAACAGATTGGTTCAGTAGCTTATCGGCTCAAACTTCCAGAGAAAGCTCGGATTCATGATGTCTTTCATGTTAGCTTGTTGAAGCCTTACCATGGGGAGACTCCTGCAGTTCCGCCACCATTGCTTCTGCTTCACAATGGTCGGGTGTGTCCTGTTCCAGAGAAGGCCCTCAAATCTCGAGTGACTCGGGGTAAACTGCAAATTCTCGTCTAATGGCAGGGACTACCAGCCACTGAAGCTTCTTGGGAAGAGGCTGGGGAATTACAGAAGATATATCCACAATTCCAGCTCAAGGATGAGCTGCTTCTCAAGGAAAGGAGAGATGTCATGTGGGGATCTACGTATCAGAGGAGGCAACATCAGGGCCGGTCCTGAGAATACAGGGGCCCGGGGCGAAACTATAACGTGGGGGCCCTTTAATGTAGACATCGAAATCATATTTAACATATGTATACGTGAAAGGTTACCAATAAACACTGAAAATGCAGAGGTGAGGTACACTCCCTTTGCGAAAAACGACCCTAGAAATGCATCCAAAATTAAATAAGTATATATGTATACATTACCATGAAACCTAAATGGGACGCAACCCCAACACCTCGTAGATAATAGTTTTGCAGCATCAAAACCATGACATTGATCATTAAGTTGAACAAACAAGTTTATATAGAATTCGACACAATTTAGTGGTTGATCTTGCTTCAGTAGACATTGTCCAATACTCAATCGTCGAACACAACTACGTAAACTCTTCGTCTTCATTCAGATTTAGTAGGCGTTCTATCTTCCACATTTTTGTCATGTACTGATTTTGGTAATTTCTGAATTACAAGATGTCCATTATGATCTATTACTCGGAATCAAAATGTGCTTCCGACATATTTTGTGCTGCTAACATTTGCTAAATTACACAAGTGTCAATCATAGCGAATTAACAAAAACATTGTGCCTCCTGACTCTGGTAAACACATCCTATTGATTAGTACATACTCCTACTCCCTCCGTCCGGAAATACTTGTCATCAAAATGAATAAAAGGAGATGTATCTAGACGTATTTTAGTTCTAGATACATCCCTTTTTGTCCATTTTGATGACAAGTATTTTCGGACGGAGGGAATACCTGATTTGCTACTAGAGTGAACAGTGCTCCATTAAATAATTCTTAATCAAACAAAAATATCACGGCCCCTTGTTCTGAATACAAGGGGAAAATCCTGCTCACGGTTCGACAGCAAACTTTTGCCCTGAGTGAGAAGGGCAGAAAATCTCAAAATCCATACGGATACGATGATACAACCTCACAAGATTAGATCGAAAAGGAACGAAGCATTCCTTACCGGAGCCTGACGACAAGCCTACTTGCGTGCTCACCTTCGTTGCCGCTACTGCGGCGTCGGCGGCGGCGATTGGGGATTGCCTTGCTACGATTAAGGATTGAGTTTGATGCGAGCGATGGGCGTCGGCAGCGGAAAAAACAAGCATGGGTTTCTACTACCTGCACATACGCTAGGCCAGGCTCGATGCGCTGCTGCTGGGATCGAAAGAAAAAAGGCCGGACGACGAATTCCTGGTTGTGGGCTACCTTGCGTAGTGTACCTGGGAGGGCCCCCCTTGATGTTGGGGGCCCGGGGCGGCCGCCCCTGCTGCCCCCCCTCAGGGCCGGCCCTGGGCAACATGCATCCAGTCCTCCAGCTGAACAGGCTAAGGAATCCTAGTACTAGTTGGTTGCAGCACGAGTCCATGTCCCACAAGTGTCTTAGTAGTTGCACGTTCAGTTTAGGGAAGAGTCTTAGTCCAACTTTGCCTTTGAGTCCTATGTGTAAGGCCAACCTCTATATAATGAGGCAGCCATCGTTATTATTTTTCGCGAATACTCTAGGCGCGTATCATTGCATTGATAGGGGAAAGAAACAATAGTTAGGCAGCCCACAAACAACGTACACAACTAGGAGATGATGTGGGTGCCAATGAGCAGATAGAAGGGGGGATGCTCAGCCCCAGATACAAGAGATTATGTTACAGGTAAAATGGTGTCTAAGCCTTTGGTGCCAGCTCATGTCCAACGCCACGCCTCCTCTTTGACAGTCTTGATGATCTTGTGAGTTATTATGAGTCAAGCCAAGAAGTCTAATCCCCAATCTTGATCTCTCCGTTTCTGCCTGCCGTAATTCTGTGCCCTGTCCCCTGACCCCTGCACCTCTCCTGCTACCACGGCTCCACCAACAGGGGGACGCACGGGTCCTAGTCCCCAGCCTCCTACCTATCACAATCATCGTCTATCGCTCAACCCATGCTCGTGACACATGTTGTTTTCTTTTTTGCCCTGATCTGATTAGTGCACTTATTTCCTAATATTTTTGTATTAGCACATCAGGATGCATGCCCCTTGAATGTGACCAAACCATCACCTATGTTCCAATGAGGCTCAGTAGTTCCAGCCAAGATGCGAGCCTTTAGTTCAGATAGCTCCTCGTCACTATCCCCTAGCTGCCGCAAGTTCTCAAAGAGGGGAAACTGTGGACCGGAGATGGCGCATAGATCGGTTGTTCTTTCGTCAGCATTGCAACATGATAAAGCATCTGCCACAATGTTCTGGCGACCGGGGCGAAATTCGACACATAAATCAAATCAGAGGAGCTTGCTCACCCAATGATGCTGTGGAATAGTTGACAGACGTTGATCCAACAAAAAATTCAAACTATAATGATCTGTGCGAACAAGAAAGGATCTTACCCATAAATATGGCCGCCAATGACACACAGCCTGCACTAAGCCAATGAGCTCACGTTCATAAGCAGCAAGATGCTTGCGTTGAGGTGCAATCTGTTTACTGAAGAAAGCCACAGGACCATTTCCTTGATGTAACACATTCTACCACAAAGTCCAAGCTGAAATCAGGCAATTGTAGCACATGAGATGATACAAGAGCCTTTTTCAGAACATGGAACGATGCTGCTTTGTTCATCCAAGCAAATCCCGCCTTCAATAACATTGTAAGGGGAGCCGCGAGTGTACCAAAATCCTTGATGAAGCGGTGGTAATACCCAGCCAGACCTAAAAATCCATGCAACACAGAGCGAGGAAATGGCCGTGTTATGAAAGCAACTTATCTCTATTGAAGGCCCAAGGGGCATATATATATATTACACATGACTTGGGACACAAGGAAAGTAAACATGGCCTAATAGAACTCTTAGACCAATACTAATACTTGCCAACACCCCCCCTCAAATGCAAAGCGTATGCAATAGCAATGCATTTGAAGAAGTGTAACACTAAAATAAATAAATCCAAATCTTCATCTTGAGAGTGTCGTCGTAGCATGAAGAGTCTTCAAAACCTGTCGAGTCAAGCCAAAGGGAAGAACGAAGAGATGGCACATCAGAGGAAGACACCACATGACTTGAAGATACAAGAGAAGTATCAAGAAAAGATGAGTTGTCAAAAAAAGTGGGCACATCAAGAGAATAAAGCATTGCGCAGAAAATCATAGCCTACGACAACCGAGGATGAAAGAAGCGCGGTGGCTAAGGCACAATGGGCGTAGATTGATAATGCAAAAAGAGTCCAGAAAATCCTATAGAAAACAACAAGGGCAAGTAGGCCACAAAAGTTGTATAGAAAGGATCAGGACCAGAGAAAGGCTGACGGACAAAAGTATGGACTCACATGGCATGAGAAACACTAGATATCAACAGATTTGGTGGATGCAGCGGAAAATATAGACTAGAAAGCAATTATACTAGAGAGTAGCGGAAGAAACATGATTTTTTTATAAGATGCCTCGCGGGAAACAGAGGAGCCAGCAACCTCACATATTATAGGAGTCCAAAACTGGGCTTGAAGCGGCAGCGGGTCAAGCAGGAGAAATCCACGGTGGACAACACCGTCAAGGAATCAATTCGTGGTTGGGTAAGCAGAGCAGTAGCAACTAGCAACAGGAGAGCAGCACACGTTGGGGCAGCGGGGATGTGTGAAGCCAGGGCGAGGTGAGCGTTGGCACACGGAAACCGGCGCGGGGAGCAGGGGGGCCCGCGACCTGGAAATCTACGGCGGCGTTCATTCTGGGAGGGAGTAGCGGCGAGTGCAGCAGCTCATCTAGGAGTCTTGCGCGGCGATGCTGGGTGGGGCGACACCACAGGGAGGCGTCGGGATCCAGCAGTAGGCATGGCCGACTCGAGTTGAAGAAGAAGCGGGCGGACGTCTGGGGCGGCGGCTTGGTGATTGAGGGGCGGCGTCCTCCTGGAGATGGTGGTGACGGCAGACGATCTGGATTGCAACTTGGCGGTCCAATCCGGAGCCTGCCGTCCGTCGACCCGGGGCTGAGGCACCCCTCGCGTGCAGCGGCGCCAACAAAGACTGAAAAGAAAATTTGATCGGAGGACGAGTTGCAACGTCCGGAGGAGACCTAAACTTAGGCTCTGATACCATGTTATGAAAACAACTTGTCTCTATTGAAGGGCCGGGGGCATATATATATTACACATGACTTGGGATACAAGGAAAGTAAACATGGCCTAATAGAACTCTTAGACCAACACTAATACTTCCCAACATCGGTCACTACCTGAACCTTTAGTTGGTCCATAGCGACACCTTCACTGTTGATGACGTGGCCCAGATAAGTCACTGAGGAGACACCGAATGAGCACTTGGGCCGTTTGAGAAACAAGTGATGATCTCAGAAGAAAGCAGAGCACAGATCTGACATGCCTCAAGTGGTCTGACCAAGAAGTGGTATAAATCAAAATATCATCAAAAAAGACCAAGACAAACAAGCGGAAGAAAGGGCGTAAGATATCATTCATGAGAGCCTGGAATGTTGTCGGGGCGTTATCAATCCAAAAGGCATGACCACGAACTCAAACAATCCTTGGTGGGTTCTAAAAGCCGTCTTTTCCCCATTCGCAGGGTTCATATGTGCTTGATACCCTGATCGTAAATCCAATTTGGTGAAAAAGAGAGTGGGGAGTGATGTCATGTGGGTCTAGCACTTCAGGCGCAGAAACAGGGAGGCTCACAAATCTGCTTAGAGATAGGCTTTATCTTTAGTTTGCTGGTATACCAAATTAGTTAAGTATTCCCATCGATAAAGATCATGTTAGTTGGAAAGTTAAGTTATTGTATCAGCCGACCCTATATATAAAGGGACTAGTACGTGTACATCAGAGAATCAATAAAGAAGAAAAGAGGAAGACTTGCCTCCAGTTATTCCCAAATCCTAACTTCCCTGCGCCCACGGCACACAAGGATCTGCACGGCTACGTTTTCCGGAGCCTGGGCCGTGACAGTATTACTACCCCTTGTTAGCTATTTTCTGTTCTATTTTTTTTTGTTGAGAAAACGCAAAAGAGTTGCGTTTCATTGCATTGAACAGGAAGACATCGGGGGTACAACCTCCAGAAAGGAGGGACACACACACGCGCACACACACACACGACCGTCCTCACCAAGTGACTACAGCTAGGTGAGGAGGTGCCCTCAACTAAAGACACGCAACAACATTAGGCCTCGCCCAGCCTTGCCTCCAGCCAAAATGGCGAAGCACCGAGACTCGGAGCAACAGGGCAGCATCACTGCCATTGCCAGACACTTCCAGGGATGAATGCAGCTTCGGGACTACCCAGGCCGACATACCTCGCACCCATGTGCCTAGAGAGTCGGCGGGTGAAAGGCAGGGCCTGATTGGAACTGGTGTAGCATTCATTGGGGAGCGCCGGCAGGCAAATGTTGCGACCTGCTCCTTGTGTAGCAGTCTACGCCAGAGCGATGCATCGCCAACCACCATCTGCCGCATCAAGTACTCCACTTGCAGCCAAAGCAACACCATCAAGAGGGGAGCGACGTTGAGACGCCGCCGCTGCCCGGTCCGGGAGGCCGGACCTAGGATTTCTCCCGGTGCTCGAGGAGGAGGTCCGGTCAGGGTCATGCCAACGCCTCCAAGGAGGTGACGGCACCCTCGGGCGTTGCCGTTGACAGCGCAGGCCGTCGCCGCGCGGGGATTTCGCCCCGACCCAAGAACGAACACCTCAGATGCAGTGGCAGGCCGGGCATGGAGGAGAATCGTCGGAGAAGACCAACACACATGAGGGAAGCCTAAAAACGTTGTCGTCGCAGGAGTGGGCACCGACCAGCGCAGCTCCAGCAGGCCGGCCACCGCCGGGAGCGCGTCCAGCAGGCGGCAGCAGCCACCTGCACCGCGCCGCTGCCGCGCTGGCCCGCAGCCTCTGCCGCCAGGATCCACCGGGGCACAGCGGAGCAGCAACCGTCAGGGTCGCCGCGCGCGTGCTTACTAACCCAGAGGCAACCGC
>NC_041381.1:271159641-271166407 GCF_002162155.2 Triticum dicoccoides | reverse complement strand
CCTATCTATCATCTATATTGTAGTTATATAGTTGCTTGACATTCCATACTAACATCACTAAGATTGGGTACATAACTTCAGAATTTTGAAATCTCAACTGATTCTCAAATTACTATTGTTCTTAGGCTGGCAGTATCAACCATCACCTCCAACTATACAATGCTTTCTAGAGAAAGCACTGATACGCATCACGAAGCTGGACCGGAAGGAGCTTTGTTTGGTTGGTGCAGGAAGAACAGATACAGGTGTTCATGCACGGGGTCAGGTTTAATTATCTTATTACACTGGACACGGTCTCAAATTGATATATATGGTCCTACTTGTATATCCTTCATTGTTGGTAGGCTCAAAAATGCTGTGATAACACGTCATATGTTGTTTTGCAGGTGGCACATTTCACCACGTCGTTTGCCTACCATTGTCTCGACAGCTTTCATTCTGCAATCAATGGGCTTCTACCTCCTGATATCCGAGTTAGAGAAATTAGCGCAGCTTGTCCAGAATTCCATGCTCGCACATCCACAAAGAGCAAAATATATCATTACAAGATCTATAACGAAGCAGTTATGGACCCCTTCCATACTAATTATGCTTACCACAGTGCACATAAACTTAATCCACATGCTATGCAGGAGGCTGCAAATCATTTTGTTGGAGTACATGACTTCACATCTTTCGCCAATGCAGTACATAATGATCGTGTGCGCAGTCCAATAAAGAAGATATCACGCTTTGATGTTACTAAAATGGTGACTTGTTATCCCATGAGTTTGATTTTCTACTAGCCTTACGAGTTCAGTATCACCTGCTTGATTTCTGTTTTGTTTGACCTGACATTTTCTCGTTGCCGGACAGGATGCTATCATACAGCTCGAGGTTGAAGGCACTGGCTTTTTGTACAGACAAGTGAGGAACATGGTAATTTTGATCTCTTGTTTAATCATGTGCCTAAATTAAGTTATTTTTGCATGTCACACCACCTGAACAGAATTGAAGAGCTGTGAGTAGTACGGTAGTAGGGGCCTGGTACCTTTTGCTTGCCTTTGTTGATTCATGTGCTAGCCCTTGCATAGAACAAAATTAGTGTAACACAACCTCCTAATGATTTTTCATATAATCTTACCATATAAGCGTTGAAGAACTTATCATGACCCTTTTACTTTTGAAAATGTTGCATGTATTAATTAAGATAACACAGAGTCATTACATCATGCCGCACCAGGTCCAACATGGAGGTCGGAGCTGACTGCACGAATACACCACTACACGCCCTTCTCTACTGAACCTAGCTAAACCAACTTGCCGTGATCCTTAATAAGCATGGAACGTGGTATATGGCTGCATGTGATACAAGCGCCTTAGCCAACTCATGGGAACAATTGTCATTCTTTTACTTTTTACCTTGTCCCTAAAAATAGAATAATCAATGAAGCATAACAGCAGTTCATACAACTGGGTTACTTTATCATATATCGAATGTACAATGGGTATCTAATGATTGGATCATATGCCCAACTTACGCACTAGTATTTGCAGCTTTTGTGAGGGAGAAGATTATATTTCTCTCACCAACTCAACAGGAAATATCTTTAGGGAATTGACTATCAGACACTTTTCTTTCTTGAGAAGGGGTTTGTACCCCCGGCCTCTGCAGCGATTGATGCACAAAACACTTCTATTACAATGTTATAGAATGTAGTAAGAGAATGTAAACAGGACATACACGACATCAAACAATAGATATTACACAACACTTAACATTACTAATCCTATTGCTAAGCCGCCACCTAAATTGGCTGATTATAGTCCATGCTGTTGAGATATGTATTTAACACATGTATTCTTGTACTTCAAGTCTCCTCCTTGTGTATAGTTGAGGATATGATTTGCCCTATGTACTATATATACTTGTGCATATGCACCTATCAATACATTGAGAGTTGCATCCTATTCCTCTACATGGTATCAGCCTAACCCTCGATCCCCAGCCCTAACCGCGCTGCCGTCGCCTCCCCAGGCCGCCGCCGCACCCGCTGTTCCGCGCCGCCGCCTCCCCGCCGCCGCGCCGCCTCCCTCCCTCCCTCCCAACCCTACCCCGCCGCGCCTCCACCCTGCCCGCCGCACCCCTCCATCCTCCCTGCCTCCCCTCGCCGCTCCCCCCGAGCCGCCTCCCTCCCGCAAACCCTAAACCCTCCCCGATCCCATCTCGCGCCGCCACCCCCCTCCCTCTGCCATGTCGGCCCTCGGCACCTCCTCCTACTCCTCCAGCGCACCTCCTAGCAACCCGTTCGACTCCTCTTACGGGTCCGAGCCCGATGAGCCCCAAGCCGCCGACATCCGCAACATCCACCTCTCCGATCACGTTCCCATCATCCTCTCCCACGCCTCCGCAAACTACTATGCCTGGAAAACCTACTTCAACCTCTTCCGTGAGTACAATCTTCGTGATCATGTGGACTGTCTTGCCAATTTCTTTGCCGGCGCCCACGACGCCAACTGGCTCGCCATCGACGCCACCCTTATCCGGTGGTTCTTCCTCACCGTTTCTCCGGACATCTTCCACACCGTCGTTCGCGATGGGGACGATGCCTACACGGTGTGGACCAAGATCAATGGCCTCTTCACCGACAACAAGCTTCAACGGATTGTTTTTTTGCAGCAGGAATTTTTTGGGTGTCACCAGAACGATTCCACCATCGACGCCTTCTGTCTCCGGCTCAAGAACCTCTCTGATGAGCTCAATGACGTCGGGTTCAAGGTGGGCGACGAGCTTCTCCTCTCGACGCTCACCGCCGGCCTCAACGAGGACTTCGGCAACGCCGCCTCCAACCTAACCCTCATGGCCAACCCCACTTACGAGCGGGCGGTGGCCTATCTTCGTCTTGAGGAGCGGCGGATGAAGCACCTCCGCACCCGCGCCGTCCACACCGCGCTCGCCGCCGGCCTCTCCATCGGCGCCTCTACACCACCCTCGGCGCCTCGTCCTCCGGCTGTCCCGCACCCTGCGCCGGTGCCGCAGCCGCCCCAACCACCTCGCAACGGTGGCAACGGCGGCAACCGCCGCCGCGGTCGCGGCGGTAACCGCCAAGGCGGAGGCAAAGGTGGCGGCGGCGGCGGTCAGGCTCCTCAGCAGCAGCCCCCGCCACCCTGGGCCGGTGGTTACAACCCCTGGACGGGGGTCGTGCACGCATACAACATGCCCGTGCCGCGGCCCCCCGCCCCGGGCATCCTCGGCCCCCGCCCGAGCACCCACCAGGCGCTTCTAGCCGCGCCTTTCGGCGCCAACGGCGCCCACGGCGCCCCCCCTGCCGCGCCCTCCTACGGCGTCCCCGGCGAGTACGGCGCCCCCTACTACGACCCGGCACTTCTAGCGGCACTGCAGCAGCCGCCACCCTACTCCGGTGGTGGTGGCGATTGGATCATGGACTCCGGTGCCACCGCTCATATGTCCGCTCATCCGGGTAACCTCTCCTCCGTTCATCCCACTTCCACTCCCTCCCGCATCATCATCGGCAACGGTGTTGGTCTTCCTATCTCTCATGTTGGTTCTGCACCTTTTCCTTCTAACTCTCGACCTCTCTCTCTTAATAATGTCATTATTTCTCCCCATCTAATTCAGAACTTAGTTTCTGTTCGCAATCTTTCTCGTGATAATTTCGTAACTGTGAAATTTGACGAAGTTGGCTTTTCTGTTAAGGATGCTCGCACCAGGATGGTTCTTCACCGCTGTGACAGTCCCGGCGACCTCTACCCAGTTCAGTCGCCGTCATCTCCGGGTGGTCCTCGAGCTTTTTCCGCCGGCGTCGATCTTTGGCATGCTCGTCTCGGGCATCCTAGCACTTCTTCACTTCGTCAAATAATGAGAGGATTTTCTTTTTCATGTAATAAAACGGCCGCTCACTCATGTGCAGCCTGCCGGTTAGGCAAACATGTTCGCCTTCCTTTTAGCTCTTCTTCCACAGTTGCATCTTTTCCGTTTGAGTTAATTCATAGCGATGTATGGACATCTCCAGTACCCAGTAATTCTGGTTATCTTTATTATCTTGTCATACTGGATGATTACTCTCACTTTGTGTGGACATTTCCTCTTCGTAGGAAATCCGATGTTGCCGCTACTCTCATTGCATTCTATGCTTATGTCTCCACACAGTTCAGGCGACCCATACTTGCACTTCAGACCGGCAACGGGAAAAAGTTCGACAATCTTACCATCCGCCATCTCCTTTCCACCCACAGCACCGTGTTTCGTCTCACGTGCCCATACACCTCCCAGCAGAATGGCCGTGCCGAGCGCATCCTACGCACCCTCAATGAGTGTGCGCGCACCCTTCTTTCCCATGCCTACATGCCTTCTCGGTTTTGGCCCAATGCCCTCGCCACCGCCACCCTCCTCCTCAATCTCCGGCCATGCCGTACGCGCTGGAACTATGCGCCTCACCATCTCTTATATGGCACTCCTCCCTCCTATGATGGTCTCCGTATTTTTGGTTGCCGTTGCTACCCCAACACCACCGCCACCACCGCTCATAAACTAGCTCCTCGTTCCGTTCCATGTGTCTTCCTTGGTTACCCGGCCAACACTAAGGGTTATCGCTGCTACGACCCTGTGTCTCACCATGTCATCACGTCACGACACGTGTACTTTGATGAGCTTGTGTTTCCCTTTGCTCAGGAACAGGTGGTGCCGTCTTCCCCTCCCGCGGCGGGCTCTCCTTCGCGTCGCCGCCAGCTGCCGGCCTGGGTGCTCCGGCACCCCCGCCCGCGGCTCCCTCCTCCGGATCGGGGCCCTCCGCGGCTCCCTCCTCCGGCTCAGTGCCCTCGTCACTTGGAGCCCCGTCGACGCCGCCTACGTCGCCCCGATCCCCCGCCATGCATGCTGGGCCGCATGCTGGGCCGCCGGCTGGGTCGGCCTCTCCTGGCGCCGCCTCCCCTGGTTCGGCCTCTACGGGCGCGGCTTCGACCCCGCCTCAGTCGCCCGCCTCGTCCGCCCCGTCAGGTGGCTTCCCCGACGCCGCGGCCTCGACTCCCGCTCGGTCCGCCTCTCCCGTCGACGACATGGAGGCCACTGCCTCTCCCGTGGACGCCGTGGAGGCCACGGCCTCACCGCCACCCGCGACTGCTCCGACGGCCGGGCCCGTCACCCGCTCGTGCACCGGGGTTTTTCGCCCGAGTTCTCGCTATGCGGATGACTACGTCTGCACCGCCTCGACGTCCGCTCCTTCCCCGCTGCCGTCCTCGGTTCGGGCCGCTCTCCGCGACCCTCTCTGGATGGCCGCCATGCAGGAGGAGTTCGACGCTTTGCAGCGGAACCGGACTTGGCAGCTTGTTCCCCGTCCCCAGCACGCTAACGTGATCACCGGGAAGTGGGTCTTCAAACACAAGCTTCGTCCCGACGGCACTCTGGATCGCTACAAGGCGCGTTGGGTTGTTCGTGGTTTCCGGCAACGCGCCGGTGTGGACTTCACCGACACTTTCGCCCCGGTTGTTAAGCCCGGGACGATCCGCACTGTTTTACAGTTAGCGGTCTCTCGTGCCTGGCCAGTTCATCAGATGGATGTCTCCAACGCCTTTCTGCATGGTCATCTTGAGGAGCAGGTCTTCTGTCAGCAGCCCACGGGGTTTGTTGACCCGACGTGTCCTGATCATGTGTGTCTGCTCTCACGCTCATTGTATGGGCTCAAGCAGGCTCCTCGTGCCTGGTACCAGCGCATCGCAGCGTTTCTTCACCAACTCGGCTTCCGCTCTACACGCTCCGATGCTTCGCTGTTTGTTTATCACCAGGGCACCGACACGGCGTACTTGCTGCTCTATGTTGACGACATCATCCTGACGGCATGCACTTCTGAGCTCCTTCGCCGGCTTACTGATCGTCTCTGTGCTGAGTTTGCCATCAAGGACTTGGGTCCGTTGCACTACTTCCTCGGTGTTGAGGTGGTGCGTCGTCCTGATGGTTTCTTCCTCCATCAACGGAAGTACGCTCATGAGCTCCTTGACCGTGCTGGTATGCTTAACTGCAAACCGGCCGCCACTCCTGTCGACACGAAGGCCAAGCTCTCTGCTACTGATGGTACTCCTGCTTCAGATGCTGGCTTCTACCGGTCCATTGTTGGTGCTCTCCAGTACCTCACTCTCACTCGGCCGGAGCTTCAGTACGCGATTCAGCAGGTCTGCCTGCATATGCATGCTCCTCGAGATGTTCACTGGACTGCCGTTAAGCGGATTCTCCGCTACATCCGCGGTGCTATGGATCTTGGTCTTACTCTCCGCGCCTCCACTGCCACTGATCTGGTCGCCTACTCCGACGCCGACTGGGCTGGTTGCCCGGACACCCGTCGTTCTACTTCGGGTTACTGCATATTCCTTGGACCATCCTTGGTGTCGTGGTCGTCCAAGCGGCAGCTGTAACACCCGGATAATCATGCTACAGTAATCCCACGCTAATCATGCCACGTCACCTCGGTTACTGTTGCTAATCTATCGTTAGGTCAAAACCGGACCAAAATTCAAATTCAAAGTTTGGTAAATAATAACAGTTTTCAAAAATTAAAACAAAAATGTTCGGTGATTGCCGAATAATGCATAGGTAATTATGGTAGAGAAACCACACTTTCATAAAAGTGTAAAATACTCTAGAATGTTTTAAACAGTAGCCTATTTATTAACACTAAAGTAGGGACTACTTTTATAGTTTATAAAACTAAAGTAAAGAGGAACTTAAGATTAAAACAGAATAGAAAATAAAGGAAATGGAAAATACAAAAAAAAA
>NC_041381.1:271152822-271158638 GCF_002162155.2 Triticum dicoccoides | reverse complement strand
GCCACGCGCCCGCCCCTTCGCCCGTTGCCCCGCGGCGCCCTATCGGGCTGGCGCTCGTCGCCCGTACCGCCCGGCGCCCAGCGCCCGTTAGGCCATTCGGGCCACTGCCAAACGGGGCCCCAGCCCCAGAACGATTAAAAAAAAGAATTAATATATATATATATAATAAATAAATTAATAATAAAATTAATCAATTAATTAATTTAATTAATTAACTAATTAATTAACTTATCTAATCTTGTTTAGTTTAACTAATTAAGATTAATTAACCTAATAAATAGTTACCCTAATTGTTAATTAGCTAAACAATCCCTAACAGGTGGGACCCACCTGTCAGGTTGACCAAGTCAACTGCTGATGTCATGCTGACATCATGATGACGTCAGCAGACACTATTCTGGATAATGTTGATTAAATTAATTAAATAAATCCTAAAAATGATTTAAAGCTTTTAAAATTAATATAAGGTAAACCGTAGCTCGGATCGAAAAACTTTGTACATGAAAGTTGCTCAGAACGACGAGACGAATCCGGATACGCAGCCCGTTCGTCCGCCACACACCCCTAGCATACCGAACACGCAACTTTCCCCCTCCGGTTCACCGGTCCGAAAACGCGAAACACCGGGAATACTTTCCCGGATGTTTCCCCCTTTCGTCGGTATCACCTACTACCACGTTAGGGCACGCCTAGCATCGCTTCTTGACATGTCATGCATCGATATGCATCTGTTTACTTGGTATTCATTGTTTCTTTCCCCTCTTCTCTCCGGTAGACTACGAGACCGACGCTGCTGCTGCCCAGTTCGACTACGGAGTTGACGACCCCTCTCTCTTGCCAGAGCAATCAGGCAAGCCCCTCCTTTGATCACCAGATATCGCCTATTCTCCTCTATACTGCTTGCATTAGAGTAGTGTAGCATGTTACTGCTTTCATTAATCCTATTCTGATGCATAGCCTGACATTGTCGCTACATCTGTTGATACCTTACCTGCAATCCTAAATACTTAGTATAGGATGCTAGTTTATCATTGTTGGCCCTACCTTCGTGTCAGTCTGCCTTGCTATAATATTGGGCCGTGATCACTCGGGAGGTGATCACGGGTATATACTATACATACATACATACTATACAGATGGTGACTAAAGTCGGGTCAGCTCGAAGAGTACCCGCGAGTGATTCACGGATTGGGGGCTGAAAGGACCTCTGTCCCGACGGCCCTCTGTGTGGATCTTTGTGGCGGAGCGACAGGGCAGGTTAAGACCGCCTAGGAGAGAGGTGGGCCTGGCCCTGTTCGGCGTTCGCGGACACTTAACACGCTTAACGAGATCTTGGTATTTGATCTGAGTCTGGCTACGAGCCTATACGCACTAACCATCTACGTGGGAGTAGTTATGGGTATCCCGACGTCGTGGTATCAGCCGAAGCACTTCGTGACGTCAGCGACTGAGCGGCGCGCGCCGGGTTGGACTGCGTTAACGCAACTTCCTTTGTAATGGAGGTTGCTAGGTCTGCTCACCGGCCGCGTACGCAACGTGCAGGTGTGCTCAGGGCGATGGGCCCAGACCCCTGCGCGCTTAGGTTTAGACCGGCGTGCTGGCCTCTCTGTTGAGCCTAGGTGGGGCTGCGACGTGTTGATCTTCCGAGGCCGGGCATGACCCAGGAAAGTGTGTCCGGCCAAATGGGATCGAGCGTGTTGGGTTATGTGGTGCACCCCTGCAGGGAAGTTAATCTATTCGAATAGCCGTGATCTTCGGTAACAGGACGACTTGGAGTTGTACCTTGACCTTATGACAACTAGAACCGGATACCTAATAAAACACACCCTTCCAAGTGCCAGATACAACCGGTGGTCGCTCTCCCTCAGGGATACGGGGGGAGGATCGCCGGGCAGGATATGCTATGCGATGCTACTTGGAGGACTTCGACCTACCCTCTTCTGCCTGTTGCAAGACGAAGGTGACCAGAAGCGTAGTCTTCGACAGGATTAGCTATCCCCCTCTTATTCTGGCATTCTGCAGTTCAGTCCACTGATATGGCCTCCTTACACATATACCCATGCATATGTAGTGTAGTTCCTTGCTTGCGAGTACTTTGGATGAGTACTCACGGTTGCTTTCTCCCCCCTTTTCCCCCTTTTCCTTCCTTTCTGGTTGTCGCAACCAGATGCTGGAGTCCAGGAGCCAGACGCCACCGTCGACGACGACCCCTACTACACTGGAGGTGCCTACTACTACGTGCTGCCCGCTGACGACGACCAGGAGTAGTTAGGAGGATCCCAGGCAGGAGGCCTGCGCCTCTTTCGATCTGTATCCCAGTTTGTGCTAGCCATCTTATGGCAACTTGTTTAACTTATGTCTGTACTCAGATATTGTTGCTTCCGCTGACTCGTCTATGATCGAGCACTTGTATTCGAGCCCTCGAGGCCCCTGGCTTGTATTATGATGCTTGTATGACTTATTTTATTTGTAGAGTTGTGTTGTGATATCTTCCCGTGAGTCCCTGATCTTGATCGTACACGTTTGCGTGTATGATTAGTGTACGATTGAATCGGGGGCGTCACAAGTTGGTATCAGAGCCGACTGCCTGTAGGAATCCCCCTTCCAACTCCTTGGCCGATGTCGAGTCTAGACATTGCAAAACTTTTACTAACATGGCTGTGTGCCTTACGGGCCCACGTCGCCATTGGGTGGTACTAGGATCTTTTACTCCTCGACCTTTACTCTGGGACTCTGAGCTCTCTTCTATTCGGGTTAAATGAATTTTTCTAAATCTAACATTAGGATCTCGTTAACTCTTTCACCCGGAGGGCCCCTTATTACTGATGATCGTCTGCTGTACGTGAAGACCCTGAAGATACCCTCCGCTGTTAACCCGAGAACTTGTGTTCATCGTATTAGCAATTCCCCTTCCATCGTCAACCCTTATGGATAACTACTTGCAGTTGTTATTCGTACATTCATCCCCAGTTGGTCTTGTTATTACAAGATAACCCGTAATACTTGTCGTTGTTTCGATAATCCTTTGAGCTTACTGCCTTGCTGTTCCTTGTCACCTGGATACCCCTATGGATAATTCTCGCACTTATCGAGTATCCGCTCACCCCCCAGTTGTTCATGTGTTTCACAATGGTCTTCAAAATACTATTCGATCTTTCGAAAATCCTTAGCAGCTTATTGCTCTTGAAATTCTTTTCTTGCTTGCATTATGGTTAATCCCATAAGTATAGTAATCTTATTGGCATTCTTTGCCACCGTCATTTTGATCCTATTGATTCAACATGAGTGCGAATACACGCAATCATCATTGATCCTTATAAATTACCTTTCCAGCTGAGCTTCCATTCTTTTAACTGGGATTGGTTCTCGACCAATCCAATTGTCTTTGATTGTACCCTAAGGCTATTCAACTTATCCATCCCTGATCAGAGCATTGCTTCTGATCCCTTGTCTTGGAATTGATAATTCCTTTGCATTTGAGCCTTGAATTAGTCAGTTGTTTCTAAAGTCTGATCTCCTTGCATTGTTTCTCCCTCTGGTTGAGTACCGATGCTCGCACCATATTCCTTGAGAACCACCAGATCAATTGCGGGATTTTATCCGACAACGTCCTTCATATTCAATAAGTCTGTGAGCCTTTCCTCGGATACATAATACCTTTGGTAAATTGTATCCTCTGCTTTCTCAAACATGCTCTACTATCGAGCTGGTGTTATTTATTCTTGAAATTTGTGGTATATACTCCTAAGATGCCCTGATGGGTTGAACATATGCCTTCTCTAAACTGTGTGAACTCGAAAGTTTTCACGAGTCATACTCTTCTGGTATTTTGCTAGATAAAATTTCTATACTACAGCTTCATCAAAAGCGAGAAGTAAAATGAAAGGTTATGCATGGAAGAATTGGGAGTCGACCTTGAGCCTTTGCGTTCATGCCCATGGACCCGATGTGAAACTTATCATCAAAGCTTCTTGTAAATGATATTAGTTCCCTTGGTATAAGTTCATCTTATATCTGGGATCCGGCCTTTTACAATCGTGGTTCCGACCATGTTCTCTTTTAAATACCATTTTCGATGCAAGTGTAAGCACTTGTCTCATGTGGATCAATACCTCGGTCCAACCTCTACTTTGATCCGTCTTCGAGTATTACCCTCCTGGTATCTCGAGATTATCTTGAAACTGCATAACTTCTTATGAGTTCTTCATCAAGTACTACATTCTCACTGATTACAGATTTCATGGGCTCTGAGTTATTAAACACTCAAAGACACCGATAACTGAACCGAGTCTGCCCTACGGTTCAGCAACTCTTGATAATCTTCTTTAAGTCCGAGTTTGTACTCGATCATGTCATTCCTAGCCTGATCGGCTATATCATTATCGGGCTAAATTTTAACTGTGCTACCTGGTCCTTAATCCTGGAGCACAACTTTCGATGATGAGCTAAGCTTACGTCGATCTTCCTCGTCATATCAATTCACCTTGAACAACAAGCTTGATTTCAAGTTTGTGCCCTACCCATGGTTCCAATAACCTTCCGCTTCATCATTCCTTTGATTTGATGTTGTCACTGATTGATTACATCTTGAAATCTCTCGACCAATGTGCCGTGAAGATCATCAACCTTATGAGGTCTTCCTGGATATCAATTGAATTCATGATGAGAAATACCATCCTTGCCCCCGATGAATTGTATTATCATCGGCCACTTTATTGCCTTCCCTCCAACACAAACTTATTCGTGTTTTGAGTTATACCTTGAGGTCCTTGCTATACAGCATTTGTTCTTCTTTACCTTGGAATGTTACCACCTTTTATGTCAAGAATGTCGTGGTAATTTTACCACCTCTTAAGAATTCTTTATATAGTAATATCTCTCGCCTTTTGCGTTCATTTCTTGGTCTCCGTATTGTTTCTAACTGGAATACCGACTAATGGTCTGTGTTGTGCAAATTCTAAACTTCTAGCAACCCTATTGCTTGAAGTTATTGGTCTACAGTTTCATTCTAAGTCTATGGGTTATTGAATCATCATTCAAACATTGATCGTGCTACCTAGTCCAGATTCCTGGTTGCACCCTTCTATCATTGTTCAGTTGTGTATGTTTTCCTCGAGCATACATCATTATGACATTTGATCCGACAAATGATATTTCCTTGTTCACATAATTGTGGAAATCAATCCTTTGGAAATCGCGATGATTTGTTGCTGAGCCTATCAGCCACCTCCTCATCCTCTCCTTGGTTTACTGATGAACTCTTGTTTCGGAACTCGCTTCCATAGTTCATTTCCCGAGAATCTTACAATGTCATCTCGTCAAATTGTGCTGCACCTTTTCTTCTCAGGCATCCTAAGTCTGAGGTATCGTGACACCAATCAGATCTGAATCTCGGTCAGATATGATGGTTGGAACTTATTTCCAAGAGTTATAATGTTGGTCTTTATATATGACCCGGTAAGGTTATGTCAGGCCTAGCACACCTGGCCGGAGGACCTATTGTTATAGTTCACTTTTAGCAATGTTATCCACTCTACCATGAGGAAACTGTAAGACTTATTCTACAAGTTATTCCTAATGGATCCTTTTTGTTTCCAAATTCTGATTTTCACCTGTTGACCATGTCAGCGCTATCTCGAAGCATGTCCATGGTACTCCGATTTTCAATAAGAGCATTGAAAGCGCAGTGCTAAGTTTTCTTTAACCATTATCCAAACACCGCTGTATGGGTACAGTCATGAAATTTCTCTCCCCTTACTTAAAGGGTTTTCTACGTGATATCCTGCCACGGATATCATGCTCTGTTTGTCCTTGGG
>NC_041381.1:270999715-271150522 GCF_002162155.2 Triticum dicoccoides | reverse complement strand
CTCCCCGCCGTCGCGTTCGCCCTGCATCGGGCCTCCCCTGCAACGCGGGTGAGGGACCCCACCGACGATCCCCCTCTCAATCCTTTCGCCGTAGTCGCCGTTCGCGTCCTCCCGTTGCTGCGTCCGGTGCCCTGCTCCGTGCACGACCAGGCTGCGCCCGCGCCGGCCTCCGCCCCGCGCCTGCCGTGCTGCCCTGGCTCCGCTCGCCCGCGCAACCCTCCCTCCGCCTTGCCGTTGCTGCTACGGCCGGCGCCCGACGGCGCGCCGCGCCACGCGCGCCCCGCGAGTCGTGGTTGCCCCTGTGCCACAACCTCCCCGCGCTCCGGCTGTGGCCACGGCCACCGACGCCAGGCCACGCGCCCGCCCCTTCGCCCGTTGCCCCGCGGCGCCCTATCGGGCTGGCGCTCGTCGCCCGTACCGCCCGGCGCCCAGCGCCCGTTAGGCCATTCGGGCCACTGCCAAACGGGGCCCCAGCCCCAGAACGATTTAAAAAAAAGAATTAATATATATATATAATAAATAAATTAATAATAAAATTAATTAATTAATTAATTTAATTAATTAACTAATTAATTAACTTATCTAATCTTGTTTAGTTTAACTAATTAAGATTAATTAACCTAATAAATAGTTACCCTAATTGTTAATTAGCTAAACTATTCCCTAACAGGTGGGACCCACCTGTCAGGTTGACCAAGTCAACTGCTGATGTCATGCTGACATCATGATGACGTCAGCAGACACTATTCTGGATAATGTTGATTAAATTAATTAAATAAATCCTAAAAATGATTTAAAGCTTTTAAAATTAATATAAGGTAAACCGTAGCTCGGATCGAAAAACTTTGTACATGAAAGTTGCTCAGAACGACGAGACGAATCCGGATACGCAGCCCGTTCGTCCGCCACACACCCCTAGCATACCGAACACGCAACTTTCCCCCTCCGGTTCACCGGTCCGAAAACGCGAAACACCGGGAATACTTTCCCGGATGTTTCCCCCTTTCGTCGGTATCACCTACTACCACGTTAGGGCACGCCTAGCATCGCTTCTTGACATGTCATGCATCGATATGCATCTGTTTACTTGGTATTCATTGTTTCTTCCCCCTCTTCTCTCCGGTAGACTACGAGACCGACGCTGCTGCTGCCCAGTTCGACTACGGAGTTGACGACCCCTCTCTCTTGCCAGAGCAACCAGGCAAGCCCCTCCTTTGATCACCAGATATCGCCTATTCTCCTCTATACTGCTTGCATTAGAGTAGTGTAGCATGTTACTGCTTTCATTAATCCTATTCTGATGCATAGCCTGACATTGTCGCTACATCTGTTGATACCTTACCTGCAATCCTAAATACTTAGTATAGGATGCTAGTTTATCATTGTTGGCCCTACCTTCGTGTCAGTCTGCCTTGCTATAATATTGGGCCGTGATCACTCGGGAGGTGATCACGGGTATATACTATACATACATACATACTATACAGATGGTGACTAAAGTCGGGTCAGCTCGAAGAGTACCCGCGAGTGATTCACGGATTGGGGGCTGAAAGGACCTCTGTCCCGACGGCCCTCTATGTGGATCTTTGTGGCGGAGCGACAGGGCAGGTTGAGACCGCCTAGGAGAGAGGTGGGCCTGGCCCTGTTCGGCGTTCGCGGACACTTAACACGCTTAACGAGATCTTGGTATTTGATCTGAGTCTGGCTACGAGCCTATACGCACTAACCATCTACGTGGGAGTAGTTATGGGTATCCCGACGTCGTGGTATCAGCCGAAGCACTTCGTGACGTCAGCGACTGAGCGGCGCGCGCCGGGTTGGACTGCGTTAACGCAACTTCCTTTGTAATGGAGGTTGCTAGGTCTGCTCACCGGCCGCGTACGCAACGTGCAGGTGTGCTCAGGGCGATGGGCCCAGACCCCTGTGCGCTTAGGTTTAGACCGGCGTGCTGGCCTCTTTGTTGAGCCTAGGTGGGGCTGCGACGTGTTGATCTTCCGAGGCCGGGCATGACCCAGGAAAGTGTGTCCGGCCAAATGGGATCGAGCGTGTTGGGTTATGTGGTGCACCCCTGCAGGGAAGTTTAATCTATTCGAATAGCCGTGATCTTCGGTAACAGGATGACTTGGAGTTGTACCTTGACCTTATGACAACTAGAACCGGATACTTAATAAAACACACCCTTCCAAGTGCCAGATACAACCGGTGGTCGCTCTACCTCAGGGATATGAGGAGGGGATCGCCGGGTAGGATTATGCTATGAGATGTTACTTGGAGATGCTACTTGGAGGACTTCGACCTACCCTCTTCTGCATGTTGCAAGACGAAGGTGACCAGAAGCGTAGTCTTCGATAAGACTAGCTATCCCCCTCTTATTCTGGTATTCTGCAGTTCAGTCCACTGATATGGCCTCCTTACACATATACCCATGCATATGTAGTGTAGTTCCTTGCTTGCGAGTACTTTGGATGAGTACTCACGGTTGCTTTCTCCCCCCTTTTTCCCCTTTTCCTTCCTTTCTGGTTGTCGCAACCAGATGCTGGAGTCCAGGAGCCAGACGCCACCGTCGACGACGACCCCTACTACACTGGAGGTGCCTACTACTACGTGCTGCCCGCTGACGACGACCAGGAGTAGTTAGGAGGATCCCAGGCAGGAGGCCTGCGCCTCTTTCGATCTGTATCCCAGTTTGTGCTAGCCATCTTATGGCAACTTGTTTAACTTATGTCTGTACTCAGATATTGTTGCTTCCGCTGACTCGTCTATGATCGAGCACTTGTATTCGAGCCCTCGAGGCCCCTGGCTTGTATTATGATGCTTGTATGACTTATTTTATTTGTAGAGTTGTGTTGTGATATCTTCCCGTGAGTCCCTGATCTTGATCGTACACGTTTGCGTGTATGATTAGTGTACGATTGAATCGGGGGCGTCACAGCAGCCCACCGTCTCGCGGTCTAGCGCCGAGGCTGAGCACCGCGCTGTGGCTAACGTTGTTGCTGAGTGCTCCTGGCTTCGTCAGCTTCTTCACGAGCTCTCGTGTCCTGTTGAGAAGGCCACGGTCGTCTACTGCGACAACGTCTCCGCCGTCTACCTCTCCGCCAACCCGGTTCATCATCGTCGCACCAAGCACATTGAGCTTGATATCCATTTTGTTCGGGATCAGGTGGCTCTTGGCCATGTCCGTGTTCTGCACGTTCCCACCTCCCAACAATTTGCCGACATCATGACCAAAGGTTTGCCCACGACGTCCTTCGAGGAATTCCGGTCCAGTCTCTGCGTCAGCAACGGTGTCGCTTCGACTGCGGGGGGTGTTGAGATATGTATTTAGCACATGTATTCTTGTACTCCAAGTCTCCTCCTTGTGTATAGTTGAGGATATGACTTGCCCTATGTACTATATATACTTGTGCATATGCACCTATCAATACATTGAGAGTTGCATCCTATTCCTCTACACATGCGACCATCTCCAAGTGGCTGCATGCAGAGTCCAGGTGTTCCCAAGCCTCCGACAGTATGCTGAAGCAAACATTTTTTTTAAATCTCTAGATCTTCCACCCCGATCTTCTGGCTGGCAATAATGCTCCACTTTGTGAGCTGATATTTGAGTTTATGCTCATCAGATTGCTAGAAGAAACTGGATTTGTGTTAGTCCAATTTCAAAAGACGTTGCTCCCTAAGCACCATCGCCACCATCTCGTCTGATGTTGGGGGAGCAACGCCACCACACGTCACTGGTCGCCTGCGCCTCTGGCCCTGCCGCCACTGCCTCTCCACCGGCTGCCCACACCACTGCCGCTTTGCTGCCACACCTCGTCGACCACCAACGCCGCACTTGCCGCTACCCGTCATCTGCCAGCAGCGCCACCGCAGCATCACCGCCTCGCCGATACACATTGCTGGCCGCCCGCGACGCCACCACCGGCTGCCAGCCGCTCGTGCCAGGCCCCCGCTCCATCGCGCCGCCGGTCGCAGGAGCTCCGCCGGTGTCTTTGTGCACACCAGAGGGAAAGATAGAGAGAGATTAGCCACTGACATGTGGGACACATATGTCAGGCTTAGTTTAGGGAGAGGTTTATAGGGGAACTGCTACAGCCGCACACCTGTGAAACCCAATAAAATTATTGGGAGAGCCTTCAAACGCACTTATAGGGGAAGGTTTTTGAGGGAACTTTTGGATTCTAAGGCCCTCTTTTGTTAAGACCGGTGGCTGAGAGCATAAGAGTATAGCTATATTTGAGCTTATAAAGTGGTAGCTTTCTTTTGTGGCGGAGATAATTTATGTTCATGTAATGTTATTGCAAACATCGGTTGATATGCTATGTTATTTCGGAGTTGATATCTTGCTGTACTATATTTTACTTGCGATCATCATCACTCCCGAGCCGCCACCTAATGTAAATAGGACTTGATATGCTATGTTATAGAATGTAGTAAGAGAATGTAAACAGGACATACACGACATCAAACAATAGATATTACGCAACACTTAACATTACTAATCCTATTGCTAAGCCGCCACCTAAATTGGCTGTATATAGTCCATGCGACCATCTCCAAGTGGCTGCACGCAGAGTCCAGGTGCTCCCGAGCCTCTGACAGTATGCTGAAGCAAACATTTATTTTTAATCTCTAGATCTTCCACCCCGATCTTTTGGCTGGCAATAATGCTCCACTTTGTGAGCTGATATTTGAGTTTATGCTCATCAGATTGCTAGAAGAAACTGGATTTGTGTTAGTCCAATCTTAAAAGACGTTGCTCCCTAAGCACCATCGCCACCATCTCGTCTGATGATGGGGGAGCAACGCCACCACACGTCACTGGTCGCCTGCGCCTCTGGCCCTGCCGCCACTGCCTCTCCATCGGCCGCTCACACCACTGCCGCTTTGCTGCCACACCTCGTGAGTTATTTACCCAAAACCACCACATTATGGGCTAGGGTAACAGATCGGTACCACATTTGAGGCAGGGCACAAAAAACCACCAAAATTGTGCTTAATCTGTAACGCGGAGCACTGATGCTCAGATTTGGTCGAGAAAACAGCGAAATTGATAAGTTAGGCCCACCTGTCGGGCTGATGTGGCGTGCTTGTGTGGACAATATGCTGAGTTGGAGGGGTGTCCCACATGTCAGCCTCATATATTTTTTCCCTTATTTTCTTTTTCTTCCTCATCTTTTTCTCTCTCTCCCCGTCCTATCCCACCAGGGTCGCCATCGCCGACGACCCGAGGCCTTCGCGCACCGGCTCGTCGAGGAGCTCCGCCTGGGCCACCGTAGGCCAAGGCAGCCTGCCGCCCACCTTATCCTCCCGAAGCTCTGCAGACGGCGTCACCCCGAGCTGCTCCGCCAGTCGCCGCACGAGCCCACGGCCGCCGCACAGACCACCCCTCGTCTCGCCGTTGCTCCGGTCGTGCGCCACCAACGCGTTTGCCGCGCGCCTCCACAACCGCAGAAGAACACCATGGCTCTGCTCGAGCTACTCCCTGCTGCGATTACATCTGCGCGTGCGTGCCATGGCCGACGACCTCGGACATAAGCGGGACGAGCGGCTGCCGAATCTCGCCGACGCGTCTGGATGCGTGCGTGACTCGCGGCAACTAGGCGTGCGGGCTACAGGGCGAGGCGGTCAGGGGCTAGCTCGAGCAGGGGCTCGGCTGCCATGGCCACGGTGGCCATGGAGCTCTCGGCTCGCACGGACGCAGATGACCCGGGCATCCATGCTGGCGGGAGCAGCATCGGCCTTCGAGGACTCACGGTGCCCCCCACCCTACCACCATCATGGTGCTCGCCGCTGAATCGCCGGTGCCTCTGGTCGCTGGAGTCCGGCTGCCCACAAGCTGCTCGATGTAATGCCCCAAAGAAAGGCAGATAGGAAGAAGATGATCATGTAGTCACTGACATGCGGGGTCCGCATATCATGTGCCAACTCAGCTGTTTATTGTTTTTTTTTGTGCTTGGTCTTTGCCACGTCAGCCTGACCGGTGGGTCCGACCTGTCGGTTTCGCTGTTTTCGTGAGTAAATGAGACAATCAGTGCTCCGCGTTACAGATTAGCCCCATTGTTGGTGGTTTTTTGTGCCCTGCCTCAAATGTGGTACCGATCTGTTACCCTAGCCCATAATGTGGTGGTTTTGGGTAAATAACTCACACCTCGTCGACCACCAACGCCGCACCTGCCGCTACCCGTCATCTGCTAGCAGCGCCACCGCAGCATCACCCCCTCGCCGATACACATCGCTGGCCGCCCGCGACGCCACCACCGGCTGCCAGCCGCTCGCGCCAGGCCCCCGCTCCACCGCGCCGCCGGTCGCAGGAGCTCCGCCGGTGTCTTTGTGCACACCAGAGGGAAAGATAGAGAGAGATTAGCCACTGACATGTGGGACAGATATGTCATGCTTAGTTTAGGGAGAGGTTTATAGGGGAACTGCTACAGTCGCACACCTGTGAAACCCAATAAAATTATTGGGAGAGCCTCCAAACGCACTTATAGGGGAAGGTTTTTGAGGGAACTTTTGGATTCTAAGGCCCTCTTTTGTTAAGACCGGTGGCTGAGAGCGTAAGAGTATAGCTATATTTGAGCTTATAAAGTGGTAGCTTTCTTTTGTGGCGGAGATAATTTATTTTCATGTAATGTTATTGCAAACATCGGTTGATATGCTATGTTATTTCGGAGTTGATATCTTGCTGTACTATATCTTACCTGCGATCATCATCACCCCACCCCACGTTCGAAACCCCTGATGTTTGTGAGTGTTAGTGCCACAGAGCAACTCGATAACATGTTGGCAATGCAGGTAGCTTTGCTAATTCAAGTTGGAAGGGAGGGACTGCCTCCTGAAATCGTCCCGACAATCATTGCGGCAAAGGACCGCAAAGAACTTGCGAAGGTCGCCTTGTCAGCACCACCACATGGATTGTATCTCATGTCAGTTAACTATGACAAAGAAATCTTGAAGCCTCCTGTGGGTTCCCCTCCGGTGAGCTTTGGAAGGACTCATCAAATCAGTAGATGCAAACTTCTGTTTTACTAGCACAAATGTCCGTGCGTTGCAACAGAGAAAATTTTATGTTTATTAGTGTAAAACACATCCGTTGTTCATTAAAATTGTACGTGCAGATCCCATGTGTTGCAATGGATATTATAAACTAAATTTGAGAGCTTGTGTGGTATTCGAGAGTTTACCTGCCGTCGTGCATAGTACATCTGCTCGTGCCTGACGGCTACAACGTTGAGCCTTAAAAATACAAAAAATGATATTATTTATATATGTATATAACATTTGTAAAGTTTTTATTCGGTCAAATATATACCACTTTCATAGATTTCACAAGGAATTGAGAAAAACATTATTGGATTTGGATCAAAATCAACTATCTTTGTTTCCCAAGAAAAAAACTTCAAAGTACAAAATTACCCTTGCACTTGATTTTTTTTAACACAGTATAGACGCAAGTGCTCATACATAAGAGCATACACTTGCCCCTTATGGACGTGTACATGCACATCCTACCCCTACTACCCTTATGAGCACCTTTGAGAGATTGAGCCAGGGTCATTGACGGAAACGTCTACTCCCACTGAAAGCGCATCATCGGAAGTCCTGAAACAAATTCAGGAATAATGCGACAAATTCAGGAATAACGCGAGCACATGGGCTGGGGATACCACTGTCCCTCTAACCATCCATCCTCTGCACATGATGATCAAGCAAATCTTTGTATAAACTTCTGCAAAATTAAGTCATTAAAAAATTACTCACCAAGATGCACGATGCAATCTCCAAGCTGCAAATGTAATGCAAATTTGTATAACTTGCTTAACATAAGTTCGTTCGTCGGCCGCCCCAACAATATTTTTTGCTGATCTCAAGCTGGGGTCCTACTATGTCTTGCATATTCCAGGATTGGACAGATCTGAGGACGGCTAGGAGTCGGCGGGTGGACCCTTCTCGATGCCTTGTGAAACTACATTAATTTCTTAACACATGTACCCTTGGAGCCATGTCGAGCTTTGTGTATATGTCTCCCGGTGAACGAATTGAAGTGATATATCACATTCATTGTTAGGCTCGAAAATTGTATCCATAAAACATCTAAGTTCTATATATAGACTGGTGGCACGGTGGTACAACCTGATCTATGGGACGAACCAGCGAAGACTAACTTAATTCCGGCGTCCCAAAAAAGCCGTGACGGTGTCCAAAGTCTGGCTCCGACCGTGCATGCATGCATGTATACCGACAGAGGGTTTGAGCATGAGCAGCACTGGCACCTGACGATTCCATATCTTTCATTCCTTAAATTCGTCTACAGTACCATGTAACAACATGCACTATTGTTGACCCGTGAGCAGCAGTAAATCGTCAGCTGCCCACCACACCTAACCAAAAAATTAACGTTCGTGTTGCACTGTAGCCTCCAATATTTTATTGTCTTGCCCCACCATCACCACCTGTCTTTCAAGTCGAGCCTTCTCATCTCCACCCCTCCCCCGATCCACACGTGGGGAAACTACTTACATCTATAATTGTATATACGATACCACCATCACCACAACAACTTCACTCCGGCCGACCACCTCACCGCCGCCGCCTTGTGATGCTTTTCGCGAGGATTGCCTTTTGTTTTCCTTTCCAGGAGCTCGGAGGGGATCCTTGGCGTTCTTGGCTGGCGGGGAAGGAGGCGGCCTTGCTGGTCCTGGATCCTTGCGTTCTTTGTATTCCTGGTTGTCAATTTTTGCTTGGATTTAGCCTAGGCCACTTCCATGCAAATCATTTCTTGTTTCCCTTTTCTGCTAATAAGGAGGCCACCCCCTTTTGATCGAGCTGTTGTCTGGCCCTGCCTTCGAAAAGGGAAAACAAAAGTGCCCCTGCATTTGACTAACTAGATGAGACCCCGCGCGTTGCTGCGGGACATATGGAATTTACCCCAAAGTCAACGTCGGGTGCAACTGCAATAAAATAGGTAGGAAACGTGTGAAGATACTGAAGAACATGCTCGTATATTAGTCAAGGAAGCATGGGAGACAGAAGAACTCAAACAACTACAAATTTATGAAATCTCACATGTGAAAAAATTGGCGCGACAACTATTATATTCAACAAATGACATGGAAAGAAACAACAATTAGGTTGCATGTTCAAACCATAACTCTAGAGAAACAATTAAAGGATCATTTGACTACCTCAATATAACTCAACAATTTCAACTTGTACGTTGAAGTGCACATTGTGTACACTTGTGAACTTTATTTCTTCCAACATGCAAGGAATTTTCGGTGAAACAATGTTGATTGAATAATGTAAGGACCGAGTCCGTGTCGGACCCATCACTACTCAAACTGCTCGCGGCGAGCGCGCGAATCCAAAAAATACTCCCCGCTTGCGCCAGGAGGCCAGGAGTACCCTCGAATTCAGCTTTAAGCAGGACTTTTTGGCCCTGAAAGTCAAAGAACATCATTCGTCGCTGTTTTTCAGACAAGTTTCTGAACCCATTGGCATTTCCTTTTGAAGGAAATTTGAGAAATTATGTTCCTTATAGACATTAGCCCCCCTGGTAGGGACAAACGTACCTTTCTGCAGATGCTCTATGATCCGGGCAATCTCATTTGGCCGTAAATTGAAAAAAATCCAGCGGCTATATGCCTTATTCTCCTTGTTTTCGCCGGATGGCATGCTGTAACGCATGCGTGTGAAAGCCAAGAACAAAAGGGCATTCCGGTCATCGATCAATATATATGTGGAAACGATATCTCCACTATAGAGGACAAGAAATTTTAGGACGGTTAGGCAAAAAGCGCACGTGAAAATGAAGTACTTTCAAGGACTGCTATAGAATGGACAGATGTTCACTAAAAGGGTAATAATATTGTCATTCAGACTCCGTGTCGGACCCACAAGTTCTCAAACTGCTCGCGGCGAGCGTCTGAATCCAGAAAATATTCCCCGCTTGCGCCAGGAGGCCCGGAGTACCCTCAGATACGGCCTTAAGCAGGACTTTTTGGCCCTGAGAGTCAAAGAACATCATTCGTTGCTGTTTTTCAGACAATTTTCTGAACCGATTGGCACTTCCTTTTGAAGGAAATTCGAGAGATTATGTTGCTTATAGACATTATCCCGCCTGGTAGGGACAAATGTACCTTTCTGCAGATGCTCTATGATCCGGGCAATCTCATTTGGCCGTAAATTGAAGAAAATCCGGCGGCTATATGCCTTATTCTCCTTGTTTTCGCCGGATGGCATGCTGTAACTCATGCACGTGAAAGCCAAGAACTAAAGGGCATTCCTGGCATCGGACAATATATATGTGGAAACGATATCTCCACTATAGAGGACAATAAATTTTGGGTAGTCAGGCAAAAGGTGCACGAGAAAATGAAGTACTTTCAAGGACTGCCATAGAATGGACAGATGCTCACTAAGACGGTCATAATTTTGTCATTAAGAGTCTGTGTCGGACCCATAAGTACTCAAACTGCTCGCGGCGAGCGCGCGAATCCAAAAAAACTACTCCCCGGTTGCGCCAGGAGGCCCGAAGTACCCTCAAATTAAGCCTTAAGCAGGAATTTTTGGCCCTGAAAATCAAAGAACATCATTCGTCACAGTTTTTCACACAAGTTTCTGAACCCATTGGCACTTCCTTTTGAAGGAAATTCAAGAGATAATGTTGCTTATAGACATTATCCCCCCTGGTAGGGACAAACGTACCTTTCTATAGATGCTCTATGATCCGGGCAATCTCATTTGGCCGTAAATTAAAGAAAATCCAGCGGCTATATGCCTTATTGTCCTTGTTTTCGCCGGATGGCATGCTGTAACTCAGGCGCGTGAAAGCCAAGAACAAAAGGGCATTCCTGGCATCGGTCAATATATATATGGAAACGATATCTCCACTATAGAGGACAAGAAATTTTGGGGCAGTCAGGCAAAAAGCGCACGAGAAAATGAAGTACTTTCAAGGACTGCCATAGAATGGACAGATGTTCACTAAAACGGTCATAATTTTGTCATTCAGAGTCCGTGTCGGACCCATAAGTACTCAAACTGCTCGCGGCGACCGCGCGAATCCAAAAAATACTCGCCGCTTGCGCTAGGAGGCTTGGAGTACCCTCAAATTCAGCCTTGAGCGGGACTTTTTGGCCCTGAAAGTCAAAGAACATCATTCGTCGCTGTTTTTCAGAAAAGTTTCTGAACCCATTATCTCTTCCTTTTGAAGAAAATTCGAGAGATTATGTTGCTTATAGACATTAGCCCCCTGGTAGGGACAAACGTACCTTTTTGTAGATGCTCTATGATCCGGGCAATCTCATTTGGCTGTAAATTGAAGAAAATCCAGTGGCTATATGCCTTATTCTCCGTGTTTTCGCCGGATGGCGTGCTGTAACTCATGCGCGTGAAAGCCAAGAACAAAAGGGCATTCACGGCATCGATCAATATATATGTGGAAACGATATCTCCACTATAGAGGACAAGAAATTTTGGGGCGGTTATGCAAAAAGCGCATGTGAAAATGAAGTACTTTCAAGGACTGCCATAGAATGGACAGATGTCCACTAAAATGGTAATTATTTTTTCATTCGGAGTCCGTGTCGGACCCACAAGTTCTCAAACTGCTCGCGGCGAGCATCTGAATCCAAAAAATACTCCCCGCTTGCGCGAGGAGTCCCGGAGTACCCTGAGATACGACCTTAAGCATGACTTTTTGGCCCTGAAAGTCAAAGAACATCATTCGTCGTTGTTTTTCACACAAGTTTCTGAACCCATTGGCACTTCCTCTTGAAGGAAATTTGAGAGATTATGTTCCTTATAGACATTAGCCCCCCTGGTAGGTACAAACGTACCTTTCTGCAGATGCTCTATAATCCGGGCAATCTTATTTGGCCGTAAATTGAAGAAAATCCGGCGGCTATATGCCTTATTCTCCTTGTTTTCGCCGGCTGGCATGCTGTAACTCATGCACGTGAAAGCCAAAAACAAAAGGGCATTCCTGGCATCGGTCAATATATATGTGGAAACGCTATCTCCACTATAGAGGACAATAAATTTTGGGCAGTCAGGCAAAAAGTGCACGAGAAAATGAAGTACTTTCAAGGACTGCCATAGAATGGACAGATGCTTACTAAGACGGTCATAATTTTGTCATTAGGAGTCTGTGTCGGACACATAAGTACTCAAACTGCTCACGGCGAGCGCACGAATCCAAAAAAATACTCCCCGCTTGCGCCAGGAGGCCCGATGTACCCTCAAATTAAGCCTTAAGCAGGAATTTTTGGCCCTGAAAATCAAAGTACATCATTCGTCACTGTTTTTCAGACAAGTTTCTGAACCCATTGCCCTCCCTTTTGAAGGAAATTCGAGAGATAATGTTGCTTATAGACATTATCCCCCTGGTAGGGACAAACGTACCTTTCTGTAGATGCTCTATGATCCGGGCAATCTCATTTGGCCGTAACTTATTCTCCTTGTTTTTGCCGGATGGCATGCTGTAACTCAGGCACGTGAAAGCCAAGAACAAAAGGGCATTCCTGGCATCGGTCAATATATATGTGGAAACGATATCTCCACTATAGAGCACAAGAAATTTTGGGGCAGTCACGCAAAAAGCGCACGTGAAAATGAAGAACTTTCAAGGACTGCCATAGAATGGACAGATGTTCACTAAAAGGGTCACAATTTTGTCATTCGGAGTCCGTGTCGGACCCACAAGTTCTCAAACTGCTCGCGACGAGCATCTGAATCCAAAAAATACTCCCCACTTGCGCCAGGAGTCCCGGAGTACCCTCAGATACGGCTTTAAGCATGACTTTTGGCCCTGAAAGTCAAAAAACATCATTCGTCGCTGTTTTTCAGACAAGTTTCTGAACCCATTGGCACTTCCTTTTGAAGGAAATTTGAGAGATTATGTTACTTATAGACATTAGCCCCCCTGGTAGGGACAAACGTACCTTTCTGGAGATGCTCTATGATCCGGGCAATCTCATTTGGCCGTAAATTGAAGAAAATCCGGCGGCTATATGCCGTATTCTTCTTGTTTTCGCCAGATGGCATGCTGTAACTCATGCATGTGAAAGCCATGAACTTAAGGGCATTCCTGGCATCGGTCAATATATATGTTGAAACGATATCTCCACTATAGAGGACAAGAAATTTTGGGGCAGTCAGGCAGAAAGCGCACGAGAAAATGAAGTACTTTCAAGGACTGCCATAGAATGGACAGATGCTCATTAAGACGGTCATAATTTTGTCATTAGGAGTTTGTTTCAGACCCATAAGTACTCAAACTGCTCGCGGCGAGTGCGCGAATCCAAAAAAATACTCACCGCTTGCGCCAGGAGGCCCGAAGTACCCTCAAATTAAGCCTTAAGCGGGAATTTTTGGCCCTGAAAGTCAAAGAACATCATTCGTCACTGTTTTTCAGACAAGTTTCTGAACCCATTGGCTCTTCCTTTTGAAGGAAATTTGATACATTATGTTCCTTATAGACATTAGCCCCCTGGTAGGGACAAATGTACCTTTCTGCAGATGCTCTATGATCCGGACAATCTCATTTGGCCGTAAATTGAAGAAAATCCAGCGGCTATATGCCTTATTCTCCTTGTTTTCGCCGGATGGCATGCTATAACTCATGCGCGTGAAAGCCAAGAACAAAAGGGCATTCATGGCATCGATCAATATATATGTGGAAACAATATCTCCACTATAGAAGACAAGAAATTTTGGGGCGGTTATGCAAAAAGAGCACATGAAAATGATGTACTTTCAAGGACTGCCATAGAATGGACAGATGTTCACTAAAAGGGTAATAATATTGTCATTCGGAGTCCGTGTCAGGCCCACAAGTTCTCAAACTGCTCGCGGCGAGCATTTGAATCCAAAAAATACTCTCCTCTTGCGCCAGGAGTCCCGGAGTACCCTCAGATACGGCCTTAAGCATGACTTTTTGGCCCTGAAAGTCAAAGAACATCATTCGTCGCTGTTTTTTAGACAAGTTTCTAAACCCATTGGCACTTCCTTTTGAAGGAAATTTGAGAGATTATGTTCCTTATAGACATTAGCCCCCCTGGTAGGGACAAACGTACCTTTCTGCAGATGCTCTATGATCCGGGCAATCTCATTTGGACATAAATTGAAGAAAATCCGGCGGCTATATGCCTTATTCTCCTTGTTTTCGCCGGATGGCATGCTGTAACTCATGCACGTGAAATCCAAGAACTAAAGGGCATTTCTGGCATCGGTCAATATATATCTGGAAACGATATCTCCACTATAGAGGACAAGAAATTTTGGGCAGTCAGGCAAAAAGTGCACGAGAAAATGAAGTACTTTTAAGGACTGCCATAGAATGGACAGATGCTCACTAAGATGGTCATAATTTTGTCATTAGGAGTTCGTGTCGGACCCATAAGTACTCAAACTGCTCGTGGCGAGCGTCGAAATCCAGAAAATACTCCCCGCTTGTGCCAGGAGGCCCGGAGTACCCTCAAATACGGCCTTAAGCAGGACTTTTTGGCCCTGAAAGTCAAAGAACATCATTCTTCACTGTTTTTCAGACAAGTTTCTAAACCCATTGACACTTCCTTTTGAAGGACATTCGAGATATTATGTTGCTTATAGACATTAGCCCCCCTCATAGGGACAAACTTACCTTTCTGCAGATGCTCTATGATCCGGGCAATCTCATTTGGCCGTAAATTGAAGAAAATCCAGCGGCTATATGCCTTATTCTCCTTGTTTTCGCTGGATGGCATGCTGTAACTCATGCGCGTGAAAGCCAAGAACATAAGGGCATTCCTGGCATCAATCAATATATATGTGGAATCGATATCTCCACAATAGAGGACAAGAAATTTTGGGGCGGTTAGGCAAAAAGCACACGTGAAAACGAAGTACTTTCAAGGACTGCCATAGAATGGACAGATGTTCACTAAAAGGGTAATAATTTTGTCATTCGGAGTCCGTGTCGGACCCACAAGTTCTCAAACTGCTCGCGCCGAGCATCTGAATCCAAAAAATACTCCCCGCTTGCGCCAGGAGGCCCGGAGTACCCTCAGATACGGCCTTAAGCATGACTTTTTGGCCCTGAAAGTCAAAGAACATCATGCATCGCTGTTTTTCAGACAAGTTTCTGAACCCATTGGCACTTCCTTTTGAAGGAAATTTGAGAGATTATGTTCCTTATAGACATTAGCCCCCCTGGTAGGGACAAACATACTTTTCTGTAGATGCTCTATGATCCGGACAATCTCATTTGGCCGTAAATTGAAGAAAATCTGGCGGTTATATGCCTTATTCTCCTTGTTTTCGCCGGATGGGATGCTATAACTCATGCGCATGAAAGCCAAGAAAAAAAGGGCATTCATGGCATCGATCAATATATATGTGGAAACGATATCTTCACTATAGAGGACAAGAAATTTTGGGGCGGTTATGCAAAAAGCGCACGTGAAAATGAAGTACTTTCAAGGACTGCCATAGAATGGACAGATGCTCACTAAGACGGTCATAATTTTGTCATTAGGAGTCCGTGTCGGACCCATAAGTACTCAAACTGCTCGTGGCGAGCGTCCAAATCCAGAAAATACTCCCCGCTTGCGCCAGGAGGCCCGGAATACCCTCAAATACGGCCTTAAGCTGGACTTTTTGGCCCTGAAAGTCAAAGAACATCATTCGTCGCTGTTTTTCAGACAAGTTTCTGAACCCATTGACACTTCCTTTTAAATGACATTTGATAGAGGCGGAGGTGTCCCGTCTTTGGATGAGATGATGGATTTCGCTTTGGTGGAAGTCGACTTTGACGATCCGACTACGAACGTGCGAGGACGTCGCGCCTTAGTAATCGCTAAACCAACTCCGAGAGGTTATTGACCACGCCGAAGCACGATCAACCTGACCACGAGGGTCTGTTTCCTGCGAGCAAACGAAGAACAAGCAAGAAACTGAGATTGCAATCTGGATATTGCGAATATAAGATGAAAGCTTTATTGATCAAGGTGGGGTTCTGTGACGCCTTTGTCTGGTCGTTGAACACAAACGAAGTACGCGAAGTTGCAGCTATGGCGAACTTTAATCTAAACAAAACCCAAAGTCTAAACGGTGCCCTAAGATTGTATATATGGAGGAAGAGAGGGGGAATTTCGTGGCCCTTGGTGGAGGGGTCCGAAATCAACCCTATCTCTTGTTTCCCCACACATACGGACTCTAAAAATAGCCTATACTAATGTATTTCGAAATTACATGGGCCTGGCCCAATAAAAAGGTGACGCAACACCTATAATAGCCTCCGGACGAAATTTATGAAGTGGCATCTTGTATATTTTGTCCAAGGCTTCATGCACTCGTTATGGTGGCTTCAAAGACCTGAAATCATCACTCATAACTCCGTTCTTGTTCCCCTTGCGCATGCCATCATCTCCATGCTTTCTCTTGCTCCAATGTCCATCCTTCTCCAAGCTAGGCCCTTCATTTGTAAGCAAAACAAATGTATCCAATTTAGGCAGCATCATATTCTCATGAATATTAGAATCATTACCAACAAACGAAAGTACCTGTTAATTTAGTTGGCGTGCGCGAGCTCTAGTAATTGGTCCAGTATGTATAGTAGCAGGGGCTGTGGGTGTAATAATGGTATTGATGTCCTCATCATCCTCCCCTTCTTGAAAGGAAGTCGTCCTCGACGGAAGCTCATCTTTCTCACCCAAATAAGGCTTCAAATCTGCAATGTTAAAAGTGGGACTAACCCCAAAATCTGCAGGCAGCTCAAGTTTGTATGCATTATCATTTATTTTTTCTAACACCTTAAAGGGACCATCAGCACGTGGCATTAGCTTTGATTTGCGCAAATCAGGAAATCTGTCTTTACGCAAATGTAACCAAACAAGATCTCCAGGTGCAAACACAACATGTTTTCTACCCTTATCTCCAGCAAGTTTATATTTAGCATTCATACGCTCAATGTTTTCCTTAGTTAACTCATGCATTTTTAAAACCAATTCAGCACGTTGTTTAGCATCAAAATTAACCTTCTCCGAAGATGGAAGAGGCAACAAATCAATAGGTGCACGAGGTAGGAAACCATACACAACTTCAAAAGGGCACATCTTAGTAGTAGAATGCAATGAACGATTATAAACAAATTCAATATGAGGCAAGCATTCCTCCCACATTTTCTTATTACTCTTCAAAAAAGCCCTAAGCATAGTAGACAATGTTCTATTGACTACTTCAGTTTGGCCATCAGTTTGGGGGTGACTAGTAGTACTAAAAAGCAGTTTAGTCCCCAACTTAGCCCATAAACATCTCCAAAAGTGGCTAAGAAATTTAGTATCACGATCTGAAACAATAGTATTTGGCACACCATGCAAGCGAATAATTTCACGAAAGAACAAATCAGCAACATTAACAACATCATCGCTTTTATGACATGGTATAAAGTGTGCCATTTTCGAGAATCTATCCACGACAACAAATATGCTATCCCTCCCCTTCTTTGTTCGAGGTAAACCTAAAACAAAGTCCATAGATATATCCTCCCAAGGAACACTAGGTACAGGCGAAGGCATATATAAACCATGAGGATTGAGTCGTGACTTAGCTTTTTGACATGTAGTGCAGCGAGCAACAAAACGCTCAACATCCCGTCTCATCTTTGGCCAAAAGAAATGTGTAGCAAGTACGTCCTCCGTCTTCTTCACGCCAAAGTGTCCCATTAATCCTCCTCCATGCGCCTCCTGCAACAACAAAAGACGAACGGAGCTAGCTGGAATGCATAGCTTGTTAGCACGAAACACAAATCCATCGTTAACGACAAACATGTTCCACATTCTTCCTTCTTTACAATTCTGCATTACATCTTTAAAATCATCATCATGCACATATTGATCTTTGATGGTCTCCAAACCAAATATTTTGAAGTCAAGTTGTGAAAGCATAGTATAGCGACGAGACAATGCATCAGCAATAACATTTTCTTTTCCCTTCTTGTGTTTAATGACATCAGGGAAAGTCTCAATGAATTCAACCCATTTAGCATGTCTACGATTTAGTTTAGCTTGACTTTTAATATGTTTCAAAGATTCATGATCAGAATGTATAACAAATTCTTTGGGCCATAAATAATGTTGCCATGTTTCTAAAGTCCGAACAAGAGCATATAATTCTTTATCGTAAGTAGAATAATTCAGACTAGGCCCACTCAATTTTTCAGAAAAGTATGCAACAGGTTTGCCATCTTGTAATAACACACCTCCTAATCCAATTACACTAGCATCACATTCAAGCTCAAAAGTCTTATTAAAATCAGGAAGTTGGAGTAAAGGAGCATGTGTCAACTTATCTTTCAATACCGTGAAGGCTTCTTCCTGTGCGGTACCCCAAAGAAAAGGCACATCTTTCTTTGTAAGCTCATTGAGAGGTGCAGCAATGGTGCTGAAATCTCTCACAAAACGCCTATAGAATCCAGTGAGGCCAAGAAAACTCCTCACTTGTGTGACCGTTTTGGGCTGCGGCCAACTCTCAATAGATTCAATCTTGGCTTTATCAACTTCAATTCCCTGTGGAGTAACAACATAGCCAAGAAAAGATACTCGGTCGGTGCAAAAGGTGCACTTCCCAAGGTTACCAAACAAACGTGCATCATGTAGAGCAATAAAAACAACACGTAAATGTTCCAAATGTTCCTCCAAAGATCTTCTATAAATCAATATGTCATCAAAGTAAACTACCACAAATCGTCCAATGGAAGCACGTAAAACTTCGTTCATTAATCTCATGAAAGTACTAGGTGCATTAGTTAACCCAAAAGGCATGACTAACCACTCATATAATCCAAACTTAGTTTTAAATGCTGTTTTCCATTCATCTCCCAATTTCATACGAATTTGATGGTATCCACTACGCAAATCAACTTTGGAGAATATTGTAGAGCCACTCAATTCATCAAGCATATCATCTAGCCTAGGAATAGGATGACGATAACGAATAGTAATATTATTAATGCCTCTACAATCAACACACATACGTGATGTACCATCCTTTTTCGGCACTAGAATAATAAGAACAGCACAAGGACAAAGGGATTCGCGTATATAACCTTTGTCGAGAAGCTCTTGTACTTGACGCATAATCTCCTTCGTCTCCTCTGGATTGGTACGGTATGGTGCACGGTTTGGCAGTGAAGCACCGGGAATTAAGTCAATCTGATGCTCAATCCCTCGAATAGGCGGTAATCCCGGTGGCACGTCTTGTGGAAAGACATCAGCGAACTCCTACAAAATGTTAGTGACAACAGGAGGCAAAGAGGACGGCACGTCCTCGAATGAAAATAATGCCTCTTTGCACACAAAAGCATAGCAAACAGATTTGCTGAAATCTAGCTCATCAATATCAGATTTGGTGGCAAATAAACATGCACTTTTCAATTTAATTTCAGAAGCAACACTAGATGGTTTATTATTAGGCTTCATTTGTTGCTCAAATTCTTTTGCCACAATCTGATTTTCACTCTTATTCTTCTCCTGTTTTGCTTTATTAGCTCTATTAATATCATCTTTCAAAATGGAATCAGGAGTCATAGGAAGCAAAGTAATATTTTTATCCTTATGAACAAGAGTATACTGATTGTTTCTACCATGGTGTACAGAATTTTTATCAAATTGCCATGGTCTACCAAGTAATAAGGAACATGCTTGCATAGGTACCACATCACAATCAACATAATCAACATATGTAGAGATACTAAAATGCACACGAACAGTACGTGTTACCTTGACCTTGCCGCTGTTGTTGAACCATTGGATGTAGTAAGGATGTGGATGTGGTCTTGTGGTGAGAGAAAGCTTCTCCACCATCTCCATGCTAGCCAAGTTGTTGCAGCTCCCTCCGTCTATTATGACGCGCACAGAACGTTCCTTCACAACTCCCTTGGTATGGAACAAATTGTGCCTCTGATTTTGCTCAGCTTGTGAGACCTGCACACTCAAAACACGTTGAGCAACTAAACATTCATACCTGTCAGCGTCCTCAGGAGCCATCTCAGGAGCCATGTATTGCGTCTCATGATCAGAATCATCTCCACCATGTTCTTCACGTGTAATAAGAGCCAAAGTCTCCTCATCATAGTCACTAGCGGACTCATATCCACCACCCTCGGTAGCAATCATCACACGCGGAGATTTGCATTTTCTCGCATAATGACCTCCTCCCTTACAACGACGACAAATAATATCACTTGTGTGCCCTGTTGATGCCATGGAAGAAGAAGAACTCTGTGCAGGCCCGGCAGGTGCGCTCTTGGCAGATAATGGTGGTTGTGCCTGTTTTCTTGTATCACGGCTGGAGGAGGCACCTGATTGAGGTGCTGGTGCAGTTGAAGTAGAAGATGCACGCGGTGTCCATGATGAAGGTCGGCCTGCAGAAAAGTTAGTTCGCGCCAATGCTTGTCGATCCTGCACTTCACGTTCAACATTACAAGCAAGATGGAATAAACGAGTGATATTAGTATACTCCTTATAGTCTAGAATGGTCTGAATCTCTCTATTTAATCCACCCAGAAAACGTGCAAGCATAGCTTCATTCTCCTCAACAATACCACATCGAATCATGCCAATTTGTAATTCCTGATAATATTCTTCTACAAAATTTTTTCCTTGTCTTAAACGCTGCAATTTTTGAAGCAATTCACGTTGATAATATGGTGGAACCCAACGCGTACGCATATCAGTTTTCAAAGCAGCCCAAGTAGTTGGAATAGGATATAATCTACAATGTTCAGACCACCAGACACACGCAAAACTAGTGAAAGCACAAACAGCAGCAGCAACCCGTCTCTCCTCGGGATATTGTAAACATGTAAAACGTTGTTCAGTTTCTAACTCCCAAGTAAGATATATATCAGGAACATATCTACCCTCAAATGGTGGAATATTCAATTTCAATTTAGGAATATGGACATCATCTCGTACCTGAGGTGGTGGTGCAGGCCTACCATTACGAATATATACCTGAGGTCGACCTGCTGGTGGTGGTGCTGGTGGCTGCACGTAGTTCGGATTTTGATCAACCTCATCCTCATAATCGCCCGCATACTCATCATCCTCCTGGGTACCAGCAGCAGCAGTAGCACGAGCCAAAGAAGCATCAACAACAGGAACAGCAGCACCAGAAGTTTGGCCATCCTCAATAGGAACACGCTTCGCTCGTCCATACCGATTCGGAAGAAGGCGTTGTTGTTGTTGTTGCAGAGGTGCGATAGGTGCAGCCGGCGGTGGTGGTGGAAAACGCGTGAGCAATTCATTAAACTTGCTATCAAGCTTTGTTTCGAACGTCTTCTCAATGCCATCTATCTTCTCCATGGCCTCGTCAAATCTGTTTAGCACATCCTGCACCTGTCCACTCATCATTTGCTGAAATTTATCATGTAGCTGTTTGTTCGTCAGGTTCTCCCAATCAGTCTCATCGGCTTGTGATCCTACCATGGTTAGCAGCAAATGGAAACACACAAGAATATGATCCTACAGACTACTAAGAAGTGGTGGTGGTGTATCACAAACCCGTCAAGAAAATCTCAAATTCTTACCAGTTCTTACCCAGCAGCAGGTGGTGATCGGCAACCGTTGTAGTCAAAACTCTCAAAGCTTGGATAGAGCGATTACCAGAGAGAGTCAAACGCACGACGTAGATGTATGTGGAGCTGGGAAGGCTTATAATATGGTAGACTGTACTAGAGATGCGAGCCTAGAACACTAACAAAATCACGGCGCTGCACGTAAACAAGGGAAAAGCACACTCTGGATTTTTTTTTCGCTTTTTTCTTGTGCGAAAAATCACTATTATGGCGAGTGTCTCAAAACTCTTCCCAGGTCAAACTAACAGGATGGGCACGAAATTTTTTTGACCAATTTTTTTTTCAACTGCCCGGACCCAAAAACTGGAAACGGGTCAAAAAAACTTTCTATAACGGCGACTATCTCAATACGCTTAGAAACACCTAAAAATAGGATAGCCAGAAATTTTTTCGACAAGTGCTTTTCCAAAAATTTTGGGCCTAAACGGAGGGTGGTTTCCGGACTCTTTTTTTTTCGAAACCTACTCTGGCAAGGAAACACGAATCGGAATCTAGATGGATCTCGAAAACAAACCTAATATGACAAGAACTCGGATTGGTGGTGGATATATGGTGGTAGATGGCAGCGGTGGTGGTATATGACAGCGGTGGTGGTATATGGATACGGATTTGAAGCGGTGGCGGATAAGTGGTGGTGGTAGATGGCAGGGGCGATGATGATGGTGCGACGGCGGCGTGACAACTTATGACCAGAACTCGAAACTCTAAAAGACTAGACTCTAAGACCAGCAACTAGACACGACGATGCAACCGCAAATTCAACAAAGCAAAACCCTAAAGAGATTATGCAATGCCTCAGACTGGTTCGGATATGATGAACTAACCCTAATTTTTTTGTGGCTTTTTCGTGGACTATAGGTATGAAGAAAAGACTCGATCTAAACTACGAAAAACTGTAAAATCTCACTGAGCAACCTGGAAATCTGATACCACTTGATAGAGGCGGAGGTGTCCCTTCTTTCGATGAGATGATGGATTTCGCTTTGGTGGAAGTCGACTTTGACGATCCGACTTCGAACGTGCGAGGACGTCGCGCCTTAGCAACCGCTAAACCAACTCCGAGAGGTTATTGACCACGCCGGAGCACGATCAACCTGACCACGAGGGTCTGTTTCCTGCGAGCAAACGAAGAACAAGCAAGAAACTGAGATTGCAATCTGGATATTGCGAATATAAGATGAAAGCTTTATTGATCAAGGTGGGGTTCTGTGACGCCTTTGTCTTGTCGTTGAACACAAACGAAGTACGCGAAGTTGCAGCTATGGCGAACTTTAATCTAAACAAAACCCAAAGTCTAAACGGTGCCCTAAGGGCTGTATATATGGAGGAAGAGAGGGGGAATTTCGTGGCCCTTGGTGGAGGGGTCCGAAATCAACCCTATCTCTTGTTACCCCACACATACGGACTCTAAAAATAGCCTATACTAATATATTTCGAAATTACATGGGCCTGGCCCAATAAAAAGGTGACGCAACACCTATAATAGCCTCTGGATGAAATTTATGAAGTGACATCTTGTATATTTCGTCCAAGGCTTCATGCACTCGTTATGGTGGCTTCAAAGACCTGAAATCATCACTCATAACTCCGTTCTTGTTCCCCTTGCGCATGCCATCATCTCCATGTTTTCTCTTGCTCCAATGTTCATCCTTCTCCAAGCTAGGCCCTTCATTTGTAAGCAAAACAAATGTATCCAATTTAGGCAGCATCATATTCTCATGAACATTAGAATCATTACCAACAAACGAAAGTACCTGTTAATTTAGTTGGCGTGCGCGAGCTCTAGTAATTGGTCCAGTATGTATAGAAGTAGGGGCTGTGGGTGTAACAATGGTATTGATGTCCTCATCAACATTCGAGAGATTATGTTGCTTATAGACATTAGCCCCCCTCGTAGGGACAAACGTACCTTTCTGCAGATGCTCTATGATCTGGGCAATCTCATTTGGCCGTAAATTGAAGAAAATCCAGCGGCTATATGCCTTATTCTCCTTGTTTTCGCCGGATGGCATGCTGTAACTCATGCGCGTGAAAGCCAAGAACAAAAGGGAATTCCTGGCATCGATCAATATATATGTGGAAACGATATCTCCACTATAGAGGACAAGAAATTTTGGGGCGGTTAGGCAAAAAGCACACGTGAAAATGAAGTACTTTCAAGGACTGCCATAGAATGGACAGATGTTCACTAAAAGGGTAATAATTTTGTCATTCGGAGTCCGTGTCGGACCCACAAGTTCTCAAACTGCTCGCGGCGAGCATCTGAATCCAAAAAATACTCCCCGCTTGCGCCAGGAGTCCCGGAGTACCCTCCGATACGGCCTTAAGCATGACTTTTTGGCCCTGAATGTCAAAGAACATCTTTCGTCACTGTTTCTCAGACAAGTTTCTGAACCCATTGGCACTTCCTTTTGAAGGAAATTTGAGAAATTATGTTCCTTATAGACATTAGCCCCCTGGTAGGGACAAACGTACCTTTCTGCAGATGCTCTATGATCCGGGCAATCTCATTTGGCCGTAAATTGAAGAAAATCCAGTGGCTATATGCCTTATTCTCCTTGTTTTCGCTGGATGGCATGCTGTAACTCATGCGCGTGAAAGCCAAGAACAAAAGGGCTTTCATGGCATCGATCAATATATATGTGGAAACGATATCTCCACTATAGAGGACAAGAAATTTTGGGGCGGTTATGCAAAGAGCGCACGTGAAAATGAAGTACTTTCGAGGACTGCCATAGAATGGACATATGTTCACTAAAAGGGTAATAATTTGTCATTCGGAGTCCGTGTCGGACCCACAAGTTCTCAAACTGCTCGCGGCGAGCATCTGAATCCAAAAAATACTCCCCGCTTGCGCCAGGAGTCCAGGAGTACCCTCAGATACGGCCTTAAGCACGACTTTTTGGCCCTGAAAGTTAAAGAACATCATTCGTCACTGTTTTTCAGACAAGTTTCTTAACCCATTGGCACTTCCTTTTGAAGGAAATTTGAGAGATTATGTTCCTTATAGACATTAGCCCCCCTGGTAGGGACAAACGTACCTTTCTGCAGATGCTCTATGATCCGGGCAATCTCATTTGGCCGTAAATTGAAGAAAATCCGGCGGCTATATGCCTAATTCTCCTTGTTTTTGCCGGATGGCATGCTGTAACTCATGCACGTGAAAGCCAAGAACTAAAGGGCATTCCTGGCATCGGTCAATATATATGTGGAAACTATATCTCCACTATAGAGGGCAAGAAATTTTGGGCAGTCAGGCAAAAAGTGCACGAGAAAATGAAGTACTTTCAAGGACTGCAATAGAATGGACAGATGCTCACTAAGACGGTCATAATTTTGTCATTAGGAGTCCGTGTCAGACCCATAAGTACTCAAACTGCTCACCGCGAGCGTCCAAATCCAGAAAATACTCCCCGCTTACGCCAAGAAGCCCGGAGTACCCTCAAATACAGCCTTAAGCTGGACTTTTTGGCCCTGAAAGTCAAAGAACATCATTCGTCGCTGTTTTTCAGACAAGTTTCTGAACCCATTGGCACTTCCTTTTGAAGGACATTCGAGAGATTATGTTGCTTATAGACATTAGCCCCCCTCGTAGGGACAAACGTACCTTTCTGCAGATGCTCTATGATCTGGGCAATCTCATTTGGCCGTAAATTGAAGAAAATCCAGCGGCTATATGCCTTATTCTCCTTGTTTTCGCCGGATGGCATGCTGTAACTCATGCGCGTGAAAGCCAAGAACAAAAGGGAATTCCTGGCATCGATCAATATATATGTGGAAACGATATCTCCACTATAGAGGACAAGAAATTTTGCGGCGGTTAGGCAAAAAGCACACGTGAAAATGAAGTACTTTCAAGGACTGCCATAGAATGGACAGATGTTCACTAAAAGGGTAATAATTTTGTCATTCGGAGTCCGTGTCGGACCCACAAGTTCTCAAACTGCTCGCGGCGAGCATCTGAATCCAAAAAATACTCCCCGCTTGCGCCAGGAGTCCCGGAGTACCCTCCGATACGGCCTTAAGCATGACTTTTTTGCCCTGAATGTCAAAGAACATCTTTCGTCACTGTTTCTCAGACAAGTTTCTGAACCCATTGGCACATCCTTTTGAAGGAAATTTGAGAAATTATGTTCCTTATAGACATTAGCCCCCTGGTAGGGACAAACGTACCTTTCTGCAGATGCTCTATGATCCGGGCAATCTCATTTGGCCGTAAATTGAAGAAAATCCAGTGGCTATATGCCTTATTCTCCTTGTTTTCGCTGGATGGCATGCTGTAACTCATGCGCGTGAAAGCCAAGAACAAAAGGGCTTTCATGGCATCGATCAATATATATGTGGAAACGATATCTCCACTATAGAGGACAAGAAATTTTGGGGCGGTTATGCAAAGAGCGCACGTGAAAATGAAGTACTTTCGAGGACTGCCATAGAATGGACATATGTTCACTAAAAGGGTAATAATTTGTCATTCGGAGTCCGTGTCGGACCCACAAGTTCTCAAACTGCTCGCGGCGAGCATCTGAATCCAAAAAATACTCCCCGCTTGCGCAGGAGTCTAGGAGTACCCTCAGATACGGCCTTAAGCACGACTTTTTGGCCCTGAAAGTTAAAGAACATCATTCGTCACTGTTTTTCAGACAAGTTTCTTAACCCATTGGCACTTCCTTTTGAAGGAAATTTGAGAGATTATGTTCCTTATAGACATTAGCCCCCCTGGTAGGGACAAACGTACCTTTCTGCAGATGCTCTATGATCCGGGCAATCTCATTTGGCCGTAAATTGAAGAAAATCCGGCGACTATATGCCTTATTCTCCTTGTTTTTGCCGGATGGCATGCTGTAACTCATGCACGTGAAAGCCAAGAACTAAAGGGGCATTCCTGGCATCGGTCAATATATATGTGGAAACGATATCTCCACTATAGAGGGCAAGAAATTTTGGGCAGTCAGGCAAAAAGTGCACGAGAAAATGAAGTACTTTCAAGGACTGCAATAGAATGGACAGATGCTCACTAAGACGATCATAATTTTGTTATTAGGAGTCTGTGTCGGACCCATAAGTACTCAAACTGCGCACGGCGAGCGTCCAAATCCAGAAAATACTCCCCGCTTGCGCCAAGAGGCCCGGAGTACCCTCAAGTACGGCCTTAAGCTGGACTTTTTGGCCCTGAAAGTCAAAGAACATCATTCGTCGCTGTTTTTCAGACAAGTTTCTGAACCCATTGGCACTTTCTTTTGAAGGACATTCGAGAGATTATGTTGCTTATAGACATTGGCCCCCCTCGTAGGGACAAACGTACCTTTCTGCAGATGCTCTATGATCTGGGCAATCTCATTTGACCGTAAATTGAAGAAAATCCAGCGGCTATATGCCTTATTCTCCTTGTTTTCGCCGGATGGCATGCTGTAACTCATGCGCGTGAAAGCCAAGAACAAAAGGGAATTCCTGGCATCGATCAATATATATGTGGCAACGATATCTCCACTATAGAGGACAAGAAATTTTGGGGCGGTTAGGCAAAAAGCACACGTGAAAATGAAGTACTTTCAAGGACTGCCATAGAATGGACAGATGTTCACTAAAAGGGTAATAATTTTGTCATTCGGAGTCCGTGTCGGACCCACAAGTTCTCAAACTGCTCGCGGCGAGCATCTGAATCCAAAAAATACTCCCCGCTTGCGCCAGGAGTCCCGGAGTACCCTCCGATACGGCCTTAAGCATGACTTTTTGGCCCTGAATGTCAAAGAACATCAGTCGTCACTGTTTCTCAGACAAGTTTCTGAACCCATTGACACTTCCTTTTGAAGGAAATTTGAGAAATTATGTTCCTTATAGACATTAGCCCCCTGGTAGGGACAAACGTACCTTTCTGCAGATGCTCTATGATCCGGGCAATCTCATTTGGCCGTAAATTGAAGAAAATCCAGTGGCTATATGCCTTATTCTCGTTGTTTTCGCCGGATGGCATGCTGTAACTCATGCGCGTGAAAGCCAAGAACAAAAGAGCTTTCATGGCATCGATCAATATATATGTGGAAACGATATCTCCACTATAGAGGACAAGAAATTTTGGGGCGGTTATTCAAAGAGCGCACGTGAAAATGAAGTACTTTCGAGGACTGCCATAGAATGGACATATGTTCGCTAAAAGGGTAATAATTTGTCATTCGGAGTCCGTGTCGGACCCAGAAGTTCTCAAACTGCTCGCGGCGAGCATCTGAATCCAAAAAATACTCCCCGCTTGCGCCAGGAGTCCAGGAGTACCCTCAGATACGGCCTTAAGCATGACTTTTTCGCCCTGAAAGTTAAAGAACATCATTCGTCACTGTTTTTCAGACAAGTTTCTTAACCCATTGGCACTTCCTTTTGAAGGAAATTTGAGAGATTATGTTCCTTATAGACATTAGCCCCCCTGGTAGGGACAAACGTACCTTTCTGCAGATGCTCTATGATCCGGGCAATCTCATTTGGCCGTAAATTGAAGAAAATCCGGCGGCTATATGCCTTATTCTCCTTGTTTTTGCCGGATGGCATGCTGTAACTCATGGACGTGAAAGCCAAGAACTAAAGGGCATTCCTGGCATCGGTCAATATATATGTGGAAACGATATCTCCACTATAGAGGGCAAGAAATTTTGGGCAGTCAGGCAAAAAGTGCACGAGAAAATGAAGTACTTTCAAGGACTGCAATAGAATGGACAGATGCTCACTAAGACGGTCATAATTTTGTCATTAGGAGTCCGTGTCGGACCCATAAGTACTCAAACTGCTCACCGCGAGCGTCCAAATTCAGAAAATACTCCCCGCTTACGCCAAGAGGCTCGGAGTACCCTCAAATACGGCCTTAAGCTGGACTTTTTGGCCCTGAAAGTCAAAGAACATCATTCGTCGCTGTTTTTCAGACAAGTTTCTGAACCCATTGGCACTTCCTTTTGAAGGACATTCGAGAGATTATGTTGCTTATAGACATTAGCCCCCCTCGTAGGGACAAACGTACCTTTCTGCAGATGCTCTATGATCTGGGCAATCTCATTTGGCCGTAAATTGAAGAAAATCCAGCGGCTATATGCCTTATTCTCCTTGTTTTCGCCGGATGGCATGCTGTAACTCATGCGCGTGAAAGCCAAGAACAAAAGGGAATTCCTGGCATCGATCAAAATATATGTGGAAACGATATCTCCACTATAGAGGACAAGAAATTTTGGGGCGGTTAGGCAAAAAGCACATGTGAAAATGAAGTACTTTCAAGGACTGCCATAGAATGGACAGATGTTCACTAAAAGGGTAATAATTTTGTCATTCGGAGTCCGTGTCGGACCCACAAGTTCTCAAACTGCTCGCGGCGAGCATCTGAATCCAAAAAATACTCCCCGCTTGCGCCAGGAGTCCCGGAGTACCCTCCGATACGACCTTAAGCATGACTTTTTGGCCTTGAATGTCAAAGAACATCATTCGTCACTGTTTCTCAGACAAGTTTCTGAACCCATTGACACTTCCTTTTGAAGGAAATTTGAGAAATTATGTTCCTTATAGACATTAGCCCCCTGGTAGGGACAAACGTACCTTTCTGCAGATGCTCTATGATCCGGGCAATCTCATTTGGCCGTAAATTGAAGAAAATCCAGTGGCTATATGCCTTATTCTCGTTGTTTTCGCCGGATGGCATGTTGTAACTCATGCGCGTGAAAGCCAAGAACAAAAGGGCTTTCATGGCATCGATCAATATATATGTGGAAACGATATCTCCACTATAGAGGACAAGAAATTTTGGGGCGGTTATGCAAAGAGCGCACGTGAAAATGAAGTACTTTCGAGGACTGCCACAGAATGGACATATGTTCGCTAAAAGGGTAATAATTTGTCATTCGGAGTCCGTGTCGGACCCAGAAGTTCTCAAACTGCTCGCGGCGAGCATCTGAATCCAAAAAATACTCCTCGCTTGCGCCAGGAGTCTAGGAGTACCCTCAGATACGGCCTTAAGCATGACTTTTTCGCCCTGAAAGTTAAAGAACATCATTCGTCACTGTTTTTCAGACAAGTTTCTTAACCCATTGGCACTTCCTTTTGAAGGAAATTTGAGAGATTATGTTCCTTATAGACATTAGCCCCCCTGGTAGGGACAAACGTACCTTTCTGCAGATGCTCTATGATCCGGGCAATCTCATTTGGCCGTAAATTGAAGAAAATCCGGCGGCTATATGCCTTATTCTCCTTGTTTTTGCGGGATGGCATGCTGTAACTCATGGACGTGAAAGCCAAGAACTAAAGGGCATTCCTGGCATCGGTCAATATATATGTGGAAACGATATCTCCACTATAGAGGGCAAGAAATTTTGGGCAGTCAGGCAAAAAGTGCACGAGAAAATGAAGTACTTTCAAGGACTGCAATAGAATGGACAGATGCTCACTAAGACGGTCATAATTTTGTCATTAGGAGTCCGTGTCGGACCCATAAGTACTCAAACTGCTCACCGCGAGCGTCCAAATTCAGAAAATACTCCCCGCTTACGCCAAGAGGCCCGGAGTACCCTCAAATACGGCCTTAAGCTGGACTTTTTGGCCCTGAAAGTCAAAGAACATCATTCGTCGCTGTTTTTCAGACAAGTTTCTGAACCCATTGGCACTTCCTTTTGAAGGACATTCGAGAGATTACGTTGCTTATAGACATTAGCCCCCCTCGTAGGGACAAACGTACCTTTCTGCAGATGCTCTATGATCTGGGCAATCTCATTTGGCCGTAAATTGAAGAAAATCCAGCGGCTATATGCCTTATTCTCCTTGTTTTCGCCGGATGGCATGCTGTAACTCATGCGCGTGAAAGCCAAGAACAAAAGGGAATTCCTGGCATCGATCAAAATATATGTGGAAACGATATCTCCAATAGAGGACAAGAAATTTTGGGGCGGTTAGGCAAAAAGCACACGTGAAAATGAAGTACTTTCAAGGACTGCCATAGAATGGACAGATGTTCACTAAAAGGGTAATAATTTTGTCATTCGGAGTCCGTGTCGGACCCACAAGTTCTCAAACTGCTCGCGGCGAGCGCCTGAATCCAGAAAATACTCCCCGCTTGCGCTAGGAGGCCCGGAGTACCCTCAAATACGGCCTTAAGCAGGACTTTTTGGCCCTGAAAGTCAAAGAACGTCATTCGTCACTGTTTTTCAGACAAGTTTCTGAACCCATTGGCACTTCCTTTTAAAGGAAATTTGAGAGATTATTATCCTTATAGACATTAGCCCCCCTGGTAGGGACAAACGTACCTTTCTGCAGATGCTCTATGATCCGGGCAATCTCATTTGGCCGTAAATTGAAGAAAATCCAGTGGCTATATGCCTTATTCTCGTTGTTTTCGCCGGATGGCATGTTGTAACTCATGCGCGTGAAAGCCAAGAACAAAAGGGCTTTCATGGCATCGATCAATATATATATGTGGAAACGATATCTCCACTATAGAGGACAAGAAATTTTGGGGCGGTTATGCAAAGAGCGCACGTGAAAATGAAGTACTTTTGAGGACTGCCATAGAATGGGCATATGTTCGCTAAAAGGGTAATAATTTGTCATTCGGAGTCCGTGTCGGACCCAGAAGTTCTCAAACTGCTCGCGGCGAGCATCTGAATCCAAAAAATACTCCCCGCTTGCGCCAGGAGTCCAGGAGTACCCTCAGATACGGCCTTAAGCATGACTTTTTCGCCCTGAAAGTTAAAGAACATCATTCGTCACTATTTTTCAGACAAGTTTCTTAACCCATTGGCACTTCCTTTTGAAGGAAATTTGAGAGATTATGTTCCTTATAGACATTAGCCCCCCTGGTAGGGACAAACGTACCTTTCTGCAGATGCTCTATGATCCGGGCAATCTCATTTGGCCGTAAATTGAAGAAAATCCGGCGGCTATATGCCTTATTCTCCTTGTTTTTGCCGGATGGCATGCTGTAACTCATGGACGTGAAAGCCAAGAACTAAAGGGCATTCCTGGCATCGGTCAATATATATGTGGAAACGATATCTCCACTATAGAGGGCAAGAAATTTTGGGCAGTCAGGCAAAAAGTGCAAGAGAAAATGAAGTACTTTCAAGGACTACAATAGAATGGACAGATGCTCACTAAGACGGTCATAATTTTGTCATTAGGAGTCCGTGTCGGACCCATAAGTACTCAAACTGCTCACCGCGAGCGTCCAAATTCAGAAAATACTCCCCGCTTACGCCAAGAGGCCCGGAGTACCCTCAAATACGGCCTTAAGCTGGACTTTTTGGCCCTGAAAGTCAAAGAACATCATTCGTCGTTGTTTTTCAGACAAGTTTCTGAACCCATTGGCACTTCCTTTTGAAGGACATTCGAGAGATTACGTTGCTTATAGACATTAGCCCCCCTCGTAGGGACAAACGTACCTTTCTGCAGATGCTCTATGATCTGGGCAATCTCATTTGGCCGTAAATTGAAGAAAATCCAGCGGCTATATGCCTTATTCTCCTTGTTTTCGCCGGATGGCATGCTGTAACTCATGCGCGTGAAAGCCAAGAACAAAAGGGAATTCCTGGCATCGATCAATATATATGTGGAAATGATATCTCCACTATAGAGGACAAGAAATTTTGGGGCGGTTAGGCAAAAAGCACACGTGAAAATGAAGTACTTTCAAGGACAGCCATAGAATGGACAGATGTTCACTAAAAGGGTAATAATTTTGTCATTCGGAGTCCGTGTCGGACCCACAAGTTCTCAAACTGCTCGCGGCGAGCATATGAATCCAAAAAATACTTCCCGCTTGCGCCAGCAGTCCTGGAGTACCCTCAGATACGGCCTTAAGCATGACTTTTTGGCCCTGAATGTCAAAGAACATCATTCGTCACTGTTTCTCAGACAAGTTTCTGAACCCATTGGCACTTCCTTTTGAAGGAAATTTGAGAAATTATGTTCCTTATAGACATTAGCCCCCTGGTAGGGACAAACATACCTTTCTGCAGATGCTCTATGATCCGGGCAATCTCATTTGGCCGTAAATTGAAGAAAATCCAGTGGCTATATGCCTTATTCTCCTTGTTTTCGCCGGATGGCATGCTGTAACTCATGCGCGTGAAAGCCAAGAACAAAAGGGCTTTCATGGCATCGATCAATATATATGTGGAAACGATATCTCCACTATAGAGGACAAGAAATTTTGGGGCGGTTATGCAAAAAGCGCACATGAAAATGAAGTACTTTCAAGGACTGCCATAGAATGGACATATGTTCACTAAAAGGGTAATAATTTTGTCATTCGGAGTCCGTGTCGGACCCACAAGTTCTCAAACTGCTCGCGGCGAGCATCTGAATCCAAAAAATACTCCCCGCATACGCCAGGAGTCCCGGAGTACCCTCAGATACGGCCTTAACCATGACTTTTTGGCCCTGAAAGTCAAAGAACATCATTCGTCACTGTTTTTTAGACATGTTTCTGAACCCATAGGCACTTCCTTTTGAAGGAAATTTGAGAGATTATGTTCCTTATAGACATTAGCCCCCTGGTAGGGACAAACGTACCTTTCTGCAGATGCTCTATGATCCGGGCAATCTCATTTGGCCGTAAATTGAAGAAAATCCGGCGGCTATATGCCTTATTCTCCTTGTTTTCGCCGGATGGCATGCTGTAATTCATGCGCGTGAAAGCCAAGAACAAAAGGGCATTCCTGGCATCGATCAATATATATGTGGAAACAATATCTCCCCTATAGAAGACAAGAAATTTTGGGGCGGTTAGGAAACTAGTACACGTGAAAATGAAGTACTTTCAAGGACTGCCATAGAATGGACAGATGTTCACTAAAAGGGTAATAATTTTGTCATTCGGAGTCCGTGTCGGACCCACAAGTTCTCAAACTGCTCGCGGCAAGCGTCTGAATCCAGAAAATACTCCCCGCTTGCACCAGGAGGCCCGGAGTACCCTCAAATACTGCCTTAAGCAGGACTTTTTGGCCCTGAAAGTCAAAGAACATCATTCGTCACTGTTTTTCAGACAAGTTTCTGAATCCATTGGCACTTCCTTTTGAAGGAAATTTGAGAAATTATGTTCCTTATAGACATTAGCCCCCTGGTAGGGACAAACGTACCTTTCTGCAGATGCACTATGATCCGGGAATCTCATTTGGCCGTAAATTGAAGAAAATCCAGCGGCTATATGCCTTATTCTCCTTGTTTTCGCCGGATGGCATGCTGTAACTCATGCGCGTGAAAGCCAAGAACAAAAGGGAATTCCTGGCATCGATCAATATATATGTGGAAACGATATCTCCACTATAGAGGACAAGAAATTTTGGGGCGGTTAGGCAAAAAGCACACGTGAAAATGAAGTACTTTCAAGGACTGCCACAGAATGGACAGATGTTCACTAAAAGGGTAATAATTTTGTCATTCGGAGTCCGTGTCGGACCCACAAGTTCTCAAACTGCTCGCGGCGAGCGCCTGAATCCAGAAAATACTCCCCGCTTGCGCTAGGAGGCCCGGAGTACCCTCAAATACGGCCTTAAGCAGGACTTTTTGGCCCTGAAAGTCAAAGAACGTCATTCGTCACTGTTTTTCAGACAAGTTTCTGAACCCATTGGCACTTCCTTTTAAAGGAAATTTGAGAGATTATTATCCTTATAGACATTAGCCCCCCTGGTAGGGACAAACATACCTTTCTGTAGATGCTCTATGATCCGGGCAATCTCATTTGGCCGTAAATTGAAGAAAATCCGGCGGCTATATGCCTTATTCTCCTTGTTTTCGCCGGATGGCATGCTGTAACTCATGCACGGGAAAGCCAAGAACTAAAGGGCATTCCTGGCATCGGTCAATATATATGTGCAAACGATATCTCCACTATAGAGGACAAGATATTTTGGGCAGTCACGCAAAAAGTGCACGAGAAAATGAAGTACTTTCAAGGACTGCCATAGAATGGACAGATGCTCACTAAGACGGTCATAATTTTGTCAGTAGGAGTCCGTGTCAGACCCATAAGTACTCAAACTGCTCGAGGCGAGCGTCCAAATCGAGAAAATACTCCCTGCTTGTGCCAAGAGGCCCGGAGTACCCTCAAATACGGCCTTAGGCTGGACTTTTTGGCCCTGAAAGTTAAAGAACATCATTCGTCACTGTTTTTCAGACAAGTTTCTGAACCTATTGGCACTTCCTTTTGAAGGAAATTTGAGAAATTATGTTCCTTATAGACATTAGCCCCCTGGTAGGGACAAACGTACCTTTCTGCAGATGCTCTATGATCCGGGCAATCTCATTTGGCCGTAAATTGAAGAAAATCCAGCGGCTAAATGCCTTATTCTCCTTGTTTTCGCCGGATGGCATGCTGTAACTCATGCGCGTAAAACCCAAGAACAAAAGGGCATTCATGGCATCGATCAATATATATGTGTAAACGATATCTCCACTATAGAGGACAAGAAATTTTGGGGCGGTTATGCAAAAAGCGCACGTGAAAATGAAGTACTTTCAAGGACCGCCATAGAATGGACAGATGTTCACTAAAATGGTAATAGTTTTGTCATTCGGAGTCCGTGTCGGACCCACAAGTTCTCAAACTGCTCGCGGCGAGCATCTGAATAAAAAAATAATCCCCGCTTGCGCCAGGAGTCCCGGTGTACCCTCAGATACGGCCTTAAGCATGACTTTTTGGCCCTGAAAGTCAAAGAACATCATTCGTCACTGTTTTTCAGACAAGTTTCTGAACCCATAGGCACTTCCTTTTGAAGGAAATTTGAGAGATTATGTTCCTTATAGACATTAGCCCCCCCTGGTAGGGACAAACGTACCTTTTTGCAGATGCTCTATGATCCGGGCAATCTCATTTGGCCATAAATTGAAGAAAGTCCGACAGCTATATGCCTTATTCTCCTTGTTTTCACCGGATGGCATGCTGTAACTCATGCACGTGAAAGCCAAGAACTAAAGGGCATTCCTGGGATCGATCAATATATATGTGGAAACGATATCTCCCCTATAGAAGACAAGAAATTTTGGGCAGTCAGGCAAAAAGTGCACGAGAAAATGAAGTACTTTCAAGGACTGCCATAGAATGGACAGATGTTCACTAAAAGGGTAATAATTTTGTCATTCGGAGTCCGTGTCGGACCCACAAGTTCTCAAACTGCTCGCGGCGAGCGTCCAAATCCAGAAAATACTCCCCGCTTGCGCCAGGAGGCCCAGAGTACCCTCAAATACGGCCTTAAGCTGGACTTTTTGGCCCTGAAAGTCAAAGAACATCATTCGTCGTAGTTTTTCAGAAAAGTTTCTGAACCCATTGGCACTTCCTTTTGAAGGACATTCGGGAGATTATGTTGCTTATAGACATTATCCCCCCTCGTAGGGACAAACGTACCTTTCTGCAGAATCTCTATGATCCGGGCAATCTCATTTGGCCGTAAATTGAAGAAAATCCAGCGGCTATATGCCTTATTCTTCTTGTTTTCATCGGATGGTATGCTGTAACTCATGCGCGTGAAAGCCAATTACAAAAGGGCATTCCTGGCATCGATCAATATATATGTGGAAACGATATCTCCACTATAGAGGACAAGAAATTTTAGGGCGGTGAGGCAAAAAGCACACGTGAAAATGAAGTACTTTCAAGGACTGCCATAGAATGGACAGATGTTGACTAAAAGGGTAATAATTTTGTCATTCGGAATCCGTGTCGGACCCACAAGTTCTCAAACTGCTCGCGGTGAGCGTCTGAATCCAGAAAATACTCCCCGCTTGCGCCAGGAGGCCCGGAGTACCCTCAAATACTGCCTTAAGCAGGAATTTTTGGCCCTGAAAGTTAAAGAACATCATTCGTCACTGTTTTTCAGACAAGTTTCTGAACCCATTGGCGGTTCCTTTTGAAGGAAATTTGAGAAATTATGTTCCTTATAGACATTAGCCCCCTGGTAGGGACAAACGTACCTTTCTGTAGATGCTTTATGATCCGGGCAATCTCATTTGGCCGTAAATTGAAGAAAATCCAGTGGCTATATGCCTTATTCTCCTTGTGTTCGCCGGATGGCATGCTGTAACTCATGCACGTGAAAGCCAAGAACAAAAGGGCATTCATGGCATCGATCAATATATATGTGGAAACTATATCTCCACTATAGAGGACAAGAAATTTTGGGGCGGTTATGCAAAAAGCGCACGTGAAAATGAAGTACTTTCAAGGACTGCCCTAGAATGGACAGATGTTCACTAAAATGGTAATAATTTTGTCATTCGGAGTCCGTGTCGGACCCACAAGTTCTCAAACTGCTCGTGGCGAGCATCTGAATCCAAAAAATACTCCCAGCTTGCGCCAGGAGTCCCGGAGTACCCTCAGATACGGCCTTAAGCATGACTTTTTGGCCCTGAAAGTCAAAGAACATCATTCGTCGCTGTTTTTCAGGCAAGTTTCTGAACCCATTGGCACTTCCTTTTGAAGGAAATTTGAGAGATTATGTTCCTTATAGATATTAGGCCCCCTGGTAGGGACAAACATACCTTTCTGCAGATGTTCTATGATCCGGGCAATCTCATTTGGCCGTAAATTGAAGAAAATCCGGCGGCTATATGCCTTATTCTCCTTGTTTTCGCCGGATGGCATGCTGTAACTCATGCACGTTGATAGAGGCAAAGGTGTCCCGTCTTTCGATGAGATGATGGATTTCGCTTTGGTGGAAGTCGACTTTGATGATCCGACTACGAACGTGCGAGGACGTCGCGCCTTAGCAATCGCTAAACCAACTCCGAGATGTTATTGACCACGCCGGAGCACGATCAACCTGACCACGAGGGTCTGTTTCCTGCGAGCAAACGAAGAACAAGCAAGAAACTGAGATTGCAATCTGGATATTGCGAATATAAGATGAAAGCGGATTTCGCTTTGGTGGAAGTCGACTTTTACGATCCGACTACGAACGTGCGAGGACGTCGTGCCTTAGCAATCGCGAAACCAACTCAGAGAGGTTATTGACCACGCCGGAGCACGATCAACCTGACCACGAGGGTCTGTTTCCTGCGAGCAAACGAAGAACAAGCAAGAAACTGAGATTGCAATCTGGATATTGCGAATATAAGATGAAAGCTTTATTGATCAAGGTGGGGTTCTGTGACGCCTTTGTCTGGTCGTTGAACACAAACGAAGTACGCGAAGTTGCAGCTATGGCGAACTTTAATCTAAACAAAACCCAAGGAAAAAGCTACTAGATGGATGTCCTTATATAGGACGAAGGGGTGGCGGCCAAGGAGGTGGGAGAACGTCCCATAGCATCCTAAAACCAATCCTAGGTCGTACAAGGCTCATGGGCCCAAGTGGAGGTGATGCAACACCTTTGGACTTGTTGTTTGACTCGGATTCTGCTGCAGCGTCTGATTGTTTCGTTGATATCTCAACGCTCCGGATGCATTTGAAGGTGAATCCAATTGGGCTGGGAAGAGCGCAAAATCTAGATTCCAACAAAAAAAGAATCACCCAATTCGGAGTCCGTATGGAAAAGTTGTTGGCGTTTTGAGTCAGGTATGTTTGTGGAGTCCGAATCTGAATCTAGAACATGAGAGACTTGGACTCTATCTTCTCTTGGCCCAAAAGTGTCGTGAGAGAACTTTTTGAACAGCAAGTAAACATCTCTTTCTCCCTTATCTTCATATGTGAATTGAACAAATGTCCCATACACCTGCAATTAGACAAAACACAAAAGTGTGTGAAGTATTTTTGTTCTGGATAACATAAATAGATTATTGAATAGTTTGCACTAGAAATCACCTGACAAATATGCATGTATGCAATATTTTTGGTCGTATCCAAGGTAGTCATGTCCTCATCATCCTCCCCTTTTTGAAAACAAAGCCGTCCTCGACGTTTCTTAATATGAAATGTGGCTAACAAAAGAGACAAGGTATACATGTTGTATATGTATATGTCATCCATTTTTACTCCCCTTGATTTTTGCACATATGACACATGTATACATGAGTAATTTTCATAGATCATAAAATATAAAGCCAAAATATTATCATAAGTAGAAGGCATGAAAATATTGCAACTCAGTTTGCACATATAAGTTAAGCTCTTATTTCTATCAAAAGATTGACAATATTCACCATTAAACCATCCCAACATTGGTGAATAAACCTTACTTACATCAAATTTACATGCTACAACATGCTTAAATAAGCAAACATGTAGTAAGTCATTGGACACAGAATCATCACCAAGATTAGAGGTCATATCAAAATGATTAAACATTGGTTGTTTTGAATCGATAGTTAATTTAATGGGTGCACTCAAAATTGTTGGTATTTCAGTTGTTTGATCACATGATGCAATCATGATAGTAACATGATTCTCTAAAATAGATGGCATGCTCAAATCAACAGGTAACTCAACACATGATGTATTTAATTTAATTAGGGATGCATCATTCTCATGTGAAGTTATATCATCAATACATTTACTATTACCTTGTCGCAAATACGTAGCTGATGTCGGTATGGACAATGACAATGTACCATACACTTGAGATGATGTCGCACTCACAATCTGAGGTGTGGCTGGTCCAGTAGATGCAACGGTGGAGGAATCAACCGATGATAGTGAGCATGAATTGGAATAGTAGTTGTTGTAGTCACCCAATGCATCCTCCTGTAACTGTCTCTCAAAGGTACAAGCACGAACATACATACCAGTAATGCAACGAGGAAGATACCTAAATCTTGCCTGAATATCAGGGTTCAAACCACCAAAAAATCTATTCATTGTATCATCCTCAGATTCTTCTATGTCACAATGATGCATATAAGATTTGAACTCTTGGTAGTAAGCATGAACAGTGTTATTGCCTTGTTTAAATTGTTCAAATTTGCGAAGCAATTCACGACGATGGTAACGAGGGAAAAATTGTTGTCTCATTACATGTTCCAAATCTTTCCAAGTTATGGGTTCGTTATCAATATTTTTCTTACAATGCACACTCCACCAAACAGAAGCAAAACCAGTAAATGCTCTAGTGGCAGCTCGTACTTGCTCAAGTTCAGAAAAGTCATGGTAACTAAAAACTTGTTGTACTTCAAGCTCCCAAGCTAGATAAATAGTAGGATTAAATCTACCCTCAAATGATGGTAAAGAGATAACCTGACCATGTGCTTGTGTGTGTTGTCCCAACTCTCGTGATGGTGAAGATGTGTTCGTCGTCCAAGAACTTCTTTCTCCGGAACCTGTCATGATTAGTAGAAACAAGAAACAAAATTCGAGAATAATGTTCCTATGAACTAGTAGGATGTGGTTGTAACGTGCTCACAGTAAAGCAAATATCAATATCTTACAAGTTCTTACCATGTGACAGGTGGTGATAGGAAACCAGCGGTGTCAAATAACTCCGAAGATTGTGTAAAGCGATTGCCAGGGAAACGTATGTATACACGGTGTAGAAATATATGGAGCTGGGTTGGCTATATATGGTAACAAAAGATTAGCAATAATCAATTCAAAGATGCAATGTTGAATAAACGCTCAACGACGGTACTGTGCTGGTCCTAGGCTAGACCGGACTAGAGACGCGAGCCTAGAACACTAATGAGGTCACGACATAGCACAACTAGCATCAATGAAGGATAAGTAGTTCTGGACAACAAGATATAAGTGAAGATCACAACGGCAGTAAAGATAATGATGAATAACAACTGCCAAGCAGGATGTATAACAACTCTCTCTCCAGTTTTCCTCTTGAAAAGTTTGCCACTAACTCAAGCTTTCCAATGCAAAAAGAATCACTCAATTCCGAATTGATATAAGGAGTCAAAGAATTCTAAAACTGGCCTGAAAAACTGGAACAAATTGTATGCGCGGACTTCGAAGGGCAAAAAGACCTATTTAAAAGCTGATTTTGAGACGCCAAATATTGAATAAGCTTCTGCAACTATTCAGATGCGTCAAGTCGCTAGCTTTAATTTGAGTACTTGTGGAGTCAAAACGGACTTTGTATGAGGAAGTTATGCCTGTTTTACTGAACAGTGCACAAAACAGATTCTAGTCCGAATTCAACTACGAGATTGAGTCTAGATAGATCCGAATTTTGTTTTTTTCTCTTCTCTCTTTTTTTTTCCTCACATTTTTTTCTATTTCTTTCTCTCTTTTTTCTCTGACTTTTTATTTTACTTTTTTCTCTTTTTTTTCTCCATCTTTTTTTTCTCTCACTTTTTCAAAAATAAACTTGATAAGATGCAGATTGGATCAAGTGAAGATGTGAACGATCTCAACTATGATTATGACAATGAACGATGGGTAGCACGTGGTGGAAATTGATGGATGGGTGGTGGACAGCGGAAGGGATAACGATGCAGCGGCGGCGTGACTAATGTGAGCAGAACTCGAAACTCTAAACGAACTAGACACTAAGACCAGCAACTCGACAAAGCGATGCAACCGATAATTCAATAATGCATACAATGAAAAGAAAATTGCAAAGGCTCAGACTGGCTTGGACAAACGATGAATAGATCTAACTTTTTTTTGGCTTTTTCTTGGATAATAGGTAAGAAAATAAATCTAATGTAGGGAAAACTGGAAATTCTCACCGAGCAACATGAAAACTGATACCACTTGATAGAGGCAAAGGTGTCCCATCTTTCGATGAGATGATGGCTTTCACTTTGGTGGAAGTCGACTTTGACGATCCGACTACGAACGTGCGAGGACGTCGCGCCTTAGCAATCGCTAAACCAACTCCGAGAGGTTATTGACCAAGCCGGAGCACGATCAACCTGACCACGAGGGCCTGTTTCCTGCGAGCAAACGAAGAACAAGCAAGAAACTGAGATTGCAATCTGGATATTGCGAATATAAGATGAAAGCTTTATTGAGCAAGGTGGGGTTCTGTGACGCCTTTGTCTGGTCGTTGAACACAAATGAAGTACGCGAAGTTGCAGCTATGGCGAACTTTAATCTAAACAAAACCCAAGGAAAAAGCTAATAGATGGATCTCCTTATATAGGACGAAGGGGTGGCGGCCAAGGAGGTGGGAGAACGTCCCAAGGCATCCTAAAACCAATCCTAGGTCGTACAAGGCTCATGGGCCCAAGTGGAGGTGATGCAACACCTTTGGACTTGTTGTTTGACTCGGATTCTGCTGCAGCGTCTGATTGTTTCGTTGATATCTCAACGCTCCGGATGCATTTGAAGGTGAATCCAATTGGGCTCGAAAGAGCACAAAATCTAGATTCCAACAAAAAAAGAATCACCCAATTCGGAGTCCGTATGAAAAAGTTATTGGCGTTTTGAGTCAGGTATGTCTGTGCAGTCCGAATCTGAATCCAGAACGTGAGAGACTTGGACTCTATCTTCTCTTGGCCCAAAAGTAACGTGAGAGAACTTTTTAAACAGCAAGTAAACATCTCTTTCTCTCTTATCTTCATATGTGAATTGTACAAATGTCCCATACACCTGCAATTAGACAAAACATAAAAGTGTGTGAAGTATTTTTGTTCTGGATAACATAAATAAATTATTGAATAGTTTGCACTAGAAATCACGTGACAAGTATGCATGTATGCAATATTTTTGGTCATATCCAAGGTAGTCATGTCCTCATCACACGTTGATAGAGGCAAAGGTGTCCCGTCTTTCGATGAGATGATGGATATCGCTTTGGTGGAAGTCGACTTTGACGATCCGACTACGAACGTGCGAGGACGTCGCGCCTTAGCAATCGCTAAACCAACTCCGAGAGGTTATTGACCACGCCGGAGCACGATCAACCTGACCACGAGGGTCTGTTTCCTGCGAGCAAACGAAGAACAAGCAAGAAACTAAGATTGCAATCTGGATATTGCGAATATAAGATGAAAGTTTTATTGATCAAGGTGGGGTTCTGTGACGCCTTTGTCTGGTCGTTGAACACAAACGAAGTACGCGAAGTTGCAGCTATGGCGAACTTTTAATCTAAACAAAACCCAAAGTCTAAACGATGCCCTAAGGGCTGTATATATGGAGGAAGAGGGGGGAATTTCGTGGCCCTTGGTGGAGGGGTCCGAAATCAACCCTATCTCTTGTTTCCCCACACATACGGACTCTAAAAATAGCCTATACTTATGTATTTCGAAATTACATGGGCCTGGCCCAATAATAAGGTGACACAGCACCTAAAATAGCCTCGGGACGAAATTTATGAAGTGGCATCTTGTATATTTCGTCCAAGGCTTCATGCACCCATTATGGTGGCTTCAAAGTCCTGAAATCATCACTTGTAACTCCGTTCTTGTTTCCCTTGCGCATGCCATCATCTCCATGCTTGTTCTTTGCTCCAAAGTTCATCCTTCTCCAAGCTAGGCCCTTCATTTGTAAGCAAAACAAATGTATCCAATTTAGGCAGCATCATATTCTCATGAACATTAGAATCATTACCAAGAAACGAAAGTACCTGGTAATTTAGTTGGCGTGCACGAGCTCTAGTAATTGGTCCAGTATGTATAGCAGCAGGGGCTGTGGGTGTAACAATTGTATTGATGTCCTCATCACACGTGAAAGCAAAGAACTAAAGGGCATTCCTGGCATCGGTCAATATATATGTGGAAACGATATCTCCACTATAGAGGACAAGAAATTTTGGGCAGTCAGGCAAAAAGTGCACGAGAAAATGAAGTACTTTCAAGGACTGCCATAGAATGGACAGATGCTCACTAAGACGGTCATAATTTTGTCATTAGGAGTCCGTGTCGGACCCATAAGTACTCAAACTTGATGCGGAGCATCCCACGGTCATCCCCATGTACACTCCGACTACTCTCCGAGCCCCAAGAGGACATATGACGAGACCTCGAGCATACGCCATTGGACACAAGGTGAACTCGATCCTCTCTAAACCTTCACTTTCCTCACGTGAGACATGGTTGCTACTTCAAGCGCGGACCTTGTGCATACTCAGGTACACCCGAGGAGACCATGGAGAAACCAAGGACCAAGGCCGAGCGTGCGCAGAAGCATGGAAGAGAAGAAGGAAGAAGAAAAATGGAGCAAGACAGGACTTGCCTGGATCATCCGGACACCCAGCCGGACGATCCGGACCGAGCCCGGACGATCCGGACGACCACCCGGACGATCCGACTAACATGCCCGAAGACACCCGAAGCTGCTCGACGAAGCCGGATCATCCGGACAGTCACCCGGATCATCCGGACCCCCGACACCCGGATCATCCGGGCCACCATCCAGATCATCCGGACCCCGCCTGCGTGCGTGACTTGGGCCGAAGCCCGTGTACCCCTTCGCCCCTCACTTACCCCTTCGTGGCTTAGCACTATAAATAGACCTCCCACTCCCCACTTTGAGGGTTAGCGTTGATTTAGCTCAAGTTAGAGATGGTGCTTCGCTCATCCATCAGATCTCCTCCTCGTGAGAGACCGCGGCCTCTTCGGAGTAGATCCTATCGGATTCAAGACCCCCTCGTGGGAAGATCCCTTTGTGGATTCAAGGCCTCCTCACGGAGAAGATCGGTTACCTTTGTATCCTTACCTTTGTTGACTTTGGATCTCGTGTATCTCTTTGTGTTCTTCAATCTAGCACTTGTGTGACCGATTCCTTGTTGGTTGAGTGTTTTCCCTCGTTCCTCCCCGTGATTTCCTCGTGTTCTCCTGCTCGTTCTTCGTGTCTCCCCGTAGGATCCACTCCAAACGTGAAAGATCGACGCTATAGGGTTCCACCCTACATCATTATGGTATCATGAGCCACGTTGATCACGTTTTTGGAGCCCCTACCCCGTGTTTTCTAGCTTGATTTTGTTGTTTTCGTCCTAAACTGAAAATCCCCACCAAAAATAGCCCCAAATTTTTTTGTGATTTGTTGGTTTGATGATGTTTTGTTGATTTTGATCCATGGATTTGCTTGGTTTCAAGTGGATCTAGCATTTCCCCAAGTTTCCCCACCTTCCATCCACGAAATCCCTCAAATTTTGCCCCGAAAATCATCCATTTCCGCCCAAAAATTCGTCCCCGAGAGAAAATTCCGAGCAGTTTGACCTGCCCGGATCATCCGGACCTTCTCCCGGATCATCCGGACACCTCCCGGATCAGCTGGACCCTCTCCCGGACGTCCGGATAACCCACGCACCCAGAAAACAGAACCGGAGCTGACGAACCCGGATCATCCGGATGTACACCCGGATCATCCGGACCTAGCCCGGATCATCCGGGCCTCCTCCCGGATGTCCGGTTAACCCTGAAACTGACACGGCTGAAATTGTGTTTTGGTCATAACTAATTCATCCGGAGTCCATTTTTGACGTTCTTTAATTTGTTTTGAAGCTATTGACATCCCCCATCCCACAAAAATACCACCAACACCATTTGACACCATCAAATTTTCGGGATTTTGGCATCTTTGCCTAGGGCTTCCACCATATCATCCGCATAGCCACCACCGACTTCCGCAACCTAACCCATTTTGTTCCCCATTGCATATGTGGTTGTATGAGTTGTGATTAGAGTCTCCTAAGGTGTTTCGGCTACTTAGGGATGATTACTTATTCATCAACCACCACCACCACTTCCACATAACCTTGCCCATCATACACTTCCACCAACCCAACCTAACCCAATTTTGTTTGAGCTTGTTTGAGTTGTGGCTTGTGTCTCCTAAGGTGTTTCGGCTACTTAGGGACGGTAACTTCAACTCCGACTCGTGTATAGACCATCATTCCACTTCCGCATTGCCTAGTGCAACACCACCACCGCTTTCCGCTACCACCATTTTGACATTTGACGTGTGAGATTTTAAGTTCGCGGTTTTTCCGTTTCCTAAGGTGTTTCGGCTACTTAGGGACGAGTCTCCATCATCTTGGTATCTACATCAAGAACACCGCTACTCATCATCGCCGGACGGTAACCTCCATATTATCTTGGTATCGTGGTATCCCTCCATTGTTAACCCCTAGCCTTACTTTTGCGTTACTTGCCTATCGAGACTAGCCATTTGAGTATTGCTGGCAACGTTACTTGTGCACATTAGTGATTATACTTCGCATAAGCATACATACCATATCATCGTGGTGCATATATTGCTATCATATCTTGTGTCACAAGTTTGTTCCCGCATATACACAATTGCTATCTTGGTTTGTGCATTGTGCAAAGTGGCCATAGAAAAAAAAGAAATAAAGCTTTTAAGCAAAAGAGAAAGAGAGCAAAGAAGCTTGTAAGCAAGTGCCATAGCATCATACCACATTGCATATAAGATTGTCATATCCGATCATCTTGGATCATCTTGAGAGAAACACCGGGAACCATACATACATAGCATACTTGGGATAGAAGTTTATCCATTTTGCATCTTATAGGTTGTGCACAAGTGTCGTATCCGCCTATTGAGCAATCGTGCTAGCGTCTCTCTTGAGTTGTGCAACACGAGCGTTTTCCGTGGATTCCACATTTTGTGCTCATTCCTTGGTTGCACGACCCCATTTATCTATCCGTGTGTGCGTTTCCGTGTGCCTTCCATATTGCTATTGGTCTACTTGTTTCACTTGCGAATTCGTGAATCTCTTTCAACATTATTGAATCTTGCTAACATTTTGCATTAAATTTTTGTGCCACTATCCTCACCGAGCTCCACTATAAGCTTTACTTGTGTAGGTGTGAGAATCGACAAGGATTGGTACCAATAGTGCTATTTCATTGTCCGCATTTGAGTGAACTTGATTCATTGTCAACATCGGTCAAGGTACATTGGTATAAGTTCTTCTCTTCCTCCCACTCATATTTGCTCGAGTCTTGTGATGGATAGGCAAGGCATTTCCTCTCCGGTCCTCGACAACAACGACGGCGTGAACAACTACATAACCAAAGCGTCTATCTTCGATCTACAACGACAAGTGCAAGGCACACAATCAAGATTGCGAGAGCGCATCGAGAACATCTCCATCGACATTCATCACTCCGAAGCAAGGAGAAGGGACTACTTCGACAAGAAGCTTGCCGCACATAAAGAGGAGCAAGATGCAAGGATGGAGGAGATTAGGGCCTTGATCAAGTCTTCTTCCACTTCATCATCCTCAAGACGACGACGTTCAAGCCACAAGTCTTCGGAGCGCGAAAAAGATGCAAGTGCAAATCGTTCTCATCCACATCTACATGGCGACCACCATCACGTTCGTGATCAACATCGTCATGAAGGGCACGTCACCTCCAAGCATCATGTGCACGACGACGACGAACGCCTTCGAGCTCAAGCGCGACAACGACACCATCATCATGAAGATGCTCCACAAGCACAAATGCACAAGTCCCAACACGCCAAGTCGAAGCTTCATGAGCATAAAAGAAGACCGCGAGACGACCACCACCAAGACGGCGCTACGGCTACATCAACCACTTCGGCATCTTCGCCAAGTGTTCTCAAGGCATCTTCGCCTTTGGACGTACGGCATCTTCGCCTACTTCCCACGAGTACGCCTACAATGACTTCATCAAGTCCAAGGCGACTACCTACGAGCGAGGGTGACACTTCCATCTTCGGAAGCCCCTCAAGGAAGATGGCCAAGCATGGGAAACTCCCTTCGGTCATGGAGACGAGCTATGAGGTGCCACATCATATGGACCTCCAACACCAAGACGGCGACAAGAAGGTCGAGCAAGGGCCATCCCCTTTGACCACGACTATGAGCGCGAACCTCTTCAACAACATGAAGACGGTGCCCACATTGGACTCCTCCTCCGAGTCAAGCTACGCGACCGCGCATGGAGACATTTGCACCAACATCTCTCCGACATCCACATATGAAGAAATGCCCCAAGTGCCATGTGAGGAGAGCTACCACCCCATGAGTGACATGAGTGACTCCACCATACGTGACATTGAGAGCATTTCCTATGAGTGGATGAGTGTGACCACCACTAGCCCCACACATGAGAGCATGCCACACATCCTATGTGAGGTTGAGCGCCATTTGAGTGACTCCACCAACCATATGAGTGAGAGCATCCTTGAGGGAGTGAGTGAGCCACAACACTTAGAGAGTGAGGTAGTTGACACAACATATGAGGCCATTTCACTTTCTAACAACTTAACCTCTACCTCTCTTGTGTTTTCTTCTTTGGTGCTAGGACCCATATAGGATGACGCACCGATTTGCGATGACTACGTCCTCCCTTTGGACACGACGATGGCCATGGTGGACAATGATGCACCCCCACATGGTTCCATCAAGATGAAGATGACAATGATTGGATCTTCAACACCTCACCTACAACACATGAGCGACGCTCCAAAGGTAACATAGGTGATGGTGCTTCTCTTGTCCCACTAGTGGACTCTTTTGACATCGATTGCTCCCATGATGTTGACCAACCTATCACCATGCTTCATGCTAGTGAGACTTCTTCATGCCTTGACTTACCTATTTATTATGAATATGATGATGAGCATGTTGAGTTGCCTAGTTGTGATGCTATGCTCCATAAGATAACTTGTGAAAATTCTATTGGTCACATTATGCTTGACAATCCATTGAACTTGTCATATGCTATGAGTGAGATCTCCCATATTGCTTCATTTCAATCTCAACATAGTAACTATGCATGCCCCATTAAGATCAATCCCATTTGCACTTATGGCATAGATGACGAGATGATGGTCATTGGCTTTTGCTTCTCTTGTGATGATATTGCCATGCTTCCTTTACATGATTTGTGCAATTCATCTACTATGTCATGCCATGATCACATTGTTTTGAATATGCATTGTTTTGGATGTTGTCAATATTCTCCATGTGATGTTGCTACTCATGCTCATGAGGAGACCCCCATAGTTTCCTCATACATATTAGGAGATCTTGATGCATTTCATACTTTGCATGATTCCCATGATTGCTTGCACCATATGCATTCCATGAATAACAATGCTCTAGATATTTCTCATGATGCATTACACAATTTGAGTCTCCATTATGCGATACATAACAACAAACCTCTCATGATGGATGACATGTTTCTATATCACGCATCTCATTTATTTGAGCATTGGCTATTTAGTACTAACCGACACATGCACGTGCGCATCATGATGGATGATGTGTACATATACCATGCACACACAATTTTCTCTTTGTCTTTGTTTTGTGTAGGTACTTATGAACACTCGTCAACCTCACAATCCCATGAGTTGACGAAACGAGCTCTTGAGAGCAACGATGACTTGGGATCCCGTGGACCATCCTTACCACCGTTCCCTTCGCGCAAGGACTACGCGCATCTCTTTTACTTGGCTCTCACACGGCTATGGGCTATTTACCACTTGTCACCTTATGCCCACACTATTGTGTTCACTTTGCATGTTATTCTTGCTTCTATGCCTTTGCCATGCAATTGTGACCCTTGCTTGCATCTACCCATGATTCACCATTATGATACTTCTATGTGTATTTGCATGCTTGGTGGAGATCCTTGTTGCTTTTGCCATGTTTATTATGTGCCCCATGCTATTGTTGATAGTTGTGTTGGGAGAGTCATGATGCCCCATTGCTATTCACATATGGTCTCTCACCAAGACATTGATGATATTTTGCTCATATCTTGCTTTCATGTTTGTGCTATGTCATGTCCATTATTCATGCCCACTATTTGCACACATGACATGCTTGCCATGATTCCTTCTAGTATGTTGCATCTTCGCACTACTAGCTTGCTTGACGTGATTGCTAAGATTGCTTGCTTGGTTGCATCACCCATGTTCCACTATCACTTGCTTTCTTGGGTTGATGACACATATGCTCATGCCTCTCACTTGATTTGTCATAATCATTGCCTCTTGTCTCCATTAGTTGCATCTCTCATATCACCTTGTATTGAGTGCCAACTTGCTATGCTTATTGATCTTGGAGACTTGGACACTTTACTTGTGATGCATGATTGTTTGATTGAGCCTCTTGTATTTGGTTGTTCTTACATCATAAGCCTTCATACTATGAAATGCTCCCTTGTCCATTCTTATGATGAGCATGATGCATACACTTGTTGGGTATCTTACCACACGAATGATAGGTTTTGCACTTCCGCTAACCTCATTTGTTTTTCCGAGTGTTTGTCATGTTCTTTCATTTTGAAGGATTCACAAGGCGGTACCATCACGCGGCATATTGGTTATGTGAATGCATACAAGATGTGCAACTACATCATCCTTGTGACACTCTTAAAGGTGAACTCCTTCTCTTTGAGCCATCCTCAATTACGCATATTTGATGGGTCACTCTTTCATTGTTGTTTCCTTCTTGTTGTCTACATGATACATCTCGTGAACGGAGGAACGACATTGGAGATTGGCTACATGGACCTTCACATTGAGGAGCGCTTGCACTTATTGGATGCACCTTCGGTCTTCCACCCATGCCTCGACATCGAGCTTTGGTACACCAACACCTCCATATTTGTTGATTGTGCTCATACATGTCATGCTCGATGGACATATCATACTCACCACAAGTTTGCACACTATGCATGGATTGACTCACATTATGATTGCCTTGTTGCATCTTGTATTACCATGTCATCCATGATATATGAGCTTGTGCATTTCCTTAGCAAATTTGTTGTGATCTTCCTTGATGGCATATTCATACATCATGATCATATTGCCCACCATCAATTGCATGATAATATTCACATATTGAGCATCCGTTGCCATGTTCATGCATTTGATAAACCGTCTCACTATGACATCATTTTGCACCGTGGTTGCATTGATCATATTTACAACACATTTGTGTGCACAATGATTGCATTTCCTCCCATGAATGCTTTGCATCTCATTCTAGATCATCTTGATAAGCTTCATGCGCTTTGTCACGGCCAATCTTGCCGCACGGACTCATTCTTGCATGATGGACACTTTGTGTGCGCTAACCATGGTATTTCCGAGTGTTGTTTGTGTTTGTTTCTTTTGCATGTATACCACTCCGGCTACACCTTGGACTACTTGGATTGCGCCATGACTTCCACCTCGCCCAACTACAAGTCCGTTCACGACAACCGTTTCCATGGTGATGAGGATCACGATCCGAGGTCAGATCTTTCACAAGGGGGGGGGAGATGATGCGGAGCATCCCACGTTCATCCCCATGTACACTCTGACTACTCTCCGAGCCCCAAGAGGACATATGACGAGACCTCGAGCATACGCCATTGGACACAAGGTGAACTCGATCCTCTCTAAACCTTCACTTTCCTCACGTGAGACATGGTTGCTACTTCAAGCGCGGACCTTGTGCATACTCAGGTACACCCGAGGAGACCATGGAGAACCCAAGGACCAAGGCCGAGCGTGCGCAGAAGCATGGAAGAGGAGAAGGAAGAAGAAAAATGGAGCAAGACAGGACTTGCCCGGATCATCTGGACACCCAGCCGGACGATCCGGACCGAGCCCGGACGATCCGGACGACCACCCGGATGATCCGGCTAACGTGCCCGAAGACACCCGAAGCTGCTCGACGAAGCCGGATCATCCGGACAGTCACCCGGATCATCCGGACCCCCGACACCCGGATCATCCGGGCCACCATCCGGATCATCCGGACCCCGCCTGCGTGCGTGACTTGGGCCGAAGCCCGTGTACCCCTTCGCCCCTCACTTACCCCTTCGTGGCCTAGCACTATAAATAGACCTCCCACTCCCCACTTTGAGGGTTAGCGTTGATTTAGCTCAAGTTAGAGATAGAGCTTCGCTCATCCATCGGATCTCCTCCTCATGAGAGACCGCGGCCTCTTCGGAGTAGATCCTATCGGATTCAAGACCCCCTCGTGGGAAGATCCCTTTGTGGATTCAAGGCCTCCTCACGGAGAAGATCGGTTACCTTTGTATCCTTACCTTTGTTGACTTTGGATCTCGTGTATCTCTTTGTGTTCTTCAATCTAGCACTTGTGTGACCGATTCCTTGTTGGTTGAGTGTTTTCCCTCGTTCCTCCCCGTGATTTCCTCGTGTTCTCCCGCTCGTTCTTCGTGTCTCCCCGTAGGATCCACTCCAAATATGAAAGATCGATGCTATAGGGTTCCACCCTACATCAAAACTTCTCGCGGCGAGCGTCCAAATCCAGAAAATACTCCCCGCTTGCGCCAGGAGGCCCGGAGTACCCTCAAATACGGCCTTAAGCAGGACTTTTTGGCCCTGAAAGTCAAAGAACATCATTGGTCGCTGTTTTTCAGACAAGTTTCTGAACCCATTGGCACTTCCTTTTGAATGACATTCGAGAGATTATGTTGCTTATAGACATTAGCCCCCCTCGTAGGGACAAACGTACCTTTCTGCAGATGCTTTATGATCTGGGCAATCTCATTTGGCTGTAAATTGAAGAAAATGCAGCGGCTATATGCCTTATTCTCCTTGTTTTCGCCGGATGGCATGCTGTAACTCATGCGCTTGAAAGCCAAGAATAAAAGGGCATTCCTGGCATCGATCAATATATATGTGGAAACGATATCTCCACTATAGAGGACAAGAAATTTTGGGGCGGTTAGGCAAAAAGCACACGTGAAAATGAAGTACTTTCAAGGACTGCAATAGAATGGACAGATGTTCACTAAAAGGGTAATAATTTTGTCATTCGGAGTCTGTGTTGGACCCACAAGTTCTCAAACTTCTATCGGCGAGCGTCTGAATCTAGAAAATACTCCCCGCTTGCGCCAGGAGGCCCGGAGTACCCTCAAATACTGCCTTAGGCAGGACTTTTTGGCCCTGAAAGTCAAAGAACATCATTCGTCACTGTTTTTCAGACAAGTTTCTGAACCCATTGGCACTTCCTTTTGAAGGAAAATTGAGAAATTATGTTCCTTATAGACATTAGCCCCCTGGTAGGGACAAACGTACCTTTCTGCAGATGCTCTATGATCCGGGCAATCTCATTTGGCCATAAATTGAAGAAAATCCATTGGCTATATGCATTATTCTCCTTGCTTTCGCCGGATGGCATGCTGTAAGCATGCGCGTGAAAGCCAAGAACAAAAGGGCATTCATGGCATCGATCAATATATATGTGGAAACGATATCTCCACTATAGAGGAAAAGAAATTTTGGGGCGGTTATGCAAAAAGCGCACGCGAAAATGAAGTATTTTCAAGGACTGCCTTAGAATGGACATATGTTCTCTAAAAGGGTAATAATTTGTCATTCGGAGTCCGTGTCGGACCCACAAGTTCTCAAACTGCTCGCGGCGAGCATCTGAATCCAAAAAATACTCCCCGCTTGCGCCAGGAGTCCCGGAGTACCCTCAGATACGGCTTTAAGCATGACTTTTTGGCCCTGAAAGTCAAAGAACATCATTCATCACTGTTTTTCAGACAAGTTTCTTAACCCATTGGCACTTGCTTTTGAAGGAAATTTGAGAGATTATGTTCCTTATAGACATTAGCCCCCCTGGTAGGGACAAACGTACCTTTCTGCAGATGCTTTATGATCCTGGCAATCTCATTTGGCCATAAATTGAAGAAAATCCGGCGGCTATATGCCTTATTCTCCTTGTTTTCGCCGGATGGCATGCTGTAACTCATGCACGTGCAAGCCAAGAACTAAAGGGCATTCCTGGCGTCGGTCAATATATATGTGGAAACGATATCTCCACTATAGAGGACAAGAAATTTTGGGCAGTCAGGCAAAAAGTGCACGAGAAAATGAAGTACTTTCAAGGACTACCATAGAATGGACAGATGCTCACTAAGACGGTCATAATTTTGTCATTAGGAGTCCGTGTTGGACCCATAAGTACTCAAACTGCTCGCGGCGAGCGTCCAAATCCAGAAAGTACTCCCCGCTTGCGCCGGGAGACCCAGAGTACCCTCAAATACGGCCTTAAGCTGGACTTTTTGGCCCTGAAAGTCAAAGAACATCATTCGTCGCTGTTTTTCAGACAAGTTTCTGAACCCATTGGCACTTCCTTTTGAATGACATACGAGAGATTATGTTGCTTATAGACATTAGCCCCCGTCGTAGGGACAAACGTACTTTTCTGCAGATGCTCTATTATCTGGGCAATCTCATTTGGCCGTAAATTGAAGAAAATCCAGCGGCTAAAAGCCTTTTTCTCGTTGTTTTCGCCGGATGGCATGCTGTAACTCATGCGCGTGAAAGCCATGAACAAAAGGACATTCCTGGCATCGATCAATATATATGTGGAAACGATATCTCCACTATAGAGGACAAGGAATTTTGGGGCGGTTAGGCAAAAAGCACACGTGAAAATGAAGTACTTTCAAGGACTGCCATAGAATGGACAGATGTTCACTAAAAGGGTAATAATTTTGTCATTCGGAGTCCGTGTCGGACCCACAAGTTCTCAAACTGCTCGCGGCGAGCATCTGAATCCAGAAAATACTCCCCGCTTGCGCCAGGAGGCCCGGAGTACCCTCAAATACTGAGTTAAGCAGGACTTTTTGGCCCTGAAAGTCAAAGAACATCATTCGTCACTATTTTTCAGACAAGTTTCTAAACCCATTGGCACTTCCTTTTGAAGGAAATTTGAGAAATTATGTTCCTTATAGACATTAGCCCCCTGGTAGGGACAAACGTACCTTTCTGCAGATGCTCTATGATCCGGGCAATCTCATTTGGCCGTAAATTGAAGAAAATCCAGTGGCTAAATGCCTTATTCTCCTTGTTTTCGCTGGATGGCATGCTGTAACTCATGCGCGTGAAAGCCAAGAACAAAAGGGCATTCATGGCATCGATCAATATATATGTGGAAGCGATATCTCCACTATAGAGGACAAGAAATTTTGGGGCGGTTATGCAAAAAGCGCTCGTGAAAATGAAGTACTTTCAAGGACTGCCATAGAATGGACATATGTTCACTAAAAGGGTAATAATTTGTCATTCAGAGTCCGTGTCGGACCCACAAGTTCTCAAACTACTCGCGGCGAGCATCTGAATCCAAAAAATACTCCCCGCTTGCGCCAGGAGTCCCGGAGTACCCTCAGATACGGCCTTAAGCATGAATTTTTGGCCCTGAAAGTCAAAGAACATCATTCGTCACTGTTTTTCAGACAAGTTTCTGAACCCATTGGCACTTCCTTTTGAAGGAAATTTGAGAGATTATGTTCCTTATAGACATTAGCCCTCCTGGTAGGGACAAACGTACCTTTCTGCAGATGCTCTATGATCCGGGCAATCTCATTTGGCCGTAAATTCAAGAAAAGCCGGCGGCTATATACCTTATTCTCCTTGTTTTCGCCGGATGGCATGCTGTAACTCATGCGCGTGAAAGCCATGAATAAAAGGGCATTCCTGGCATCGATCAATATATATTTGGAAACGATATCTCCACTATAGAGGACAAGGAATTTTGGGGCGGTTAGGCAAAAATCACACGTGAAAATGAAGTACTTTCAACTACTGCCATAGAATGGACAGATGTTCACTAAAAGGGTAATGATTTTGTCATTTGGAGTCCGTGTCAGACCCACAAGTTCTCAAACTGCTCGCGGCGAGCGTCTGAATCCAGAAAATACTCCCCGCTTGCGCTAGGAGGCCCGGAGTACCCTCAAGTACTGCCTTAAGTAGGACTTTTTGGCCCTGAAACTCAAAGAATATCATTCGTCATTGTTTTTCAGACAAGTTTTTGAACCCATTGGCACTTCCTTTTGAAGGAAATTTGAGAAATTATGTTCCTTATAGACATTAGCCCCCTGGTAGGGACAAACGTACCTTTCTGCAGATGCTCTATGATCTGGGAAATCTCATTTGGCCGTAAATTGAAGAAAATCCAGTGGCTAAATGCCTTATTCTCCTTGTTTTCGCCGGATGGCATGCTGTAACTCATGCGCGTGAAAACCAAGAACAAAAGGGCATTCATGGCATCGATCAATATATATGTGGAAGCAATATCTCCACTATAGAGGACAAGAAATTTTGGGGCGGTTATGCAAAAAGCGCACGTGAAAATGAAGTACTTTCATAGACTGCCATAGAATGGACATATGTTCACTAAAACGGTAATAATTTGTCATTCGGAGTCTGTTTCGGACCCACAAGTTCTCAAACTACTCGCGGTGAGCATCTGAATCCAAAAAACACTCCCTGCTTGCGCCAGGACTCCCGGAGTACCCACAGACACGGCCTTAAGCATGACTTTTTGGCCCTGAAAGTCAAAGAACATCATTCGTCACTGTTTTTCAGACAAGTTTCTCAGCCCATTGGCACTTCCTTTTGAAGGAAATTTGAGAGATTATGTTCCTTATAGATATTAGCCCCCTGGTAGGGACAAACGTACCTTTCTGCAGATGCTCTATGATCCGGGCAATCTCATTTGGCCGTAAATTGAAGAAAATCCGGCGGCTATATGCCTTATTCTCCTTATTTTCGCCGGATGGCATGCTGTAACTCATGCGCGTAAAAGCCAAGAACTAAAGGGCATTCCTGGCATCGATCAATATATATGTGGAAACGATATCTCCACTATAGAGGACAAGAAAGTTTTGGGCGGTTAGGCAAAAAGCACATGTGAAAATGAAGTACTTTCAAGGACTGCCATAGAATGGACAGATGTTCACTAAAAGGGTAATAATTTTGTCATTCGGAGTCCGTGTCGGACCCACAAGTTCTCCAACTGCTCGCGGCGAGCGTCTGAATCCAGAAAATACTCCCCGCTTGCGCCAGGAGGCCCGGAGTACCCTCAAGTACTGCCTTAAGTAGGACTTTTTGGCCCTGAAAGTCAAAGAATATCATTCGTCACTATTTTTCAGACAAGTTTCTGAACCCATTGGCACTTCCTTTTGAAGGAAATTTGAGAGATTATGTTCCTTATAGACATTAGCCCCCCTGGTAGGGACAAACGTACCTTTCTGCAGATGCTCTATGATCCGGGCAATCTCATTTGGCCGTAAATTCAAGAAAAGCCGGCGGCTATATACCTTATTCTCCATGTTTTCGCCGGATGGCATGCTGTAACTCATGCGCGTGAAAGCCATGAATAAAAGGGCATTCCTGGCATCGATCAATATATATTTGGAAACGATATCTCCACTATAGAGGACAAGGAATTTTGGGGCGGTTAGGCAAAAATCACACGTGAAAATGAAGTACTTTCAATTACTGCCATAGAATGGACAGATGTTCACTAAAAGGGTAATGATTTTGTCATTCGGAGTCCGTGTCAGACCCACAAGTTCTCAAACTGCTCGCGGCGAGCGTCTGAATCCAGAAAATACTCCCCGCTTGCGCTAGGAGGCCCGGAGTACCCTCAAGTACTGCCTTAAGTAGGACTTTTTGGCCCTGAAACTCAAAGAATATCATTCGTCATTGTTTTTCAGACAAGTTTTTGAACCCATTGGCACTTCCTTTTGAAGGAAATTTGAGAAATTATGTTCCTTATAGACATTAGCCCCCTGGTAGGGACAAACGTACCTTTCTGCAGATGCTCTATGATCTGGGAAATCTCATTTGGCCGTAAATTGAAGAAAATCCAGTGGCTAAATGCCTTATTCTCCTTGTTTTCGCCGGATGGCATGCTGTAACTCATGCGCGTGAAAACCAAGAACAAAAGGGCATTCATGGCATCGATCAATATATATGAGGAAGCAATATCTCCACTATAGAGGACAAGAAATTTTGGGGCGGTTATGCAAAAAGCGCACGTGAAAATGAAGTACTTTCATAGACTGCCATAGAATGGACATATGTTCACTAAAACGGTAATAATTTGTCATTCGGAGTCTGTTTCGGACCCACAAGTTCTCAAACTACTCGCGGTGAGCATCTGAATCCAAAAAACACTCCCTGCTTGCGCCAGGACTCCCGGAGTACCCACAGACACGGCCTTAAGCATGACTTTTTGGCCCTGAAAGTCAAAGAACATCATTCGTCACTGTTTTTCAGACAAGTTTCTCAGCCCATTGGCACTTCCTTTTGAAGGAAATTTGAGAGATTATGTTCCTTATAGATATTAGCCCCCTGGTAGGGACAAACGTACCTTTCTGCAGATGCTCTATGATCCGGGCAATCTCATTTGGCCGTAAATTGAAGAAAATCCGGCGGCTATATGCCTTATTCTCCTTATTTTCGCCGGATGGCATGCTGTAACTCATGCGCGTAAAAGCCAAGAACTAAAGGGCATTCCTGGCATCGATCAATATATATGTGGAAACGATATCTCCACTATAGAGGACAAGAAAGTTTTGGGCGGTTAGGCAAAAAGCACATGTGAAAATGAAGTACTTTCAAGGACTGCCATAGAATGGACAGATGTTCACTAAAAGGGTAATAATTTTGTCATTCGGAGTTCGTGTCGGACCCACAAGTTCTCCAACTGCTCGCGGCGAGCGTCTGAATCCAGAAAATACTCCCCGCTTGCGCCAGGAGGCCCGGAGTACCCTCAAGTACTGCCTTAAGTAGGACTTTTTGGCCCTGAAAGTCAAAGAATATCATTCGTCACTATTTTTCAGACAAGTTTCTGAACCCATTGGCACTTCCTTTTGAAGGAAATTTGAGAAATTATGTTCCTTATAGACATTAGCCCCCTGGTAGGGACAAACGTACCTTTCTGCAGATGCTCTATGATCCGGGCAATCTCATTTGGCCGTAAATTGAAGAAAATCCGGCGGCTATATGCCTTATTCTCCTTGTTTTCGCCGGATGGCATGCTGTAACTCATGCGCGTGAAAGCCATGAACAAAAGGGCATTCCTGGCATCGATCAATATATATGTGGAAACGATATCTCCACTATAGAGGACAAGGAATTTTGGGGCAGTTAGGCAAAAAGCACACGTGAAAATGAAGTACTTTCAAGGACTGCCATAGAATGGACAGATGTTCACTAAAAGGGTAATAATTTTGTCATTCCGAGTCTGTGTTGGACCCACAAGTTCTCAAACTGCTCGCGGTGAGCGTCTGAATCCAGAAAATACTCCCCGCTTGCGCTAGGAGGCCCGGAGTACCCTCAAATACTGAGTTAAGCAGGACTTTTTGGCCCTGAAAGTCAAAGAACATCATTCGTTACTGTTTTTCAGACAAGTTTCTGAACCCATTGGCACTTCCTTTTGAAGGAAATTTGAGACATTATGTTCCTTATAGACATTAGCCCCCTGGTAGGGACAAACGTACCTTTCTGCAGATGCTCTATGATCCGGGCAATCTCATTTGGCCATAAATTGAAGAAAATCCAGTGGCTAAATGCCTTATTCTCCTTGTTTTCGCTGGATGGCATGCTGTAACTCATGCGCGTGAAAGCCAAGAACAAAAGGGCATTCATGGCATCGATCAATATATATGTGGAAGCGATATCTCCACTATAGAGGACAAGAAATTTTGGGGCGGTTATGCAAAAAGCACACGTGAAAATGAAGTACTTTCAAGGACTGCCATAAAATGGACATATGTTCACTAAAACCGCAATAATTTGTCATTCAGAGTCCGTGTCGGACCCACAAGTTCTCAAACTACTCGCGGCGAGCACCTGAATCCAAAAAATACTCCCTGCTTGCGCAGGAGTCCCGGAGTACCCTCAGATACGGCCTTAAGCATGACTTTTTGGCCCTAAAAGTCAAAGAACATCATTCGTCACTGTTTTTCAGACAAGTTTCTGAACTCATTGGCACTTCCTTTTGAAGGAAATTTGAGAGATTATGTTCCTTATAGACATTAGCCCCCCTGGTAGGGACAAACGTACCTTTCTGCAGATGCTCTATGATCCGGGCAATCTCATTTGGCCGTAAATTGAAGAAAATCCGGCGGCTATATGCCTTATTCTCCTTGTTTTCGCCGGATGGCATGCTGTAACTCATGCACGTGAAAGCCAAGAACTAAAGGGCATTCCTGGCATCGGTCAATATATACGTGGAAACGATATCTCCACTATAGAGGACAAGAAATTTTGGGCAGTCAGGCAAAAAGTGCACGACAAAATGAAGTACTTTCAAGGACTGCCATAGAATGGACAGATGCTCACTAAGACGGTCATAATTTTGTCATTAGGAGTCCGTGTCGGACCCATAAGAACTCAAACTGCTCGCGGCGAGCGTCCAAATCAGAAAATACTCCCCGCTTGCGCCAGGAGGCCCAGAGTACCCTCAGATACGGCCTTAAGCTGGACTTTTTGGCCCTGAAAGTCAAAGAACATCATTCGTCGTAGTTTTTCAGAAAAGTTTCTGAACCCATTGGCACTTCCTTTTGAAGAACATTCGAGAGATTATGTTGCTTATAGACATTAGCCCCCCTCGTAGGGACAAATGTACCTTTCTGCAGATGCTCTATGATCCGGGCAATCTCATTTGGCCGTAAATTGAAGAAAATCCAGCGGCTATATGCCTTATTCTCCTTGTTTTCGCCGGATGGCATGCTGTAACTCATGCGCGTGAAAGCCAAGAACAAAAGGGCATTCCTGGCATCGATCAATATATATGTGGAAACGATATCTCCACTATAGAGGACAAGAAATTTTGGGGCGGTTAGGCAAAAAGCACACGTGAAAATGAAGTACTTTCAAGGACTGCCATAGAATGGACAGATGTTCACTAAAAGGGTAATAATTTTGTCATTCGGAATCCGTGTCGGACCCACAAGTTCTCAAACTGCTCGCGGCGAGCGTCTGAATCCAGAAAATACTCCCCGCTTGCGCCAGGAGGCCCGGAGTACCCTCAAATACTGCCTTAAGCAGGACTTTTTGGCCCTGAAAGTCAAAGAACATCATTCGTCACTGTTTTTCAGACAAGTTTCTGAACCCATTGGAACTTCCTTTTGAAGGAAATTTGAGAAATTATGTTCCTTATAGACATTAGCCCCCTGGTAGGGACAAACGTACCTTTCTGCAGAAGCTCTATGATCCGGGCAATCTCATTTGGCCGTAAATTGAAGAAAATCCAGTGGCTATATGCCTTATTCTCCTTGTGTTCGCCGGATGGCATGCTGTAACTCATGCACGTGAAAGCCAAGAACAAAAGGGCATTCATGGCATCGATCAATATATATGTGGAAACGATATCTCCACTATAGAGGACAAGAAATTTTGGGGCGGTTATGCAAAAAGCACACGTGAAAATGAATTTCTTTCAAGGACTGCCATAGAATGGACAGATGTTCACTAAAATGGTAATAATTTTGTCATTCGGAGTCCGTGTCGGACCCCCAAGTTCTCAAACTGCTCGGAGCGAGCATCTGAATCCAAAAAATACTCCCCGCTTGCGCTAGGAGTCCCGGAGTACCCTCAGATACGGCCTTAAGCATGACTTTTTGGCCCTGAAAGTCAAAGAACGTCATTCGTCGCTGTTTTTCAAACAAGTTTCTGAACCCATTGGCACTTCCTTTTGAAGGAAATTTGAGAGATTATGTTCCTTATAGACATTAGGCCCCCTGGTAGGGACAAACGTACCTTTCTGCAGATGCTCTATGATCCGGGCAATCTCATTTGGCCGTAAATTGAAGAAAATCCGGCGGCTATATGCCTTATTCTCCTTGTTTTCGCTGAATGACATGCTGTAACTCATGCACGTTGATAGAGGCAAAGGTGTCCCGTCTTTCGATGGGATGATGGATTTCGCTTTGGTGGAAGTCGACTTTGACGATCCGACTACGAACGTGCGAGGACATCGCGCCTTAGCAATCGCTAAACCAACTCCGAGAAGTTATTGACCACGCCGGAGCACGATCAACCTAACCACGAGGGTCTGTTTCCTGCGAGCAAACGAAGAACAAGCAAGAAACTGAGATTGCAATCTGGATATTGCGAATATAAGATGAAAGAGGATTTCGCTTTGGTGGAAGTCAACTTTTACGATCCGACTACGAATGTGCGAGGACGTCGCGCCTTAGCAATCGCGAAACCAACTCAGAGAGGTTATTGACCACGTCGGAGCATGATCAACCTGACCACGAGGGTCTGTTTCCTGCGAGCAAACGAAGGACAAGCAAGAAACTGAGATTGCAATTTGGATATTGCGAATATTAGATGAAAGCTTTATTGATCAAGGTGGGGTTCTGTGACGCCTTTGTCTGGTCGTTGAACACAAACGAAGTACGCGAAGTTGCAGCTATGGCGAACTTTAATCTAAACAAAACCCAAGGAAAAAGCTACTAGATGGATCTCCTTATATAGGACGAAGGGGTGGCGGCCAAGGAGGTTGGAGAACGTCCCATAGCATCCTAAAACCAATCCTAGGTCGTACAAGGCTCATGGGCCCAAGTGGAGGTGATGCAATACCTTTGGACTTGTTGTTTGACGCGGATTCTGCTGCAGCGTCTAATTGTTTCGTTGATATCTCAACGCTACGGATGCATTTGAAGGTGAATCTAATTGGGCTGTGAAGATCACAAAATCTATATTCCAACAAAAAAAGAATCACCCAATTCGGAGTCCGTATGAAAAAGTTGTTGGCATTTTGAGTCAGGTATGTTTGTGCAGTCCGAATCTGAATCCAGAACATGAGAGACTTGGACTCTATCTTCTCTTGGCCCAAAAGTGACGTGAGAGAACTTTTTGAACAGCAAGTAAACATCTCTTTCTCCCTTATCTTCATATGTGAATTGAACAAATGTCCCATACACCTGCAATTAGACAAAACACAAAAGTGTGTGAAGTATTTTTGTTCTGGATAACATAAATAGATTATTGAATAGTTTGCACTAGAAATCACCTGACAAATATGCATGTATGCAATATTTTTGGTCGTATCCAAGGTAGTCATGTCCTCATCATCCTCCCCCTTTTGAAAACAAAGTCGTCCTCGACGTTGCTTAATCTGAAATGTGGCTAACAAAAGAGACAAGGTATACATGTTGTATATGTATATGTCATCCATTTTTACTCCCCTTGATTTTTGCACATATGACACATGTATACATGAGTAACTTTCATAGATCATAAAATATAAAGCCAAAATATTATCATAAGTAGAAGGCATGAAAATATTGCAACTCAGTTTGCACATATAAGTTAAGATCTTATTTCTATCAAAAGATTGACAATATTCATCATTAAACCATCCCAACATTGGTGAATAAACCTTACTTACATCAAATTTACATGCTACAACATGCTTAAATAAGCAAACATGTAGTAAGTCATTGGACACAGAATCATCACCAAGATTAGAGGTCATATCAAAATGATTAATCATTGGTTGTTTTGAATCAATAGTTAATTCAATGGGTGCACTCAAAATTGTTGGTATTTCAGTTGTTTGATCACATGATGCAATCATGATAGTAACATGATTCTCTAAAATAGATGGCGTGCTCAAATCAATAGGTAACTCAACACATGATGTATTTAATTTAATTAGGGATGCATGATTCTCATGTGAAGTTATATCATCAATACATTTACTATTACTTGTCGCAAAGACGTAGCTGATGTCGGTATGGACAATGACAATGTACCATACACTTGAGATGATGTCGCACTCACAATCTGAGGTGTGGCTGGTCTAGTAGGTGCAACGGTGGAGGAATCAACCGATGGTAGTGAGCATGAATTGGAATAGTAGTTGTTGTAGTCACCCAATGCATCCTCATGTAACTGTCTCTCAAAGGTACAAGCACGAACATACATACCAGTAATGCAACAAGGAAGATACCTAAATCTTGCCTGAATATCATGGTTCAAACCACCAAAAAATCTATTCATTGTATCATCCTCAGATTCTTCTATGTCACAATGATGCATATAAGATTTGAACTCTTGGTAGTAAGCATGAACAGTGTTATTGCCTTGTTTAAATTGTTCAAATTTGCGAAGCAATTCACGACGATGGTAACGAGGGAAAAATTGTTGTCTCATTACATGTTTCAAATCTTTCCAAGTTGTGGGTTGGTTATCAATATTTTTCTTACAATGCACACTCCACCAAACAGAAGCAAAACCAGTAAATGCTCTAGTGGCAGCTCGTACGCGCTCAAGTTCAGAAAAGTCACGGTAACTAAAAACTTGTTGTACTTCAAGCTCCCAAGCTAGATAAATAGTAGGATTGAATCTACCCTCAAATGATGGTAAAGAGATAACCTGACCATGTGCTTGTGTGTGTTGTCCCAACTCTCGTGATGGTGAAGATGTGTTCGTCGTCCAAGAACTTCTTTCTCTGGAACCTGTCATGATTAGTAGAAACAAGAAACAAAATTCAAGAATAATGTTCCTATGAACTACTAGGATGTGGTTGTAACATGCTCACAGTAAAGCAAATATCAATATCTTACAAGTTCTTACCATGCGACAGGTGGTGATAGGCAACCAGCGGTGTCAAATAACTCCGAAGATTGTGTAAAGCGATTGCCAGGGAAACGTATGTATACACGGTGTAGAAATATATGGAGCTGGGTTGGCTATATATGGTAACTAAACATTAGCAATAATCAATTCAAAGATGCAATGTTGAATAAACACTCAACGACGGTACTGTACTGGTCCTAGGCTAGACCGGACTAGAGACGCGAGCCTAGAACACTAATGAGGTCATGACATAGCACAACTAGCATCAATGAAGGATAAGTAGTTCTGGACAACAAGATATAAATGAAGATCACAACGGCAGTAAAGATAATGATGAATAACAACTGCCAAGCAGGATATATAACAACTCTCTCTCCAATTTTCCTCTTGAAAAGTTTGCTACTAACTCAAGCTTTCCAATGCAAAAAGAATCACTCAATTCCGAATTGATATGAGGAGTCAAAGAATTCTAAAACCGGCCTGAAAAACTAGAACAAATTGTATGCGCGAACTTCGGAGGGAAAAAAGACCTATTTAAAGGCTAATTTTGAGACGCCAAATATTGAACAAGCTTCTGCAACTATTCAGATGTGTCAAGTCGCTAGCTTTAATTTGAGTACTTGTGGAGTCAAAACGGACTTTGTATGAGGAAGTTATGCCTGTTTTACTGAACAGTGCACAAAACAGATTCTAGTCCGAATTCAACTACGAGATTGAGTTTAGATAGATCCGAATTTTGTTTTTTTTCTCTTCTCTCGTTTTTTTCCTCACATTTTTTTTCTATTTCTTTCTCTCTTTTTTCTCTGACTTTTTATTTTACTTTTTTCTCTTTTTTTCTCCGTCTTTTTTTTGCTCTCACTCATTCAAAAATAAACTAGATAAGATGCAGATTGGATCAAGTGAAGATGTGAACGATCTCAACTATGATTATGACAATGAACGATGGGTAGCACGTGGTGGAAATTGATGGATGGGTGGTGGACGGCGGAAGGGATAACGATGCAGCGGCGGCGTGACTAATGTGAGCAGAACTCGAAACTCTAAACGAACTAGACACTAAGACCAGCAACTCGACACGGCGATGCAACCGATAATTCAATAATGCATACAATGAAAAGAAAATTGCAAAGGCTCAGACTGGCTTGGACAAACGATGAATAGATCTAACTTTTTTTTGGCTTTTTCTTGGACAATAGGTAAGAAAATAAATCTAATCTAGGGAAAACTGGAAATTCTCACCGAGCAACCTAAAAACTGATACCACTTGATAGAGGCAAACGTGTCCCGTTTTTCGATGAGATGATGGATTTCGCTTTGGTGGAAGTCGACTTTGACGATCCGACTACGAACGTGCGAGGACGTCGCGCCTTAGCAATCGCTAAACCAACTCCGAGAGGTTATTGACCACGCCGGATCACGATCAACCTGACCACGAGGGCCTGTTTCCTGCGAGCAAACAAAGAACAAGTAAGAAACTGAGATTGCAATCTAGATATTGCGAATATAAGATGAAAGCTTTATTGAGCAAGGTGGGGTTCTGTGACGCCTTTGTCTGGTCGTTGAACAAAAATGAAGTACGCGAAGTTGCAGCTATGGCGAACTTTAATCTAAACAAAACCCAAGGAAAAAGCTACTAGATGGATCTCCTTATATAGGACGATGGGGTGGCGGCCAAGGAGGTGGGAGAACGTCCCAAGGCATCCTAAAACCAATCCTAGGTCGTACAAGGCTCATGGGCCCAAGTGGAGGTGATGCAACACCTTTGGACTTGTTGTTTGACTCGGATTCTGCTCCAGCGTCTGATTGTTTCGTTGATATCTCAATGCTCCGGATGCATTTCAAGGTGAATCCAATTGGGCTCGAAAGAGCACAAAATCTAGATTCCAACAAAAAAAGAATCACCCAATTCGGAGTCCGTATGAAAAAGTTGTTGGCGTTTTCAGTCAGGTATGTCTGTGAAGTCCGAATCTGAATCCAGAACGTGAGAGACTTGGACTCTATCTTCTCTTGGTCCGAAAGTAACGTGAGAGAACTTTTTGAACAGCAAGTAAACATCTCTTTCTCCCTTATCTTCATATGTGAATTGTACAAATGTCCCATACACCTGCAATTAGACAAAACACAAAAGTGTGTGAAGTATTTTTGTTCTGGATAACATAAATAGATTATTGAATAGTTTGCACTAGAAATCACGTGACAAATATGCATGTATGCAATATTTTTGGTCGCATCCAAGGTAGTCATGTCCTCATCACACGTGAAAGCCAGGAACTAAAGGGCATTCCTGGCATCGGTCAATATATATGTGGAAACGATATCTCCAGTATATAGGACAAGAAATTTTGGGCAGTCAGGCAAAAAGTGCACGGGAAAATGAAGTACTTTCAAGGACTGCCATAGAATGGACAGATGCTCACTAAGACGGTCATAATTTTGTCATTAGGAGTCCGTGTCGGACCCATAAGTACTCAAACTTCTCGCGGCGAGCGTCCAAATCCAGAAAATACTCCCCGCTTGCGCCAGGAGGCCCGGAGTACCCTCAAATACGGCCTTAAGCAGGACTTTTGGGCCCTGAAAGTCAAAGAACATCATTCGTCGCTGTTTTTCAGACAAGTTTCTGAACCCATTGGCACTTCCTTTTGAATGACATTCGAGAGATTATGTTGCTTATAGACATTAGCCCCCCTCGTAGGGACAAACGTACCTTTCTGCAGATGCTCTATGATCCCGGCAATCTCATTTGGCCGTAAATTAAAGAAAATCCAGCGACTATATGCCTTATTCTCCTTGTTTTCGCCGGATGGCATGCTGTAACTCATGCGCGTGAAAGCCAAGAACAAAAGGGCATTCCTGGCATCGATCAATATATATGTGGAAACGATATCTCCACTATAGAGGACAAGAAATTTTGGGGCGGTTAGGCAAAAAGCACACGTGAAAATGAAGTACTTTCAAGGACTGCCATAGAATGGATAGATGTTCACTAAAAGGGTAATAATTTCGTCATTCGGAGTCTGTGTCGGACCCACAAGTTCTCAAACTTCTGTCGGCGAGCGTCTGAATCCAGAAAATACTCCTCGCTTGCGCCAGGAGGCCCGGAGTACCCTCAAATACTGCCTTAAGCAGGACTTTTTGGCCCTGAAAGTCAAAGAACATCATTCGTTACTGTTTTTCAGACAAATTTCTAAACCCATTGGCACTTACTTTTGAAGGAAATTTGAGAAATTATGTTCCTTATAGACATTAGCCCCCTGGTAGGGACAAACGTACCTTTCTGCAGATGCTCTATGATCCGGGCAATCTCATTTGGCCGTAAATTGAAGAAAATCCAGTGGCTATATGCCTTATTCTCCTTCTTTTCGCCGGATGGCATGCTGTAACTCATGCGCGTGAAAGCCAAGAAAAAAAGGGCATTCATGGCATCGATCAATATATATGTGGAAACGATATCTCCACTATAGAGGACAAGAAATTTTGGGGCGGTTATGCAAAAAGCGCACGTGAAAATGAAGTACTTTCAAGGACTGCCATAGAATGGATAGATGTTCCCTAAAAGGGTAATAATTTTGTCATTCGGAATCCGTGTCAGACCCACAAGTTCTCAAACTGCTCGCGGCGAGCGTCTGAATTCAGAAAATACTCCCCGCTTGCGCCAGGAGGCCCGGAGTACCCTCAAATACTGCATTAAGCAGGAATTTTTGGCCCTGAAAGTCAAAGAATATCATTCGTCGCTGTTTTTCAGACAAGTTTCTGAACCCATTGGCACTTCCTTTTGAAGGAAATTTTAGAGATTCTGTTCCTTATAGACATTAGCCCCCCTGGTAGGGACAAACGTACCTTTCTGCAGATGCTCTATGATTCGGGCAATCTCATTTGGCCGTAAATTGAAGAAAATCCAACGGCTATATGCCTTATTCTCCTTGTTTTTGCCGGATGTCATGTTGTAACTCATGCACGTGAAAGCCAAGAACTAAAGGGCATTCCTGGCATCGGTCTATATATATGTGGAAATGATATCTCCACTATAGAGGACAAGAAATTTTGGGCAGTCAGGCAAAAAGTGCACGAGAAAATAAAGTACTTTCAAGGACTGTCATAGAATGGACAAATGCTCACTAAGACGGTCATAATTTTGTCATTAGGAGTCCGTGTCGGACCCATAAGTACTCAAACAGCTCGCGGCGAGCGGGCGAATCCAAAAAAATACTCCCTGCTTGCGCCAGGAGGCCCGAAGTACCCTCAAATTAAGCCTTAAGTAGGAATTTTTGGCCCTGAAAATCAAAGAACGTCATTCGTCACTGTTTTTCAGACAAGTTTCTGAACCCATTGGTACTTCCTTTTGAAGGAAATTCGAGAGATAATGTTGCTTATAGACATTAGCCCCCCTGGTAGGGACAAACGTACCTTTCTGCAGATGCTCTATGATCCGGGCAATCTCATTTGGCCGTAAATTGAAGAAAATCCAGTGGCTATATGCCTTATTCTCCTTGTTTTCGCTGGATGGCATGCTGTAACTCATGTGCGTGAAAGCCAAGAACACAAGGGCATTCATGGCATTGATCAATATATATGTGGAAACGATATCTCCACTATAGAGGATAAGAAATTTTGGGGCGGTTATGCAAAAAGCGCACGTGAAAATGAAGTACTTTCAAGGACTGCCATAAAATGGACAGATGTTCACTAAAAGGGTAATAATTTTGTCAATCGGAGTCCGTGTCAGACCCACAAGTTCTCAAACTGCTCGCGGCGAGCGTCTGAATCCAGTAAATACTTCCTGCTTGCGCCAGGAGGCCCGGAGTACCCTCAAATACGGCCTGAACCAGAACTTTTTGGCCTTGAAAGTGATGGGGACATCAATACCATTGTTACACCCACAGCCCCTGCTGCTATACATACTGGAACAATTACGAGAGCTCGCGCACGCCAACTAAATTACCAGGTACTTTCGTTTCTTGGTAATGATTCTAGTGTTCATGATAATATGATGCTGCCTAAATTGGATACATTTGTTTTGCTTACAAATGAAGGGCCTAGCTTGGAGAAGGATGAACATTGGAGCAAGAGCAAGCATGGAGATGATGGCATGCGCAAGGGGAACAAGAATGGAGTTACAAGTGATGATTTCAGGACTTTGAAGCCACCATAATGGCTGCTTGAAGCCTTGGACAAAATATACAAGATGCCACTTCATAAATTTCATCTAGAGGCTATTCTAGGTGCTGCGTCACCTTATTATTGGGCCAGGCCCATGTAATTTCGAAATACATAAGTATAGGCTATTTTTAGAGTCCGTATGTGTGGGGAAACAAGAGATAGGGTTGATTTCGGACCCCTCCACCAAGGGTCACGAAATTCCCCCTCTTTTCCTCCATATATACAGCATTTAGGGCACCGTTTAGACTTTGGGTTTTGTTTAGATTAAAAGTTCGCCATAGCTACAACTTCGCGTACTTCGTTTGTGTTCAACGACCAGACAAAGGCGTCACAGAACCCCACCTTGATCAATAAAGCTTTCATCTTATATTTGCAATATCCAGATTGCAATCTCAGTTTCTTGCTTGTTCTTCGTTTGCTCGCAGGAAACAGACCCTTGTGGTCAGGTTGATCGTGCTCCGGTGTGGTCAATAACCTCTCGGAGTTGGTTTAGCGATTTCTAAGGCACGACGTCCTCGCACGTTCGTAGTCGGATCGTCAAAGTCGACTTCCACCAAAGCGATATCCATCATCTCATCGAAAGACGGGACACCTTTGCCTCTATCAGAAAGTCAAAGAACATCATTCGTCGTTGTTTTTCAGACAAGTTTCTGAACCCATTGGCACTTCCTTCTGAAGAAAATTTGAGAGATTATGTTCCTTACAGACATTAGCTACCCTGGTAGGGACAAATGTACCTTTCTGTAGATGCTCTATGATCCGGGCAATCTCATTTGGCCGTCAATTGAAGAAAATCCAGCGGCTATATGCCTTATTCTTCTTGTTTTCACCGGATGGCATGCTGTAACTCATGCACGTGAAAGCCAGGAACTAAAGGGCATTCCTGGCATCGATCAATATATATGTGGAAACGATATCTCCACTACAGAGGACAAGAAATTTTGGGACAGTCAGGCAAAAAGCGCACGAGAAAATGAAGTATTTTCAAGGACTGCCATAGAATGGACAGATGCTCACTAAGACAGTCATAATTTTGTCATTAGGAGTGTGTGTCGGACCCATAAGTACTCAAACTGCTCGCGGCGAGCGCGTGAATCCAAAAAAATACTCCCCGTTGCGCCAGGAGGCCCGGAGTACCCTCAAATTCAGACTTAAGCAGGGATTTTCGTCCCTAAAAGTCAAAGAACATCATTCGTCGCTGTTTTTCAGACAAGTTTCTGAACCCATTGGCACTTCCTTTTGAAGGAAATTCGAGAGATTATGTTGCTTATAGACATTAGCCCCCCTGGCAGGGACAAACGTACCTTTCTATAGATCCTCTATGATCCTGGCAATCTAATTTGGCCGTAAATTGAAGAAAATCCAGCGGCTATATGCCTTATTCTCGTTGTTTTTGCCGGATGGCATGCTGTAACTCAGGCGCGTGAAAGCCAAGAACAAAAGGGCATTCCTGGCACCGATCAATATATATGTGCAAACGATATCTCCACTATAGAGGACAAGAAATTTTGGGGCAGTTAGGCAAAAAGCGCACGAGAAAATGAAGTACTTTCAAGGACGGCCATAGAATGGACAGATGTTTACTAAAACGGTTATAATTTTGTCACTCAGAGTCCGTGTCGGACCCATAATTACTCAAACTGCTCGCGGCGAGCGCGCGAATCCAAAAAATGCTCGCCGCTTGCACTAGGAGGCTCGGAGTACCCTCAAATTCAGCCTTAAGCAGGACTTTTTGGCCCTGAAAGTCAAAGAACATCATTCGTCGATGTTGTTCAGAAAAGTTTCTGAACCCATTATCTCTTCCTTTTGAAGGAAATTCGAGAGATTATGTTGCTTATAGACATTAGCCCCCCTCGTAGGGACAAACGTACCTTTCTGTAGATGCTCTATGATCTGGGCAATCTCATTTGGCCGTAAATTGAAGAAAATCCAGCGGCTATATGCCTTATTCTCCTTGTTTTCGCCGGATGGCATGCTGTAACTCACGCACGTGAAAGCCAAGAACAAAAGGGCATTCCTGGCATCGATCTATATATATGTGGAAACAATATCTCCACTATAGAGGACAATAAATTTTGGGGCAGTCAGGCAAAAAGCGCACGAGAAAATGAAGTACTTTCAAGGACTAACATAGAATGGAGAGATACTCACTAAGACGGTCATAATTTTGTCATTAGGAGTCCGTGTCGGACCCATAAGTACTCAAACTGCTCGCGGCGAGCGTCCAAATCCAGAAAATACTCCCCGCTTGCGCCAGGAGGCCCGGAGTACCTCAAATACGGCCTTAAGCAGGACCTTTTGGCTCTGAAAGTCAAACAACATCATTCGTTGCTGTTTTTCAGACAAGTTTCTAAACCCATTGGCACTTCCTTTTGAAGGAAAATCGAGAGATTATGTTGCTTATAGAAATTAGCCCCCCTCGTAGGGACAAACGTACCTTTCTGCAGATGTTCTATGATCCGGGCAATCTCATTTGGCCGTAAATTGAAGAAAATCCAGCGGCTATATGCCTTATTATCCTTGTTTTCGCTGGATGACATGCTGTAACTCATGCGCGTGAAAGCCAAGAACAAAAGGGCATTCCTGGCATCGATCAATATATATGTGGAAACGATATCTCCACTATAGAGGACAAGAAATTTTGGGACGGTTAGGCAAAAAGCGCACGTGAAAATGAAGTACTTTCAAGGACTGCCATAGAATGGACAGATGTTTACTAAAAGGGTAATAATTTTGTCATTCGGAGTCCGTGTGATAGATGCGGTGTGTCCCGACCTTTCGATGAGATGATAACTATCGATTTGGTGAAGATGACTTTGACGATCCGACTACAAACGTGCACGACGTCCCAAGAAAGCCTAAAACTAACCCTAGGTCATACAAGGCCAATGGGCCCAAGTGGAGGTGATGCAACACCTTTGGACTTGTTGTTTGACTCGGATTTTGCTGCAGCGTCTGATTGTTTCGTCGATATTTCAACGCTCCGGACGAATTTGAAGGTGAATCCCATTGGAATGGAAAGAGCACAAAATCTAGAATCCAACAAAAAAAGAATCACCCAATTCGGAGTCCGTATGAAAAAGTTGTTGGCGTTTTGAGTCAGGTATGTCTGTGCAGTCCGAATCTGAATCCAGAACGTGAGAGACTTGGACTCTATCTTCTCTTGGCCCAAAAGTGACGTGAAAGAACTTTTTGAACAGCACTTAAACATCTCTTTCTCCCTTATCTTCATATGTGAATTGTACACATATCCCATACACCTGCAATTAGACAAAACACAAAAGCGTGTGAAGTATTTTTGTTCTGGACAACATAAATAGATTATTGAATAGTTTGCACTAGAAATCACCTGACAAATATGCATGTATGCAATATTTTTGGTCGTATCCAAGGTAGTCATGTCCTCATCATCCTCCCCTGATGCGAAGCATCCTACGGTCATCACCATGTCAAGAGTCCGTTTGGCAAGTGACACGTGCGATCTCTACTTCACATACACAAAGGTGAATCTTCTCCTTTACACGTGCTCACTTGACCCCTTTGAGGATGGCATACTACTTGACCCTCCACTCATGTGCATGCATAGGTATTGCCGGAGCTTCACGGACAACGAGGAGGAGTGCAAGCGCCAAGGATCACCTACACCATCCGTGAGGGAAGCGTGGAAGAGAAGGAAGAAGAAGCCTGGACAAGCTTCTGGAAAACCCGGAACTTCCGGCCGTTGCCCAGAACTTCCGGCCCCCGGAACCTCCGGCCGTCCCGGAACTTCCGGCACGCATCGAAGCCGTCCGAGAGTGTGCCAACTCTCTGGATAGCCCGGACCCTGGCCGGACCTTTGCCCGGAACCTCTGGCGCCCGGACCTTCCGGCCGTCCCCGGAACTTCCGGCCCTGCCTGCGCGCAGCGACTCGGCCCGTGGCCATGTACCCTTTCGCCCCTCACTTACCCCTTCGTGGCTAATACTATATATACTCATCCCCCTCCTCCATTCTAGGGTAAGCAAAGTAGTTGATACACATTTGTGAGCTTTGCTCCATGGATCCACTCCACTAGGAGATCAAGACCTCCTCTTGGAGTGACCAAACATCAAGACCTCCTTCTTGGGGAAGGATCCCAATCATAGGATCATCAAGCCCTCATCTCCTTCTTAGGATTTGGGATGAACTCTACCATGTATCTTATTTCCCTTTGTTGTTCATGTACCTTGTGGATCTTATGTGTTTGATTGTCTAGTGGATGTGTGATTTGACTTGTTCTTGAGTGTTCCTCTTGTTTTCCCTCCTTTGTTCATCTTGTTCTTGGGGATTCCACCTCCAATTCGTGAAAGATCGACCACATAGGGTTCCACCCTACATCATATGGTATCATGAGCCACGTTGATCACGTTTTTGGAGCCCCTACCCCTCTTTTTCTAGCTTGATTTTGTTGATTTCATCCTAAATCCGAAAATCCCTACCAAAAATAGCCCCTAATTTTTTTTGTGATTTGTTGGTTTTGATGATGTTTTGTTGATTTTGATCCATGGATTCGCTGTGTTATGAGTGGATCTAGCATTCCCCATCTTTTCCCCCATTTCCATCCACGAAATCTCCCCAATTTTGACCCCGAGAATCGAGTTTTTCCGCCCCCATTCTCAGATCTGGAATTTAGGGTTCGTCCCGGACGAAATTCCACGACCCCCGGAACTTCTGGCCTCCCCCGGAACTTCCGTCCCCCGGATCTTCCGTCCATACCCGGAACTTCCGGGCTAAACAGAAAGTTTACCCAAAGTCCCCGGCACTTTTTCCGCGACCCCCGGAACTTCCAGCCACCCCCGGAACTTCCGGAGCCCGGAACTTCCGGCCCTAGGCCCGGAACTTCCGGCCTAACCAGAGACATTGCACCGAAATTTCAGCTTCAGCCTCTTTCACCTTTTTCATCATAACTTTTTGCTCCGAACTCCGATTTGAGTGTTCTTTGGCTCGTTTTGAAGCTATCGACGTGCCCAAGGTCCTCACGTTGGTTTCACCACCATTTGACTCCATAAATTTTTTGGAACTTTGGCATCTTTGCCTAGGCCTTCCACCATATCATCCGCATAGCCACCACCGACTTCCGCAACCTAACCCATTTTGATCCCCATAGCATTTGAGGTTGTTTGAGTAGTGACTTGAGTCTCCTAAGGTGTTTAGGCTACTTAGGGACGGTTGCTTCTTCCTCAACCACCACCATAACTTCCGCATAGGCTTGCCCACCATACACTTCCGCCACCCCCAACTTAACCCAATAGTTGTTTGAGCTTCTTTGAGTTGTGGCTTGTGTCTCCTAAGGTGTTTCGGCTACTTAGGGACAGCAACTTCAACTCCAACACGTGTATAGCCCATGATCCCACTTCCGCATTGCCTAGTGAAAAACCACCACCGCTTTCCGATACCACCATTTGACATTTGTCATTTGAGATTTTGAGTTTGCGGTTTCTCCGTTTCCTAAGGTGTTTCGGCTACTTAGGGACGAGTCTCCATCTTCTTGGTATCTACATCAAGAACACCGCCACTCATCATCGCAAAGGACGGTAACCTCGACGACACCATTGTATATTCCCCTTGCCATTGCATTGTTAACCCCTAGCCCATTTTGCGTTACTTGCCTATCGAGACTAGCCATTTGAGTATTGCCGGCAACGTTACTTGTGCACATTAGTGATCTACACCATCCATTGCATACATACCATATCATCTTGGTATCATATCGTCCATTGTGTCTCAAGCTTGTTCCCGCATATACACAATTGCTATCTTGGTTTGTGCATTGTGCAAAATTGGCCATACAAAAAAAAGAGCTTTTAAGCAAAGAAAAAAAATGAGTGAACAAAGAGCTTGTAAGCAATAGCCATAGCATCAAAATATATCATATGGTATCATACTTGATCATCTTGGATCATCTTGTGAGAAACACCGGGAACCATACATACATAGCATGCTTGGGATAGAAAGTTTATCCATTTTGCATCTTATAGGTTGTGCACAAGTGTCGTATCCGCCTATAGAGCAATAGTGCTAGCGTCTCTCTTGAGTTGTGCAACACGAGCGTTTTCCGTGGATTCCACATTTTGTGCTCGTTCCTTGGTTGCACGACCCCATTTATCTATCCATGTGTGTGTTTCCGTGTGCCACATATTGCTATTGGTCTACTTGTTTCGCTTGCGAATTTGTGAATCTCTTTCAACATTATTGACTCTTTCTAACATTTTGCATCAAATTTTTGTGCCACTATCCTCACCGAGCTCTACCATAAGCTTTACTTGATAGGTGTGAGTGAACAAGTCCGGTACCAATTCCACTATTCTTTCATCTCACATTGAGTGAAATGGGATACATCCTCAACTTTGGGAAAAGGTAACTTGGTATTGTTTATCTCATTTCCTACTCACCTCTACTCGAGTCTTGTGATGGATAGGCAAGGCATTTCATCTTCGGTCTACAACAACAACGACGAGTTCGATGCCACGAACAACAACTACGACACCAAGATGCAAGCTCAAATGGAGGAGATCAAAGCCCTCATCAAGTCCTACAAGCGATCTTCCTCATCTCGAGAAGACGCTCAAGATCACATCGGCATTGACACCATCACCAACAAGAACGTGAGGGTCAAGAGCTCTACATCAACAACCGCTCAATGACTTCACCATCTCCCTTGGCATCTTCACCAAACGACTTCAAGGCATCTTCGCCCATGGACATATGGCATCTTCGCCAACAAGCACCCCAAGGCTACGCTCAAGAGAAGCTCCCCAAGCTCAAGTCCGCGACTTCCACGAGATACTACGACCTTGACATCGACCACGCGATTCCTTTCTATGGGACTCACGAACCCGAGGAGTACCTCGAGTGGGAGCGTTTGATGGACGACTACCTCAAGCTACATCAAGTTCCTCCCGAAGAACAAGTGAAGTGCGCCACAAGAAACTTCCACGACTACGCATTGGCATGGTGGCTTCACACACCTTCGGAGTACTACGACATGAGTTGGCCCAAGATGAAGAGAGCTTTGCGGCAAGAGTTCGTGTCTCCAACCTACACGGAACAACTTTGACACCAATTGGAGAACACCATACAAGGATCCAAGTCCATCGACGCGTACTTCAAGGAGATGAAGATTGCCTTGCGACGAGCCGGCATGGACGACCCCATGTCAATGAAGTTCCACTTCATGATGGGATTGCACAACGACATCTCCAAGACCATCTTCCTCGAGAACTACAAGTCCATCAACGACTACTACATTGGTGCTCTCAAGGCGAAACAAGAACTCATGAAGGCCAACGCTTCTCCACCCCAAGCAAACTTCGCAGCGACCAAGCTCCATAAGAACGAGCATGAGGATAGTACCACCAAGATGTCCAAGCCCGACGAGCTCCAAGACGATGCTCCCAAGTTCGACTTCACCGCCACCCCTCTTTGTTGCATTGATGGTGCCGAGTCTACCACGACTCTTTTTCAAGACGGTGCGGCGACGAGTACGACTACGGAGACCCTCAAGGACCAAGCTTTGGAGGCGAGCGACAAGGTGGCGAGCAAGGATGATGCTTCCATCTTTGGAGGCGAGAGTGATGATGTGCCATCTTCGGCCTTCATCCACGGCAATGACGAGGAGATGGTTGAGCATGGGATTTTCCCTATGACCACGGCGACGTATGATGACTTGAGTGACTTGTGCCACCATATTGAGAGTGAGAGTGACTTCACCACTAGCCCCATATATGATGTGTTGCCACAAATCCCATGTGAGGAGAGCCACAACCCCCACCACTGGAGTGAGATGAGTGACTCCACCATACGTGAGTTTGAGTGCACCTATTTTGAGGGAGTGAGTGAACCACCACATAGAGAGAGTGAGATAGTTGATAAGTCTCGTGAGGCCATCTGCAATTCTAACAACTTGACCTCTACCTCTATTGTGTCTTCTCGTTTGGTGCTAGGTCCCATTTATGATGACGTGCCGATCCTCGACAACTTCGTCCTCCATTTGGACAAGACGATGGCCATGGTGGAATATGATGCACCCCCCACATGGTTCCATCAAGATGATGATATTGACCACCATTTGGTCTTTCCCACCTCACCTACACCACTTGAGTGGAATGAAAAAGGTAACATAGGTGAAGGTGATGCTCTAGTCCCACTAGTGGACATTCTTGACATTGATTGCTTGCATGATGTTGATCCACCTATTGCCATGCTTCATGCTAGTATGATTTCCCCATGCGATGATTTGCCCATTTATGATGTGTATGATGATTCTCTTGTGGAGTCTATTAGTTGTGATGCCATGTTACATAGGATTTCTTGTGACACTTCCCTTGGTCACATCATGTTTGATAATCCGCTTGACTTGTCATATGCTATGCATGAGATCAACCATATGTCTTATTTGCAATCTCTTCATAGTAACTACGCATATGCCATTAAAATAAACCCAATTTGCACTTATGGCATAGATGACAAGCCCATGGTTATTGGGATTTGTTTTTCTTGTGATGATATTGATATGCTCCCTTTGCATAATTTATCTAATATGCCATGCCATGACCACCTAGCTTTGGATATGCATTGTTTACCATGTTGCCCATTAGGAGATTTCGATCCATCATATGATTTGCATGATTGCTTGCACCATAAGCATTCCATGAATAACAATGCTCTAAATATTGCTCGTGATGCATTACACAACTTGAGTCTCCATTATGCCATACATAATAACAAACCTCTCATGATGGATGACATGTTTCTATATCACGCATCTCATTTATTTGAGCATTGGCTATTTTGCGCTCACCGACACATGCATGTGCGCATCATGATGGATGATGTGGACATCTACCACGCACACACAATTTTTCCTTTGTCTTTGTTTTGTGTAGGTACTCATGTATACTCGTCAACCTCTCAATCCCAAGAGTCGACGAAACGAGCTCTTGAGAGCAAGGATGCTTTGGGATCCCATGGACTATACTCACCAACGTCCCCTTCGTGCAAGGACTACGCGCAACTCCTCTACTTGGCTCTCACACGGCTATGGGCCATTTACCACTTCTCACACTATGCTCATTTTACAGTGTTCACTTTGCGTGCTATGCTTGCTCCTATGCCTTTGCCATGCAATTGTGACCCTTGCTTGCATTTACCCATGATGCACCATTATGATATTCCTATGTGTATTTGCATGCTTGGTGGAGATCCTTGTTGCTATTGCCATGTTTATCATGTGCCCCATGCTATTGTTGATTCTTGTGTTGGGAGAGTCAGGATGACCCATTGCTATTTACATATGGCCTCTCGCCAATACATTCATGCCATTCTACTCATATCTTGCTTTTATGCTTGTGATATGTCATGTGATTTACTAATGCCCACTATTTGCACCAATGACATACTTGCCATGATTCCTCCTAGTATGTTGCATCTTCGCACTACTAGTTTGCTTGACTTGATCGCTATGATAGCTAGCCATGTTGCATCACCCATGTTCCACTATTACTTGCTTTCTTGGGTTGATGACATATAAGCCTTGTGTGTTGCATCTAGTTCTTCACATATGCCATGTCCCTTTGCTTATCACATGCTTGACTTGATTGCCTCACACATGTTGAACAATTGCTCTTTTCATTGTGTTGAGTGCCACGATATCTTCACTACACCCTATGCACGTTATGCTCGGATTGTCTTGCACTTGCCCCATGTGTTTAGACATTTCACTATACTTGGTGTTGTGAATGATTCCTATGCATACCATAGACCATTTGTTGAGAACTTCGTGCATTCTTGCTATGACCTTGAGGTAGATGCTTGTCCACTTATCACATATATTTGCATCTTGAACTCCCATTTGCATGCTTGTTCCCATGATATACTTGATTGTGCTCAATTTATATGCTCAAATGCCATGACACACTTCTTTGTCAAACCATATGCTATGCTTGATGACAACACTTGTTGGGTGAAACACCTCTTGAATGCTTGGTTTTGCTCTTACGCTAACCACATTTGTTTTTCCAAGTGTTTGTTTTTCTTGCTTCTTTTGAAGGAATCACTATACGGTGCGACATTGGAGAGTGCCCATTTTAAGTTTCAAGATGATGAGGGCTTGGTGACCGACCACTTTGACACGGCACCACCATCTCTTTCCCATGGTGATTTGGTTTTCGATCCGAGGTCGGATCTTTTCCAAGGGGGATGGGATGATGCGGAGCATCCTACGGTCATCACCATGTCAAGAGTCCGTTTGGCAAGTGACACGTGCGACCTCTACTTCACATACACAAAGGTGAATCTTCTCCTTTACACGTGCTCACTTGACCCCTTTGAGGATGGTATACTACTTGACCCTCCACTCATGTGCATGCATAGGTATTGCCGGAGCTTCACGGACGAGGAGGAGGAGTGCAAGCGCCAAGGATCACCTACACCATCCGCGAGGGAAGCATGGAAGAGAAGGAAGAAGAAGCCTGGACAAGCTTCTGGAAAACCCGGAACTTCCGGCCGTTGCCCGGAACTTCCGGCCGTTGCCCGGAACTTCCGGCCGTTGCCCGGAACTTCCGGCCCCCGGAACCTCCGACCGTCCCGGAACTTTCGGCCCCGACGCATCGAAGCCGTCCGAGAGTGTGCCAACTCTCTGGATAGCCCGGACCCTGGCCGGACCTTTGCCCGGAACCTCCGGCGCCCGGACCTTCCGGCCGTCCCCGGAACTTCCGGCCCTGCCTGCGCGCAGCGACTCGGTCCGTGGCCATGTACCCTTTCGCCCCTCACATACCCCTTCGTGGCTACTACTATATATACTCATCCCCCTCCTCCATTCTAGGGTAAGCAAAGTAGTTGATACACATTTGTGAGCTTTGCTCCATGGATCCACTCCACTAGGAGATCAAGACCTCCTCTTGGAGTGACCAAACATCAAGATCTCCTTCTTGGGGAAGGATCCCAATCATAGGATCATCAAGCCCTCATCTCCTTCTTAGGATTTGGGATGAACTCTACCATGTATCTTATTTCCCTTTGTTGTTCATGTACCTTGTGCATCTTATGTGTTTGATTGTCTAGTGGATGTGTGATTTGACTTGTTCTTGAGTGTTCCTCTTGTTTTCCCTCCTTTGTTCATCTTGTTCTTGGGGATTCCACCTCCAATTCATGAAAGATCGACCACATAGGGTTCCACCCTACATCATCCCCTTTTTGAAAACAAAGCCGTCCTCGGCGTTGCTTAATCTGAAATGCTGCTAACAAAAGAGACAAGGTATACATGTTGTATATATATGTCATCCATTTTTACTTCCCTTGATTTTTGCACATATGACACATGTATACATGAGTAACTTTCATAGATCATAAAATATAAATCCAAAATATTATCATAAGTAGAAGGTATGAAAATATTGCAATTCAGTTTGCACATATAAGTGAAGCTCTTATTCCTTTCAAAAGACTGACAATATTCATCATTAAACCATCCCAATATTGGTGAATAAACCTTATTTGCATCAAATTTACATGCTACATCATGCTTAAATAAGCAAACATGCAGTAAGTCATTGGACACAGAATCATCACCAAGATTAGAGGTCATATCAAAATGATTAAACATTGGTTCTTTTGCATCAATAGTTAATTCACTGGGTGCACTCAAAATTGTTGGTATTTCAGTTGTTTGATCACATGATGCATTCATGATAGTAACATGATTCTCTAAAATAGGTGGCGTGCTCAAATCAACAGGTAACTCAACACATGATGTATTTAAGTTAATTAGGGATGCATCATTCTCATGTGAAGTTATATCATCAATACCTTTACTGTTACCTTGTCGCAAAGACGTAGCTGATGTCGGTATGGACAATGACAATGTACCATACACTTGAGATGATGTCGCACTCACAATCTGAGGTGTGTCTGCTCTAGTAGGTGCAACGGTGGTGGAATCAATCGATGGTAGTGAGCATGAATTGGAATAGTAGTTGTTGTAGTCACCCAATGCATCCTCCTGTAATTGTCTCTCAAAAGTACAAGCATGAACATACATACCAGTAATGCAACAAGGAATATACCTAAATCTTGCCTGAATATCATGGTTCAAACCACCAAAAAATCTTTTCATTGTATCATCCTCAGATTCTTCTATGTCACAATGATGCATATAAGAGTTGAACTCTTGGTAGTAAGCATGAACAGTGTTATTGCCTTGTTTAAATTGTTCAAATTTGCGAAGCAATTCACGACGATAGTAAGGAGGAAAAAATTGTTGTCTCATGACATGTTTCAAATCTTTCCAAGTTGTGGGTTGGTTATCAATGTTTGTCTTACAATGCACACTCCACCAACAGAAGCAAACCCAGTAAATGCTCTAGTGGCAGCTCGTACTCGCTCAATTTCAGAAAAGTCATGGTAACTAAAAACTTGTTCTACTTCAAGCTCCCAATCTAGATAAATAGTGACAGAGGCAAAGGTGTCCCGTCTTTCGATGAGATGGTGGATTTCGCTTTGGTGGAAGTCGACTTTGACGATCCGACTACGAACGTGCGAGGACGTCGCGCCTTAGCAATCGCTAAACCAACTCCGAGTGGTTATTGACCACGCCGGAGCACGATCAACCTGACCACGAGGGTCTGTTTCCTGCGAGCAAACGAAGAACAAGCAAGAAACTGAGATTGCAATCTGGATATTGCGAATATAAGATGAAAGCTTTATTGATCAAGGTGGGGTTCTGTGACGCCTTTGTCTGGTCGTTGAACACAAACGAAGTACGCGAAGTTGCAGCTATGGCGAACTTTTAATCTAAACAAAACCCAAGGTCTAAACGATGCCCTAAGGGCTGTATATATGGAGGAAGAGGGGGTGGATTTCATGGCCCTTGGTGGAGGGGTCCGAAATCAACCCTATCTCTTGTTTCCCCACACATACGGACTCTAAAAATAGCCTATACTTATGTATTTCGAAATTACATGGGCCTGGCCCAATAATAAGGTGATGCAGCACCTAAAATAGCCTCGGGACGAAATTTATGAAGTGACATCTTGTATATTTCGTCCAAGGCTTCATGCACACATTATGGTGGCTTCAAAGTCCTGAAATCATCACTTGTAACTCCGTTCTTGTTCCCCTTGCGCATGCCATCATCTCCATGCTTGTTCTTGCTCCAATGTTCATCCTTCTCCAAGCTAGGCCCTTCATTTGTAAGCAAAACAAATGTATCCAATTTAGGCAGCATCATATTCTCATGAACATTAGAATCATTACCAAGAAACGAAAGTACCTGATAATTTAGTTGGCGTGCACGAGCTCTAGTAATTGGTCCAGTATGTATAGCAGCAGGGGCTGTGGGTGTAACAATTGTATTGATGTCCTCATCATCCTCCCCTTCTTGAAATGAAGTCGTCCTCGACGGAAGTTCATCTTCCTCACCCACATAATGCTTCAAATCTGCAATGTTAAAAGTGGGACTAACCCCAAAATCTGCAGGCAACTCAAGTTTATATGCATTATAATTTATTTTCTCTAACACCTGATAGAGGCAAAGGTGTCCCGTCTTTCGATGAGATGGTGGATTTCGCTTTGGTGGAAGTCGACTTTGACGATCCGACTACGAACGTGCGAGGACGTCGCGACTTAGCAATCGCTAAACCAACTCCGAGAGGTTATTGACCACGCCGGAGCACGATCAACCTGACCACGAGGGTCTGTTTCCTGCGAGCAAACGAAGAACAAGCAAGAAACTAAGATTGCAATCTGGATATTGCGAATATAAGATGAAAGCTTTATTGATCAAGGTGGGGTTCTGTGACGCCTTTGTCTGGTCGTTGAACACAAACGAAGTACGCGAAGTTGCAGCTATGGCGAACTTTTAATCTAAACAAAACCCAAAGTCTAAACGATGCCCTAAGGGCTGTATATATGGAGGAAGAGGGGGGAATTTCGTGGCCCTTGGTGGAGGGGTCCGAAATCAACCCTATCTCTTGTTTCCCCACACATATGGACTCTAAAAATAGCCTATACTTATGTATTTCGAAATTACATGGGCCTGGCCCAATAATAAGGTGTCGCAGCACCTAAAATAGCCTCGGGACGAAATTTATGAAGTGGCATCTTGTATATTTCGTCCAAGGCTTCATGCACCCATTATGGTGGCTTCAAAGTCCTGAAATCATCACTTGTAACTCCGTTCTTGTTTCCCTTGCGCATGCCATCATCTCCATGCTTGTTCTTGCTCCAATGTTCATCCTTCTCCAAGCTAGGCCCTTCATTTGTAAGCAAAACAAATGTATCCAATTTAGGCAGCATCATATTCTCATGAACATTAGAATCATTACCAAGAAACGAAAGTACCTGGTAATTTAGTTGGCGTGCACGAGCTCTAGTAATTGGTCCAGTATGTATAGCAGCAGGGGCTGTGGGTGTAACAATTGTATTGATGTCCTCATCAGAAACATGGCAACATTATTTATGGCCCAAAGAGTTTGTTATACATTCTGATCATGAATCTTTGAAACATATTAAAAGTCAAGCTAAACAGAATCGTAGACATGCTAAATGGGTTGAATTCATTGAGACTTTCCCTTATGTCATTAAACACAAGAAGGGAAAAGAAAATGTTATTGCTGATGCATTGTCTCGTCGCTATACTATGCTTTCACAACTTGACTTCAAAATATTTGGTTTGGAGACCATCAAAGATCAATATGTGCATGATGCTGATTTTAAAGATGTAATGCAGAATTGTAAAGAAGGAAGAATGTGGAACAAGTTTGTCGTTAACGATGGATTTGTGTTTCGTGCTAACAAGCTATGCATTCCAGCTAGCTCCGTTCGTCTTTTGTTGTTGCAGGAGGCGCATGGAGGAGGATTAATGGGACACTTTGGCGTGAAGAAGACGGAGGACGTACTTGCTACATATTTCTTTTGGCCAAAGATGAGACGGGATGTTGAGCGTTTTATTGCTCGATGCACTACATGTCAAAAAGCTAAGTCACGACTCAATCCTCATGGTTTATATATGCCTTTGCCTGTACCTAGTGTTCCTTGGGAGGATATATCTATGGACTTTGTTTTAGGTTTACCTCGAACAAAGAAGGGGAGGGATAGCATATTTGTTGTCGTGGATAGATTCTCGAAAATGGCACACTTTATTCCATGTCATAAAAGCGATGATGCTGTTAATGTTGCTGATTTGTTCTTTCGTGAAATTATTCGCTTGCATGGTGTGCCAAATACTATTGTTTCAGATCGTGATACTAAATTTCTTAGCCACTTTTGGAGATGTTTATGGGCTAAGTTGGGGACTAAACTGCTTTTTAGTACTACTTGTCACCCCCAAACTGATGGACAAACTGAAGTAGTCAATAGAACGTTGTCTACTATGCTTAGGGCTGTTTTGAAGAATAATAAGAAAATGTGGGAGGAATGCTTGCCTCATATCGAATTTGCTTATAATCGTTCATTGCATTCTACTACTAAGATGTGCCCTTTTGAAGTTGTGTATGGTTTCCTACCTCGTGCACCTATTGATTTGTTGCCTCTTCCATCTTCGGAGAAGGTTAATTTTGATGCTAAACAACATGCTGAATTGATTTTAAAAATGCATGAGTTAACTAAGGAAAACATTGAGCGCATGAATGCTAAATATAAACTTGCTGGAGATAAGGGTAGAAAACATGTTGTGTTTGCACCTGGAGATCTTGTTTGGTTACATTTGCGTAAGGATAGATTTCCTGATTTGCGCAAATCAAAGTTAATGCCACGTGCTGATGGTCCCTTTAAGGTGTTAGAGAAAATAAATGATAATGCATATAAACTTGAGCTGCCTGCAGATTTTGGGGTTAGTCCCACTTTTAACATTGCAGATTTGAAGCCTTATTTGGGTGAGGAAGATGAACTTCCGTCGAGGACGACTTCATTTCAAGAAGGGGAGGATGGATTTCGTGGCCCTTGGTGGAGGGGTCCGAAATCAACCCTATCTCTTGTTTCCCCACACATACGGACTCTAAAAATAGCCTATACTTATGTATTTCGAAATTACATGGGCCTGGCCCAATAATAAGGTGACGCAGCACCTAAAATAGCCTCGGGACGAAATTTATGAAGTGGCATCTTGTATATTTCGTCCAAGGCTTCATGCACCCATTATGGTGGCTTCAAAGTCCTGAAATCATCACTTGTAACTCCGTTCTTGTTTCCCTTGCGCATGCCATCATCTCCATGCTTGTTCTTGCTCCAATGTTCATCCTTCTCCAAGCTAGGCCCTTCATTTGTAAGCAAAACAAATGTATCCAATTTAGGCAGCATCATATTCTCATGAACATTAGAATCATTACCAAGAAACGAAAGTACCTGATAATTTAGTTGGCGTGCACGAGCTCTAGTAATTGGTCCAGTATGTATAGCAGCAGGGGCTGTGGGTGTAACAATTGTATTGATGTCCTCATCATCCTCCCCTTCTTGAAATGAAGTCGTCCTCGACGGAAGTTCATCTTCCTCACCCACATAATGCTTCAAATCTGCAATGTTAAAAGTGGGACTAACCCCAAAATCTGCAGGCAACCGAAGATGGAAGAGGCAACAAATCAATAGGTGCACGAGGTAGGAAACCATACACAACTTCAAAAGGGCACATCTTAGTAGTAGAATGCAATGAACGATTATAAGCAAATTCAATATGAGGCAAGCATTCCTCCCACATTTTCTTATTATTCTTCAAAACAGCCCTAAGCATAGTAGACAACGTTCTATTGACTACTTCAGTTTGTCCATCAGTTTGGGGGTGACAAGTAGTACTAAAAAGCAGTTTAGTCCCCAACTTAGCCCATAAACATCTCCAAAAGTGGCTAAGAAATTTAGTATCACGATCTGAAACAATAGTATTTGGCACACCATGCAAGCGAATAATTTCACGAAAGAACAAATCAGCAACATTAACAGCATCATCGCTTTTATGACATGGTATAAAGTGTGCCATTTTCGAGAATCTATCCACGACAACAAATATGCTATCCCTCCCCTTCTTTGTTCGAGGTAAACCTAAAACAAAGTCCATAGATATATCCTCCCAAGGAACACTAGGTACAGGCAAAGGCATATATAAACCATGAGGATTGAGTCGTGCCTTAGCTTTTTGACATGTAGTGCATCGAGCAATAAAACGCTCAACATCCCGTCTCATCTTTGGCCAAAAGAAATGTGTAGCAAGTACGTCCTCCGTCTTCTTCACGCCAAAGTGTCCCATTAATCCTCCTCCATGCGCCTCCTGCAACAACAAAAGACGAACGGAGCTAGCTGGAATGCATAGCTTGTTAGCACGAAACACAAATCCATCGTTAACGACAAACTTGTTCCACATTCTTCCTTCTTTACAATTCTGCATTACATCTTTAAAATCAGCATCATGCACATATTGATCTTTGATGGTCTCCAAACCAAATATTTTGAAGTCAAGTTGTGAAAGCATAGTATAGCGACGAGACAATGCATCAGCAATAACATTTTCTTTTCCCTTCTTGTGTTTAATGACATAAGGGAAAGTCTCAATGAATTCAACCCATTTAGCATGTCTACGATTCAGTTTAGCTTGACTTTTAATATGTTTCAAAGATTCATGATCAGAATGTATAACAAATTCTTTGGGCCATAAATAATGTTGCCATGTTTCTAAAGTCCGAACAAGAGCATATAATTCTTTATCATAAGTAGAATAATTCAGACTAGGCCCACTCAATTTTTTCGAAAAGTATGCAACAGGTTTGCCATCTTGTAATAACACACCTCCTAATCCAATTCCACTAGCATCACATTCAAGCTCAAAAGTCTTATTAATATCAGATTTGGTGGCAAATAAACATGCACTTTTCAATTTAATTTCAGAAGCAACACTAGATGGTTTATTATTAGGCTTCATTTGTTGCTCAAATTCTTTTGCCACAATCTGATTTTCACTCTTATTCGTCTCCTGTTTTGCTTTATTAGCTCTATTAATATCATCTTTCAAAATGGAATCAGGAGTCATAGGAAGCAAAGTAATATTTTTATCCTTATGAACAAGAGTATAGTGATTGTTTCTACCATGGTGTACAGAATTTTTATCAAATTGCCATGGTCTACCAAGTAATAAGGAACATGCTTGCATAGGTACCACATCACAATCAACATAATCAGCATATGTAGAGATACTAAAATGCACACGAACAGTACGTGTTACCTTAACCTTGCCGCTGTTGTTGAACCATTGGATGTAGTAAGGATGTGGATGTGGTCTTGTGGTGAGAGAAAGCTTCTCCACCATCTCCATGCTAGCCAAGTTGTTGCAACTACCTCCGTCTATGATGACGCGCACAGAACGTTCCTTCACAACTCCCTTGGTATGGAACAAATTGTGCCTCTGATTTTGCTCAGCTTGTGTGACCTGCACACTCAAAACTCGTTGAACAACTAAACATTCATACCTGTCAGCGTCTTCAGGAGCCATGTATTGCGTCTCATGATCAGAATCATCTCCACCATGTTCTTCACGTGTAATAAGAGCCAAAGTCTCCTCATCATAGTCACTAGCGGACTCATATCCACCATCCGTGGTAGCAATCATCACACGCGGAGATTTGCATTCTCTCGCATAATGACCTCCTCCCTTACAACGACGACAAATAATATCACTTGTGTGCCCTGTTGATGCCATGGAAGAAGAAGAACGCTGTGCAGGCCCCGCAGGTGCGCTCTTGGCAGATAATGGTGGTTGTGCCTGTTTTCTTGTATCACGGCTGGAGGTGGCACCGGATGGAGGTGCTGGTGCAGTTGAAGTAGAAGATGCACGTGGTGTCCATGATGAAGGTCGGCCTGCAGAAAAGTTAGTTCGCCCCAATGCTTGTCGATCTTGCACTTCACGTTCAGCTTTACAAGCAAGATGGAATAAACGAGTGATATTAGTGTACTCCTTATAGTCTAGAATGGTCTGAATCTCTCTATTTAATCCACCCAGAAAACGTGCAAGCATAGCTTCATTCTCCTCAACAATACCACATCTAATCATGCCAGTTTGTAATTCCTGATAATATTCTTCTACAGAATTTTTTCCTTGTCTTAAACGCTGCAATTTTTGAAGCAATTCACGTTGATAATATGGTGGAACCCAACGCGTACGCATAGCAGTTTTCAAAGCAGCCCAAGTAGTTGGAATAGGATACAATCTACAATGTTCAGACCACCATACACATGCAAAACTAGTGAAAGCACAAACAGCAGCAGCAACTCGTCTCTCCTCAGGATATTGTAAACATGTAAATCGTTGTTCAGTTTCTAACTCCCAAGTAAGATATATATCAGGAACATATCTACCCTCAAATGGTGGAATATTCAATTTCAGTTTAGGAATATGGACATCATCTCGTACCTGAGGTGGTGTTGCAGGCCTACCATTACGAATATATACCTGAGGTCGACCTGCTGGTGGTGGTACAGGTGGCTGCACGTAGTGTTGATTTTGATCAACCTCATCCTCATAGTCTCCCACATAATCATCCTCCTCCGCATCAGCAGCAGGAGCCACAGAAGTATCAACAGCAGCACCAACAGTTTGGCCAAACGCAAGAGGAACACGGCTTGCTCGGCGGAGGTCTGCTTCGCGACGTGGAGGTAGTCGTTGTTGTTGTTGTTGTTGGAGAGGTGCGTTAGCTGCAGCGGGTGGTGGTGGTGGAAGACGCGCGAGCAATTCATTAAACTTGTTATCGAGCTTTGTTTCGAACGTCTTCTCAAAGCCAGTGATCTTCTCCATGGCCTCTTCAAAATTGTTCAGCACATCTTGCACCTGTTCAGTCATCATTTGCTGAAACTTATCATGAAGCTCCTTGTTCGATAAATTCTCCCAGTCAATCTTGATAGAGGCTAAGGTGTCCCGTCTTTCGATGAGATGGTGGATTTCGCTTTGGTGGAAGTCGATTTTGACGATCCTACTACGAACGTGCGAGGACGTCGCGCCTTAGCAATCGCTAAACCAACTCCGAGAGGTTATTGACCACGCCGGAGCACGATCAACCTGACCACGAGGGTCTGTTTCCTGCGAGCAAACGAAGAACAAGCAAGAAACTGAGATTGCAATCTGGATATTGCGAATATAAGATGAAAGCTTTATTGATCAAGGTGGGGTTCTGTGACGCCTTTGTCTGGTCGTTGAACACAAACGAAGTACGCGAAGTTGCAGCTATGGCGAACTTTTAATCTAAACAAAACCCAAGGTCTAAACGATGCCCTAAGGGCTGTATATATGGAGGAAGAGGGGGTGGATTTCGTGGCCCTTGCTGGAGGGGTCCGAAATCAACCCTATCTCTTGTTTCCCCACACATACGGACTCTAAAAATAGCCTATACTTATGTATTTCGAAATTACATGGGCCTGGCCCAATAATAAGGTGACGCAGCACCTAAAATAGCCTCGGGACGAAATTTATGAAGTGGCATCTTGTATATTTCGTCCAAGGCTTCATGCACACATTATGGTGGCTTCAAAGTCCTGAAATCATCACTTGTAACTCCGTTCTTGTTCCCCTTGCGCATGCCATCATCTCCATGCTTGTTCTTGCTCCAATGTTCATCCTTCTCCAAGCTAGGCCCTTCATTTGTAAGCAAAACAAATGTATCCAATTTAGGCAGCATCATATTCTCATGAACATTAGAATCATTACCAAGAAACGGAAGTACCTGATAATTTAGTTGGCGTGCACGAGCTCTAGTAATTGGTCCAGTATGTATAGCAGCAGGGGCTGTGGGTGTAACAATTGTATTGATGTCCTCATCACCTGAGGTCGACCTGCTGGTGGTGGTACAGGTGGCTGCACGTAGTGTTGATTTTGATCAACCTCATCCTCATAATCTCCCACATAATCATCCTCCTCCGCATCAGCAGCAGGAGCCACAGAAGTATCAACAGCAGCACCAACAGTTTGGCCAAACGCAAGAGGAACACGGCTTGCTCGGCGGAGGTCTGCTTCGCGACGTGGAGGTAGTCGCTGTTGTTGTTGTTGGAGAGGTGCGTTAGGTGCAGCGGGTGGTGGTGGTGGAAGACGCGCGAGCAATTCATTAAACTTGTTATCGAGCTTTGTTTCGAACGTCTTCTCAAAGCCAGTGATCTTCTCCATGGCCTCTTCAAAATTGTTCAGCACATCTTGCACCTGTTCAGTCATCATTTGCTGAAACTTATCATGAAGCTCCTTGTTCGATAAATTCTCCCAGTCAATCTCGTCGGCTTGTGATCCTGGCATGGTTAGCAGCAATAGAAACACACAAGAATATGATCCTACAGACTACGAACAAGTGGTGGTGGTGGGTGTCACAAATCCGTCAAGCAAATCTCAAATTCTTACCAGTTCTTACCCAGCAGCAGGCGGTGATCGGCAACCGTTGTAGTCAAAAACTCTCAAAGCTTGGATAGAGCGATTACCAGGGAGAGTCAAACGCACGATTAGATGTATGTGGAGCTGGGAAGGCTTATAATATGGTAGCAAAAAGGGTCAGCAATAATCAATTCAGAGATGCAAAGTTGAATAAACGCTCAACGACGGTACTGTGCTGGTCCTAGGCTAGACTGTGCTAGAGACGCGAGCCTAGAACACTAACAAAATCACGGCGCGGTACGTAAACAAGGGAAAAGCACACTCTGGAATTTTTTTTTCGCTCTTTTTTTTGCTCTGCTTTTTTTTTTTGCGAAAAATCACTATAATGGCGAGTGTCTCAAAACTCTTCTTAGCTCAAACTGACAGGATGGGCACGAAATTTTTTTGACCAATTTTTTTTTTTTGACTGTCCGGACCCAAAAACTGGAAACGGGTCAAAAAAAACTTCCTATAATGGCACCTGTCTCAAAACACTCAGAAACACCTAAAAATAGGATAGCCAGAAAATTTTTCGAAAAATGCGTTTTCGAAAAATTTTGGGCCTAAACGGAGCGTGGCTACCCGACTTTTTTTTTTCCGAAACCTACTCCGGCAAGGAAACACGAATCGGAATCTAGATGGATCTCGAAAACAAACCTAATATGACAAGAACTCGGATTGGTAGTGGATATATGGTGGTAGATGGCAGCGGTGGTGGTATATGACAGCTGTGGTGGTATATGGATACGGATACGAAGCGGTGGCGGATAAGCGGTGGTGGTAGATGGCAGGGGTGATGATGATGGTGCGGTGGCGGCGTGACAACTTATGACCAGAACTCGAAACTCTAAAAGACTAGACTCTAAGACCAGCAACTAGACACGACGATGCAACCGCAAATTCAACAAAGCAAAACCCTAAAAAGATTATGCAAAGGCTCAGATTGGTTCGGATATGATGAACTAACCCTAATTTTTTTGTGGCTTTTTCGTGGACTGTAGGTATGAAGAACAGACTCGATCTAAACTACGAAAAACTGTAAAATCTCACCGAGCAACCTGGAAATCTGATACCACTTGACAGAGGCAAAGGTGTCCCGTCTTTCGATGAGATGGTGGATTTCGCTTTGGTGGAAGTCGACTTTGACGATCCGACTACGAACGTGCGAGGACGTCGCGCCTTAGCAATCGCTAAACCAACTCCGAGAGGTTATTGACCACGCCGGAGCACGATCAACCTGACCACGAGGGTCTGTTTCCTGCGAGCAAACGAAGAACAAGCAAGAAACTGAGATTGCAATCTGGATATTGCGAATATAAGATGAAAGCTTTATTGATCAAGGTGGGGTTTTGTGACGCCTTTGTCTGGTCGTTGAACACAAACGAAGTACGCGAAGTTGCAGCTATGGCGAACTTTTAATCTAAACAAAACCCAAGGTCTAAACGATGCCCTAAGGGCTGTATATATGGAGGAAGAGGGGGTGGATTTCGTGGCCCTTGGTGGAGGGGTCCGAAATCAACCCTATCTCTTGTTTCCCCACACATACGGACTCTAAAAATAGCCTATACTTATGTATTTCGAAATTACATGGGCCTGGCCCAATAATAAGGTGACGCAGCACCTAAAATAGCCTCGGGACGAAATTTATGAAGTGGCATCTTGTATATTTCGTCCAAGGCTTCATGCACACATTATGGTGGCTTCAAAGTCCTGAAATCATCACTTGTAACTCCGTTCTTGTTCCCCTTGCGCATGCCATCATCTCCATGCTTGTTCTTGCTCCAATGTTCATCCTTCTCCAAGCTAGGCCCTTCATTTGTAAGCAAAACAAATGTATCCAATTTAGGCAGCATCATATTCTCATGAATATTAGAATCATTACCAAGAAACGAAAGTACCTGATAATTTAGTTGGCGTGCACGAGCTCTAGTAATTGGTCCAGTATGTATAGCAGCAGGGGCTGTGGGTGTAACAATTGTATTGATGTCCTCATCATCCTCCCCTTCTTGAAATGAAGTCGTCCTCGACGGAAGTTCATCTTCCTCACCCACATAATGCTTCAAATCTGCAATGTTAAAAGTGGGACTAACCCCAAAATCTGCAGGCAACTCAAGTTTATATGCATTATCATTTATTTTCTCTAACACCTTAAAGGGACCATCAGCACGTGGCATTAGCTTTGATTTGCGCAAATCAGGAAATCTATCCTTACGCAAATGTAACCAAACAAGATCTCCAGGTGCAAACACAACATGTTTTCTACCCTTATCTCCAGCAAGTTTATATTTAGCATTCATACGCTCAATGTTTTCCTTAGTTAACTCATGCATTTTTAAAATCAATTCAGCACGTTGTTTAGCATCAGAATTAACCTTCTCCGAAGATGGAAGAGGCAACAAATCAATAGGTGCACGAGGTAGGAAACCATACACAACTTCAAAAGGGCACATCTTAGTAGTAGAATGCAATGAACGATTATAAGCAAATTCAATATGAGGCAAGCATTCCTCCCACATTTTCTTATTATTCTTCAAAATAGCCCTAAGCATAGTAGACAACGTTCTATTGACTACTTCAGTTTGTCCATCAGTTTGGGGGTGACAAGTAGTACTAAAAAGCAGTTTAGTCCCCAACTTAGCCCATAAACATCTCCAAAAGTGGCTAAGAAATTTAGTATCACGATCTGAAACAATAGTATTTGGCACACCATGCAAGCGAATAATTTCACGAAAGAACAAATCAGCAACATTAACAGCATCATCGCTTTTATGACATGGAATAAAGTGTGCCATTTTCGAGAATCTATCCACGACAACAAATATGCTATCCCTCCCCTTCTTTGTTCGAGGTAAACCTAAAACAAAGTCCATAGATATATCCTCCCAAGGAACACTAGGTACAGGCAAAGGCATATATAAACCATGAGGATTGAGTCGTGACTTAGCTTTTTGACATGTAGTGCATCGAGCAATAAAACGCTCAACATCCCGTCTCATCTTTGGCCAAAAGAAATGTGTAGCAAGTACGTCCTCCGTCTTCTTCATGCCAAAGTGTCCCATTAATCCTCCTCCATGCGCCTCCTGCAACAACAAAAGACGAACGGAGCTAGCTGGAATGCATAGCTTGTTAGCACGAAACACAAATCCATCGTTAACGACAAACTTGTTCCACATTCTTCCTTCTTTACAATTCTGAATTACATCTTTAAAATCAGCATCATGCACATATTGATCTTTGATGGTCTCCAAACCAAATATTTTGAAGTCAAGTTGTGAAAGCATAGTATAGCGACGAGACAATGCATCAGCAATAACATTTTCTTTTCCCTTCTTGTGTTTAATGACATAAGGGAAAGTCTCAATGAATTCAACCCATTTAGCATGTCTACGATTCAGTTTAGCTTGACTTTTAATATGTTTCAAAGATTCATGATCAGAATGTATAACAAATTCTTTGGGCCATAAATAATGTTGCCATGTTTCTAAAGTCCGAACAAGAGCATATAATTCTTTATCATAAGTAGAATAATTCAGACTAGGCCACTCAATTTTTCAGAAAAGTATGCAACAGGTTTGCCATCTTGTAATAACACACCTCCTAATCCAATTCCACTAGCATCACATTCAAGCTCAAAAGTCTTATTAAAATCAGGAAGTTGGAGTAAAGGAGCATGTGTCAACTTATCTTTCAATACCGTGAAGGCTTCTTCCTGTGCGGTACCCCAAACAAAAGGCACATCCTTCTTTGTAAGCTCGTTGAGAGGTGCAGCAATGGTGCTGAAATCTCTCACAAAATGATAGAGGCAAAGGTGTCCCGTCTTTCGATGAGATGGTGGATTTCGCTTTGGTGGAAGTCGACTTTGACGATCCGACTACGAACGTGCGAGGACGTCGCGCCTTAGCAATCGCTAAACCAACTCCGAGAGGTTATTGACCACGCCGGAGCACGATCAACCTGACCACGAGGGTCTGTTTCCTGCGAGCAAACGAAGAACAAGCAAGAAACTGAGATTGCAATCTGGATATTGCGAATATAAGATGAAAGCTTTATTGATCAAGGTGGGGTTCTGTGACGCCTTTGTCTGGTCGTTGAACACAAACGAAGTACGCGAAGTTGCAGCTATGGCGAACTTTTAATCTAAACAAAACCCAAGGTCTAAACGATGCCCTAAGGGCTGTATATATGGAGGAAGAGGGGGTGGATTTCGTGGCCCTTGGTGGAGGGGTCCGAAATCAACCCTATCTCTTGTTTCCCCACACATACGGACTCTAAAAAATAGCCTATACTTATGTATTTCGAAATTACATGGGCCTGGCCCAATAATAAGGTGACGCAGCACCTAAAATAGCCTCGGGACGAAATTTATGAAGTGGCATCTTGTATATTTCGTCCAAGGCTTCATGCACACATTATGGTGGCTTCAAAGTCCTGAAATCATCACTTGTAACTCCGTTCTTGTTCCCCTTGCGCATGCCATCATCTCCATGCTTGTTCTTGCTCCAATGTTCATCCTTCTCCAAGCTAGGCCCTTCATTTGTAAGCAAAACAAATGTATCCAATTTAGGCAGCATCATATTCTCATGAACATTAGAATCATTACCAAGAAACGAAAGTACCTGGTAATTTAGTTGGCGTGCACGAGCTCTAGTAATTGGTCCAGTATGTATAGCAGCAGGGGCTGTGGGTGTAACAATTGTATTGATGTCCTCATCATCTTGATAGAGGCAAAGGTGTCCCGTCTTTCGATGAGATGGTGGATTTCGCTTTGGTGGAAGTCGACTTTGACGATCCGACTACGAACGTGCGAGGACGTCGCGTCTTAGCAATCGCTAAACCAACTCCGAGAGGTTATTGACCACGCCGGAGCACGATCAACCTGACCACGAGGGTCTGTTTCCTGCGAGCAAACGAAGAACAAGCAAGAAACTAAGATTGCAATCTGGATATTGCGAATATAAGATGAAAGCTTTATTGATCAAGGTGGGGTTCTGTGACGCCTTTGTCTGGTCGTTGAACACAAACGAAGTACGCGAAGTTGCAGCTATGGCGAACTTTTAATCTAAACAAAACCCAAAGTCTAAACGATGCCCTAAGGGCTGTATATATGGAGGAAGAGGGGGGGAATTTCGTGGCCCTTGGTGGAGGAGTCCGAAATCAACCCTATCTCTTGTTTTCCCACACATACGGACTCTAAAAATAGCCTATACTTATGTATTTCGAAATTACATGGGCCTGGCCCAATAATAAGGTGACGCAGCACCTAAAATAGCCTCGGGACAAAATTTATGAAGTGGCATCTTGTATATTTCGTCCAAGGCTTCATGCACCCATTATGGTGGCTTCAAAGTCCTGAAATCATCACTTGTAACTCCGTTCTTGTTCCCCTTGCGCATGCCATCATCTCCATGCTTGTTCTTGCTCCAATGTTCATCCTTCTCCAAGCTAGGCCCTTCATTTGTAAGCAAAACAAATGTATCCAATTTAGGCAGCATCATATTCTCATGAACATTAGAATCATTACCAAGAAACGAAAGTACCTGATAATTTAGTTGGCGTGCACGAGCTCTAGTAATTGGTCCAGTATGTATAGCAGCAGGGGCTGTGGGTGTAACAATTGTATTGATGTCCTCATCAAATAGCAGGATTAAATCTACCCTCAAAAGAGATAACCTGACCATGTACTTGTGTGTGTTGTCCCAACTCTCGTGATGGTGAAGATGTGTTCGTCGTCCAAGAACTTCTTTCTCCGGAACCTGTCATGATTAGTAAAACGAGAAACAAAATTCGAGAATAATATTCCTATGAACTACTAGGATGTGGTTGTAACGTGCTCACAGTAAAGCAAATATCAATATCTTACAAGTTCTTACCATGCGACAGGTGGTGACAGGCAACCAGCGGTGTCAAATAACTCCGAAGATTGTGTAAAGCGATTGCCAGGGAACGTACGTATACACGGTGTAGAAATATGTGGAGCTGGGTTGGCTATATATGGTAGCAAAAGATTAGCAATAATCAATTCAAAGATGCAATGTTGAATAAACGCTCAATGACGGTACTGTCCTGGTCCTAGGCTAGACCGGACTAGAGACGCGAGCCTAGAACACTAATGAGGTCACGACATATCACAACTAGCATCAATGAAGGATTCAACTACGAGATTGAGTCTAGATAGATCTGGATTTTGTTTTTTTTCTTCTCTTTTTCTTCTCACACTTTTTTTTCTTTCTCTTTTTTTTCTCTGACTTTTTTTCCTTTCCTTTTTTTCTTTTTTTTCTCCGTCTTTTTTTTTCTCTCACTCTTTCCAAAACAAACTATATAAGATGCAGATTGGATCAAGTGAAGATGTGACGATCTCAACTATGATTATGACAATGAACAATGGGTAGCACATGGTGGAAATTGATGGATGGGTGGTGAACAGCGGAAGGGATAACGATGCAGCGGCGGCGTGACTAATGTGAGCAGAACTTGAAACTCTAAACGAACTATGCACTAAGACCAGCAACTGACACGACGATGCAACCGATAATTCAACTATGCAAGCAATGAATAGAAAATTGCAAAGGCTCAGACTGGCTTGGATAAAAGATGAACAGATCTAACTTTTTTTGTGGCTTTTTCTTGGACAAAAGGTAAGAAAATAATAGATGCGATCTAAACTATGAAAAACTGTAAAATCTCACCGAGCAACCTGAAAACTGATACCACTTGATAGAGGCGGAGGTGCCCCGATCTTTCGGTGAGATGATAACTATCGATTTGGTGAAGATGACTTTGACGATCCGACTACAAACATGCATGACGTTGCGCCTTAGCAATCGCTAAACCAACTTCGAGAGGTTATTGACCACACCGGAGCACAATCAACCTGACCACGAAGGTCTATTCCTGCAAGCAATCGAAGATCAAGCAAGAATATGATAAAAGCAATCTGAATATTGCGAGTATATATGAAGTATTGATAAAGGTGGGGATCCGTAAGCGGTCTTGGTCTGGTCGTTGGACACAAATGAAGTACATGAAGTTGCAATGGCTAACTTTTAACTAAACAAATCCCAAGGGAAAAGCTACTAGATGGATCTACTTATATAGGAGCAAGGGGTGGCGGCCGAGGAGGTGGGAGGACGTCCCAAGGCAGCCTAAAACTAACCCTAGGTCGTACAAGGCCAATGGGCCCAAGTGGAGGTGATGCAACACCTTTGGACTTGTTGTTTTAATCGGATTCTGCTGCAGCGTCTGATTGTTTCGTCGATATCTCAACGCTCCGGACGAACTTGAAGGTGAATCCCATAGGGCTGGAAAGAGCACAAAATCTAGAATCCAACAAAAAAAGAATCACCCAATTCGGAGTCCGTATGAAAAAGTTGTTGGCGTTTTGAGTCAGGTATGTCTGTGCAGTCCGAATCTGAATCCAGAACGTGAGAGACTTGGACTCTATCTTCTCTTGGCCCAAAAGTGACGTGAGAGAACTTTTTGAACAGCACTTAAACATCTCTTTCTCCCTTATCTTCATATGTGAATTGTACACATATCCCATACACCTGCAATTAGACAAAACACAAAAGTGTGTGAAGTATTTTTGTTCTGGACAACATAAATAGATTATTGAATAGTTTGCACTAGAAATCACCTGACAAATATGCATGTATGTAATATTTTTGGTCGTATCCAAGGTAGTCATGTCCTCATCACCGTGTCGGACCCACAAGTTCTCAAACTGCTCGCAGCGAGCGTCTGAATCCAGAAAATACTCCCCTCTTACGCCAGGAGGCCCGGAGTACCCTCAAATACTGCCTTAAGCAGGACTTTTTGGCCCTGAGAGTCAAAGAACATCATTCGTCACTGTTTTTCAGACAAGTTTCTTAACCCATTGGCACTTCCTTTTGAAGGAAATTTGATAAATTATGTTTGTTATAGACATTAGCCCCCTGGTAGGGACAAACGTACCTTTCTGCAGATGCTCTATGATCCGGGCAATCTCATTTGGCCATAAATTGAAGAAAATCCAGTGGCTATATGCCTTATTCTCCTTGTTTTCGCCGGATGGCATGTTGTAACTCATGCGCGTGAAAGCCAAGAACAAAAGGGCATTCCTGGCATCGATCAATATATATGTGGAAACGATATCTCCACTATAGAGGACAAGAAATTTGGGGCGGTTATGCAAAAAGCGCATGTGAAAATGAAGTACGTTCAAGGACTGCCATAGAATGGACAGATGTTCACTAAAAGGGTAATAGTTTTGTCATTCGGAGTCCGTGTCGGACCCACAAGTTCTCAAACTGCTCGCGGCGAGCGTCTGAATCCAAAAAATACTCTCCACTTGCGCCAGGAGTCCCGGAGTACCCTCAGATACGGCCTTAAGCAGGACTTTTTGGCCCTGAAAGTCAAAGAACATCATTCGTCGCTGTTTTTCAGACAAGTTTCTGAACCCATTGGCACTTCCTTTTGAAGGAAATTTGAAAGATTATGTTCCTTATAGACATTAGCCCCCCTGGTAGGGACAAATGTACCTTTCTGCAGAAGCTCTATGATCCGGGCAATCTCATTTGGCCGCAAATTGAAGAAAATCCAGCGGCTATATGCCTTATTCTCCTTGTTTTCGTCGGATGGCATGCTGTAACTCATGCACGTGAAAGCCAAGAACTAAAGGGCATTCCTGGCATCGGTCAATATATATGTGGAGACGATATCTCCACTATAGAGGACAAGAAATTTTGGGCAGTCAGGCAAAAAGTGCACGAGAAAATGAAGTACTTTCAAGAACTGCCATAGAATGGACAGATGCTCACTAAGACGGCCATAATTTTGTCATTAGGAGTCCGTAGCGGACCCATAATTACTCAAACTTCTCGCGGTGAGCGCGCGAATCCAGAAAAATACTCCCCACTTGCGCCAGGAGGCCCGAAGTACCCTCAAATTAAGCCTTAAGCAGGAATTTTTGGCCCTGAAAGTCAAAGAACATCATTCGTTGTTGTTTTTCAGACAAGTTTCTGAACCCACTGTGATGTAGGGCGGAACCCTATGGTGACGATCTTTCACGTTTGGAGTGGATCCTACGGGGAATCACGAAGAACACGCGGAAGCACAAAGGGGAAACATGGGGAAAACGAGAGCGAATCACTAAACTGACAAGGATTCAATCACATAAGTGCTAGATCACCGAGAACAAAGAGTAACACATGATCCTCAATCAACAAAGGTAAGGATATAAAGGAACCGTTCTTCTCCGTGAGGAGGTCTTGATGATCTTCCCTAGAAAGGGGTCTTGAATCCGCTTGGGGGATCTTCTCCAAAGAGGTCGTGAACTCCGAGGAGAGGTATCCAAGTGGATGAGCAAGGCTCTCACACAAATAGGAGCTAAATCAATGCCACCCTCGAAAGTTGGGGACGAAAGAGTATATATAGTCTAGGGGGGCGAAGAGGTACATGGGCTGTGGCCTAACACGAAATCAGCACTCAGGTGTTGGACGTCCGAAAGGCGTCGGACGTCCGGGGCTTCAGAACGGTCCGGACGTCCAGGGCTGTCGGACATCTGTAAATTCGACTCTGGTCCCGGTCGCCTGGTCGTCTGGTGGCTTCGGTCTTCCGTTAATTTCTTCTCAGGTGCCCAGTTGCCGGACGTCCGTAGGGCGTCGGTCGTCCGTGGCCCTGGGAGTCGTCGGACGTCCGGGAAGGGCCGGTCGTCCGTGGCCTGTAGCTCTGTCCTGTCTTCCTTCCCTCGTTGTATCACCTCCCAGGGCTCGGACGTCCGGGGCCGGTTGGTCGTCCGGTGCCTGTAGCTTCACAAATGGCCTTTCTTCTTGATGTCCGTGCTTGACGTCCTTGCCACCTTGGCCATTAGGTGTAGCTGTCCCGTGGCTCTCCTCCATGTACCTGATCACACACAGAGTGTCCATATGAGGTAGTAGCCAAGTCTCGTGAGTAGGAAGAGGGAGTTCGCAAAGGAGCAAGTTCACCTTATCTTCAATAGCCTTTGCTCTCTCTTGTCATGGGTCCAAGTGGTGTTGAGGGAGATGTAGATACGTTCATGGGGATGAGTGAGGGATGCTCCGCATCATCTCCCCCCCTTGGGAAAGATCCGACCACGGATCAAATGCTTCATCTCCATGGTATGGCGCAAGGTCCTTGACGTGAAGATGTCGCTCACATTGTACTTGCCTCGTGGTAGGTCTATCTTGTAGGCATTGTCGTTGTAGCATGCTAGCACCTTGAAGGGTCCATCGACTCGAGGGAGAAGTTTGGACTTGCGTTCGTTGGGGAAGCGGTCCTTTCGAAGGTGTATCCACACAAGATCGCCAATGTTGAAGATCATGGGTTGCTTGTTGACGTTGATCTTGGTCGCTAGTCGTTGTACTTGGCGCTCGATGGTATGCCTTGTATCCTCATGCATCTTCTTGATGTAGCTTGTTCGTGCACTCGCATCCATGCTGGTGTGCTCTTGTAGAGGAAGAGGTAGAATGTCCAATGGTGACAACAGGTTGAAGCTGTAGACGACCTCGAAGGGGGACTTGCCGGTAGTCGAATGTCTTGCACGGTTGTAGGCATACTCGGCGATGGGTAGACATGCTTCCCACTCTTTGATGTTCTTCTTGATCAACACGCGAAGTAGAGTGGAGAAAGTCCGGTTCGTCACCTCCGTTTGGCCATCCGTTTGAGGATGGTATGCGGATGAGAACAAGAGCTTGATTCCGAGCTTGGCGCATAGGGTCTTCCAAAAGTAACTCAAGAACTTGATGTCGCGGTCAGAGACGATTGTCTTTGGTACTCCATGGAGATGCAAGATTTCCCTACGAAAGAGATTTGCAACATGTGAAGCATCGTCTATCTTGTTGCAAGGGATGAAATGTGCCATCTTAGAAAATGGGTCCACAACAACAAACACGGAATCATTTCCATTTTGAGTTCTAGGCAAACCAAGTACAAAGTCCATGCTAATGTCTTCCCAAGGTTGATAAGGAATAGGAAGAGGCATGTAAAGACCATGAGATTGAGCTTTAGACTTAGCTTTGCGACATGTAGAGCATCGGGTGGTGAAGCGTGAGACGTCTCGAAACATCTTGGGCCAAAAGTAGTTCTTGGAGAGCGTAGCGAATGTCTTATCTCATCCAAAGTGTCCCATGAGTCCGCCTCCATGAGCCTCTTGCAAAAGTAGCAAACGAAGGGAAGACTCAAGAATGCAAAGTTTATTAGCTTTCATAAGATAAGCATCCTTGATATAATATTGTTCCCAAGAAGTATGTGTCAAACACTTAGCATAATGAATAGCAAAAGATGGATCATTAGCATACAAGTCTTTGATGTGCTCAAAACCAATAACATTCAACTCAAGTTTAGTAACAAGCGTACATATGCGTGAAAGCGCATCCACAACTACATTTTCCTTACCCTTAATGTATTTGATCACATAGGGGAAAGATTCAATAAATTCACTCCATTTGGCATGACGCTTGTTAAACTTAGTTTGACTTTTTAAGTACTTAAGCGTTTCATGATCGGTATGGATGACAAACTCATGAGGTCTAAGATAATGTTCACAAACATGTAGTACACGCACTAAAGAATACAATTCTTTGTCATATATGGGATAGTTAAGTTGAGCACCGGAGAGTTTTTCGCTAAAGTATGCAATAGCTCATTTTTCTTGCATCAAAACTCCGCCAATTCCGGTACCACTTGCATCACAATGAACCTCAAAAGTTTTGTCAAAATTGGGCAAAGCAAGAATCGGAGCATGAGTAAGCAAAGACTTGAGCTCATCAAAAGCGATGGATTGCAAAGATCCCCAAACAAAAGGAGTATTCTTCTTACTCAAGGCATGCAAAGGAGCGGCAATTGTGCTAAAATCTTTCACAAAGCAACGATAAAAACCCGCAAGACCAAGAAAACTACGCACTTGTTGCAAATTGGTGGGTTGGGGCCAAGTTTTAATTGCTTTAATTTTAGTTTCATCAACATGGACACCCTTGGAAGAGACAGCAAAACCCAAGAAAACCACTTTGTCAACACCAAATGTGCACTTTTTCATGTTGGCATAAAGACTTTCCTTGCGAAGTGTTTGTAAAACAGCCCTAACATGATCAATATGCTCTTTCATGGTTTTGCTAAACACAAGAATATCATCGAAGTAAACCACAACAAAGACTCCAATGTAAGGTCGAAGTACATGATGCATGAGATGCACAAAAGTACCGGGAGCCTTCGATAAACCCATAGGCATAACTAACCACTCATATAAGCCAAATTTGGTTTTGAAAGCAGTTTTCTATTCATCACCCTCGTGAATGCGTATTTGATAATAGCCACTTTTAAGATCAATTTTTGAGAAAAAGTTGGCTCCACTAAGTTCATCAAGCATATCATCTAAGCGAGGAATGGGATGCCTATAGCGAACGGTGATAGCATTTATAGGTCTACAATCGGAACACAAGCAGAAACTTCCATCGGGCTTAGGCACAAGTATAACCGGAACGGCACAAGGGTTCACGTACATGATCGTTGTCGATTAGTTGTTGTACTTGCCGTTGAATCTCCTTGGTTTCTTCGGGATTGACATGGTATGGAGCTTTGTTTGGAAGTGGCGCTCCGGGGATGAGGTCGAGTCGATGCTCAATGCCTCGTACAGGAGGTAGACCCGGAGGTAGCTCATCGGGGAAAACATCTTGAAATTCCTGCAAAAGAGATTGAAACACCAAAGGTAGCTCGTGAAGGGTGTTAGTTTTTGTTTCTCCATCCTTGCATACAAGGACAAAGTGCATCACACTCGATGGGTTCTCACACACTTCCCTCATCTCACTTTTTGTGGCAAATAGTATGAGGTTTTTCTCTCTAGGCGAAGAGGCGCTGAAGTTTGGCTTGTGGCTCTCACTCACTTTTTGGTGGATCTCTTTTTCACTCTTCTCTCGATGGTGGGTGGCTTGTTTGTCGGCTATCACTTGACTAGGAGACATAGGTCGTAGCACATATTCCTTCCCTTTCATCTTGAAGCTATAGTGGTTGGTACGCTCGTGGTGGAAGACACCACGGTCGAATTGCCAAGGTCGACCAAGAAGGAGGTGGCAAACGGTCATTGGGACCACATCACACTCCAAAGTGTCCTCATATGCACCTATTTTGAAGGAGACTTGGACCGTATGCTCAACTCGTATAGTGCCGAAGTCACTTAGCCATTGAACCTTGTAGGGGTGCGGGTGCTTCCTCTTGATCAATTGAAGCTTGGAGCATAGTTCTTCACTTGCCAAGTTATGGCAACTACCTCCGTTGATGATGACCTTGACGGACCCTCCATTGATGTCGGCCTTTGTGTGGAAGATGTGGCATCGTTGGTCTTCTTCTTGTTGATGTTGAAGAGTCAAGACCTTGGAGACAACAAGAGCGGGGCTCGTATCTTCATCACAAAAGACTTGGTCATCTTCATCTTCATTCACTCGTCTATGCATGGCCACTTGCTCAATAGCTTCCATTTCATCTCCACTCATTGAGTCGTAGGTGCCATCGTTGTTGAGGATCATGGTCCGCTTGTTTGTGCATTCATAGGACTTGTGGCCTCGGCCGCCGCAAGTGAAACACTTGAAGGAGCTTGTCTTGACGGTCTCATCGGTCGGAGTAGATGAAGAAGCACGCGGCTTGAAGTTGCTTGTAGTAGGAGGAAGACGACTTGAACTTGATGAATGCTTCTTGTAACTTGACTTGTCGTTGTTGCTTGGAGAAGGCTTGGTTGTTGTCGAAGTTGGAGTGGTTGTTGAAGCTTGGTTATTAGAGAAGCCGTAGGTCTTGGATGCATACTTGGCGTACTTGAAGTCATCTTGCACTTGACGTTCCGCCTTTGTAGCTTGATGCACGAGCTCAATGAGGTTGGAATAGGGTTGGAAGTCGGCGATCTTCTTGATGGGATGATTGAGTCCATTCAAGAACCGTGCCATTGTTTGCTCATCATCTTCCTTGACATTGGCTCGAATCATGGCTATCTCCATTTCCTTGTAGTATTCTTCAACACTCTTTGTTCCTTGCTTGAGGAGTTGTAGCTTCTTGAAGAGATCACGGTTGTAGTAGGTTGGTACAAAACGTGCTCGCATGACATCCTTCATTTGAGCCCAAGTGGTGATTGGAGGTTCACCTCTTGCTTGTTGGCGCTCAAGGACTTGTTCCCACCATATGAGCACATAGTCTTGGAACTCAAGTGATGCCATAGCGATCTTCTTCTCTTCCTCATAGTTGTGCAAAAGAAAGATTTTGTCGACCTTCAATGCCCATGCGAGGTATTCTTCGGGATCATTGCTTCCATTGAACTTGGGCATTGTGAATTTGAGCTTTCCATAGCGGTGCTCTTCATTGTGTTGTTGGCGATGGTGGTGATCATGCCCTTGACGTGGAGGGTAATCATCCTCATGTTGCTGTTGGCATGGAGGAAGTACGTGATCAACTTGCTATTGTTGACTTTGAGGTTGAGGTGGAGCTTGACGAGCTTGTGGAGGAGCTTGAGGGACTTGACGTTGCACGCGCGGTTGATAGTTCCTCTCTTGAATTTCTTCTCGAAGGGCTTCCTCTTGATTGCGCCGTTCGCGATTGCAGTTGGCGATGGCTCGACTTGATTCTTGAAGGGCACGTTCCGCCTCAAGAGCTTGTGCTTCTCGTTGTTGTTGTTGAAGACATTGAGCCGCGGCGTCTAGTTGCTCTTGGTGTAGACGCGCTCGTTCTTCCTCTTCTTGGCAACGAAGATGTTGTCGTTCTTGAGCTTGGGCAAAAGCGACTTGATTTGATTGAGGACGAGGGACTTGCTCATCGACTTGCTCTTGTGAATTCTTGACGTGCAGCGGGTTGCGAGATGCATGACGGTCTTGACGCGCGGCTCGTCAAAGAATGGTTGATGACGGTGTACTTGAACCGGAGAAGGAGTCGTCGGGGTGTCGACTTGAGTGGCTCCGTCTTGAGTATGACGATGTAGAAGGAGGCCGGTTCACCAACAAGGCGCGGATGTCGTCCATTCTTGCATCGTTCTCTTGCTTGTGCGCGTCGAGCTTGTTGTCGAAGTAGTCTCGTGTACGTTGCTCGGAGAGTCACAAGTCGGTGGCGAGGTTGTCGATGCGGTCGTTCATTGCTTGTTGCTCTTGATGTAATGCTCGTTGTGCACCAAAGAGGTGGCTCTTGGTGACGTATGATGACATGTCGTCGTCTTGCTCGATGAAGAGTGGGTTGGTAGAAGTACTTGGCCTATCCATCATTTCAAGCAAAATGTGAGTGGTAGAAGGAGAAGAACTAATACCAATGTACCTTTGACCGATGTTGAAGATGAATCAAGTTCACTCAATTGCGGACAATGAAATAGCACTATTGGTACCAATTCTTGTCGGTTCTCACACCTACACAAGTAAAAGCTTATGGTGGAGCTTGGTTAGGATGGTGGCATAAAATATGATGCAATAGTAAGTGAGCTTCAATAATGTTGGAAATGGTTCACAAATTTGCAAATGCAACAAGTAGACCAAGCAAGTAATGGTACACGGAAACACACACGCAAATAGATAAGTGGGATTGTGCAAACCAAAAGTGAGCCAAAATGTGGAAACCATGAAAATGCTCTTGTTGCACAATACTAGAGAGACGCTAGCACGATTGCACAATAGGCAGATACGAAACTCGTGCACAACCTACTAGGCAAAAATGCAACTATCTCTATCCCACGTATGCTATATGTATGGTATTTCGGTGCAATGATCCAAGATGATCCAATATGACAATCTTAATGTAGTATGATGCTATGGTTCTTGTTCATAAGCTCTTTGCTTATCTTTCCTCTTTGCTTAAAAGCTTGGGTGGCTCTTTCACTTTTGAGCTCTTTTCTCATGCAAAACTTCACGAACCAAGATAGCAATTGTGTATGCTATGACAACTTTGTGACACACAAGTGGATCCCAAGATATGCACCATGATGGTATGGTATGTATGATATGGAGTATGATCACTAATGTGCACAAGTCACGTTGCCGGCAATACTCAATGGCTAGTCTCGATGGGTAAGCTACGCAAAAGTAAGGCCATGTGGGTTATCAATGCAATTGCAAGGTATGACAAAGATGTCGTCGATGTTACCGTCCTTGGCGATGATGAGACCCTTGCGAAGATGAGCCGTGGTGGTGATGAAGTCAAACCGCACCTAGATAGCCGAAACACAAAAGGATACGGGAGCCATAACTCAAAATCTCAAGGACCAAAATGTGTCAAAATCGTCATAGGAGGTGTCGGGGAAGATGGTGGTGTATGTGGGTTTGGAAGATGTGGTGGAATGTGGGGTTGTGGTGGTGGCCGAACTGTCAACTTCAGTTTCGTCAGGGTTTCACGGACTTCCGTGTTTTGCGGTCGTCCGGTCGTCGTCGGACGTCCGGCTTTTCCGGTCGTCCGGAGCCTGGGCGAAAATCGGGCTCGGGAAGAACTGCGAGATTTCGGGGAAGAAGAAGACGGTGAGGTCGAAATTGAGTGATTTGGTGGATGGAAAGGGTGGGGAGGGTGGGTAAAGCTAGATCCACACGCAGCAACACAAATCCATGGACCAAATCCAACAAAATCTCAACTCACGAACAAATCCCAAAAAAATTGGGGCTATTTTTGGTGGGGATTTTCGGATTTAGGACGAAAACAACAAAATCAAGCTAGAAAAAGAAGGGTAGGGGCTCCAAAAACGTGATCAACGTGGCTCATTATACCAAGATGATGTAGGGCGGAACCCTATGGTGACGATCTTTCACATTTGGAGTGGATCCTACGGGGAACCACGAAGAACATGCGGAAGCACAAAGGGGAAACACGGGGAAAACGAGAGAGAATCACTAACCCGACAAGGAATCAATCACACAAGTGTTAGATCATCGAGAACAAAGACTAACACATGATCCACAATCAACAAATGTAAGGATACAAAGGAACCGTTCTTCTCCGTGAGGAGGTCTTGATGATCTTCCCTAGAAAGGGGTCTTGAATCCGCTTGGGGGATCTTCTCCGAAGAGGTCGTGAACTCCGAGGAGAAGTATCCAAGTGGATGAGCAAGGCTCTCACACAAATATGAGCTAAACCAATGCTACCCTCAAAAGGTGGGGACGAAAGAGTATATATAGTCTAGGGGGCGAATAGGTACATGGGCTGCGGCCCAACACGAAGTCAGCACTCAGGTGTCGGACGTCCGGAAGGCGTCGGACTTCCGGGGCTTCAGAATGGTCCGGACGTCCTTGGCTATCGGACATCCGTAAATTTGACTCTGGTCCCGGTCGCCCGGTCGTCCGGTGGCTTCGGTCTTCCGTTAATTTCTTCTCGGGTGCCCAGTTGCCGGACGTCCGGAGGGCGTCGGTCATCCGTGGCCCTAGGAGTCGTCGGACGTCCGGGAAGGGCCGGTCGTCCGTGGTCTGTAGCTCTGTCCTATCTTCCTTCCCTCGCTGTATCACCTCCCAGGGCTCGGACGTTCGGGGCCAGCCGGTCGTCCGGTGCCTGTAGCTTCACAAATGGCCTTTCTTCTTGATGTCCGTGCTTGACGTCCTTGCCACCTTGGCCATTAGGTGTAGCTGTCCCGTAGCTCTCCTCCATGTACCTGATCACACACAGAGTGTCTATATGAGGTAGTAGCCAAGTCTCGTGAGTAGGAAGAGGGAGTTCGAAAAGGAGCGAGTTCACCTTATCTTCAATAGCCTTTGCTCTAGAACTTGTCATGGGTCCAAGTGGTGTTGAGGGAGATGTAGATACGTTCATGGGGATGAGCGAGGGATGCTCCGCATCACATTGGCACTTCCTTTTGAAGGAAATTCGAGAGATAATGTTGCTTATAGACATTAGCCCCCCTGGTAGGGACAAACGTACCTTTCTGTAGATGCTTTATGATCCGGGCAATCTCATTTGGCCGTAAATTGAAGAAAATCCAGCGGCTATATGCCTTATTCTCCTTGTTTTCGCCGGATGGCATGCTGTAACTCAGCCGCGTGAAAGTCAAGAATAAAAGGGCATTCCTGGCATCGGTCAATATATATGTGGAAACGATATCTCCACTATAGAGGACAAGAAATTTTGGTGCAATCAGGCAAAACGCGCACGAGAAAATGAAGTACTTTCAAGGACTGCCATAGAATGGACAGATGCTCACTAAAAGGGTCAAAATTTTGTCATTCGGAGTCCGTGTCGGACCCATAAGTACTCAAACTGCTCGCGGCGAGCGTGCGAATCCAGAAAATACTCGCCTCTTGCGCTAGGAGGCTCGGAGTACCCTCAAATTCAGCCTTAAGCAGGACTTTTTGGCCCTGAAAGTCAAAGAACATCATTCGTCGTTGTTTTTCAGAGAAGTTTCTGAACCCATTATCTCTTCCTTTTGAAGGAAATTCGAGAGATTATGTTGCTTATAGACAATAGCCCCCCCCCCCCACGTAGGGACAAACGTACCTTTCTGTAGATGCTCTATGATCCGGGCAATCTCATTTGGCCATAAATTGAAGAAAATCCAGCGGCTATATGCCTTATTCTCCTTGTTTTCACCAGATGGCATGCTGTAACTCATGCGCGTGAAAGCCAAGAACAAAAGGGCATTCCTGGCATCGATCAATATATATGCGGAAACGATATCTCCACTATAGAGCACAAGAAATTTTGGGGCGGTTAGGCAAAAAGCGCACGGGAAAATAAGTACTTTCAAGGACTGCCATAGAATGGATAGATGTTCACTAAAAGGGTCAAAATTTTGTCATTCGGAGTCCGTGTCGGACCCACAAGTTCTCAAACTGCTTGTGGCGAGCGTCCGAATCCAGAAAATACTCCCCGCTTGCACCAGGAGGCCGGAGTACCCACAAATACGGCCTTAACCAGGACTTTTTGGCCCTGAAAGTCAAAGAACATCATTCGTCGTTATTTTTCAGACAAGTTTCTAAACCCATTGGCACTTCCTTTTGAAGGAAATTTGAGAGATTATGTTCCTTATAAACATTATCCCCCCTGGTAGGGACAAACGTACCTTTCTGGAGATGCTCTATGATCCGGGCAATCTCATTTGGCCGTAAATTGAAGAAAATCTAGCGGCTATTTGCCTTATTCTCCTTATTTTCGCCGGATGGCATGCTGTAACTCATGCACGTGAAAGCCAAGAACTAAAGGGCATTCCTGGCATCGGTCAATATATATGTGCAAACGATATCTCCACTACAGAGGACAAGAAATTTTGGGGCAGTCAGGAAAAAAGCGCACGAGAAAATGAAGTACTTTCAAGGACTACCATAGAATGGACAGATGTTCACTAAAATGTTTATAATTTTGTCATTCAGAGTCCGTGTCGGACCCATAAGTACTCAAACTGCTCGCGACGAGCGCGCGAATCCAAAAAAGACTCGCCGCTTGCGCCAGGAGGCTCGGAGCACCCTCAAATTGAGCCTTAAGTAGGACTTTTTGGCCCTGAAAGTCAAAGAACATCATTCGTCGTTGTTTTTTAGAAAAGTTTCTGAACCCATTATCTCTTCCTTTTGAAGGAAATTCAAGAGATTATGTTTCTTATAGACAATAGCCCCCCCCCGTAGGGACAAATGTACCTTTCTATAGATCTCTATGATCCGGGCAATCTCATTTGGCCATAAATTGAATAAAATCCAGCGGCTATATGCCTTATTCTCCGTGTTTTCGCCGGATGGCATGCTGTAACTCATGCGCGTGAAAGCCAAGAACAAAAGGGCATTCCTGGCATCGATCAATATATATGTGGAAACGATATCTCCGCTATAGAGGACAAGAAATTTTGGGGCGGTTAGGTAAAAAGCGCATGGGAAAATGAAGTACTTTCAAGGAGTGCCATAGAATGGACAGATGTTCACTAAAAGGGTCATAATTTTGTCATTCGGAGTCCGTGTCGGACCCACAAGTCCTCAAACTGCTTGTGGCGAGCGTCCGAATCCAGAAAATACTCCCCGCTTGCACCAGGAGGCCCGGAGTCCCCTCAAATACGGCCTTAACCAGGACTTTTTGGCCCTGAAAGTCAAAGAACATCATTCGTCGTTGTTTTTCAGAAAAGTTTCTGAACCCATTGGCACTTCCTTTTAAAGGAAATTTGAGAGATTATGTTCCTTATAGACATTAGCCCCCCTGGTAGGGACAAACGTACCTTTCTGGAGATGCTCTATGATCCGGGCAATCTCATTTGGCCGTAAATTGAAGAAAATCTAGCGGCTATTTGCCTTATTCTCCTTGTTTTCGCCGGATGGCATGCTGTAACTCATGCACGTGAAAGCCAAGAACTAAAGGGCATTCCTGGCATCGGTCAATATATACGTGGAAACGATATCTCCACTATAGAGGACAAGAAATTTTGGAGAAATCAGGCAAAAAGCGTACGAGAAAATGAAGTGCTTTCAAGGACTGCCATAGAATGGATAGAAGCTCACTAAGACGGTAATAATTTTGTCATTAGGAGTCCGTGTCGGACTCATAAGTACTCAAATTGGTCGCGGCGAGCGCGCGAATCCAAAAAAATACTCCTCGCTTGCGCCAGGAGGCCCGAAGTACCCTCAAATTTAGCCTTAAGCAGGACTTTTTGCCCCTGAAAGTCAAAGAACATCATTCGTCGCTGTTTTTCAGACAAGTTTCTGAACCCATTGGCACTTCCTTTTGAAGGAAATTAGAGAGATAATGTTGCTTATAGACATTAGCCCCCTGGTAGTGATAGAGGCAAAGGTGTCCTGTCTTTCGATGAGATGATGGATTTCACTTTGGTGGAAGTCGACTTTGACGATCCGACTACGAACGTGCGAGAACGTCAGTCCGTAGCAATCGCTAAACCAACTCCGAGAGGTTATTGACAACGCCGGAGCACGATCAACCTGAATACGAGGGTCTGTTTCCTGCGAGCAAACGGAGAACAAGCAAGAAACTGAGATTGCAATCTAGATATTGCGAATATAAGATGAAAGCTTTAATGATCAAGGTGGGGTTCTGTGACGCCTTTGTCTGGTCGTTGAACACAAACGAAGTACGCGAAGTTGCAACTATGGCGAACTTTTAATCTAAACAAAACCCAAAGTCTAAACGACGCCCTAAGGGCTGTATATATCGAGGAAGAGGAGGGAATTTCGTGGCCCTTGAGGGAGGAGTCCGAAACCAACCATAACTCTTGTTTCCCCACACATACGGACTCTAAAAATAGCCTATACTTAATGATGAGGACATGACTACCTTGGATACAACCAAAAATATTGCATACATGCATATTTGTCAGGTGATTTCTAGTGCAAACTATTCAATAATCTATTTATGTTATCCAGAACAAAAATACTTCACACACTTTTGTGTTCTGTCTAATTGCAGGTGTATGGGACATTTGTACATTTCACATATGAAGATAAGGGAGAAAGAGATGTTTAAGTGCTGTTCAAAAAGTTCTCTCACGTCACTTTTGGGCCAAGAGAAGATAGAGTCCAAGTCTCTCACGTTCTGGATTCAGATTCGGACTGCACAGACATACCTGACTCAAAACGCCAACAACTTTTTCATACGGACTCCAAATTGGGTGATTCTTTTTTGGTTCGAATCTAGATTTTGTGATCTTTCCAGCCCAATTGGATTCACCTTCAAATTCGTCCGGAGTGTTGAGATATCGACGAAACAATCAGACGCTGCAGCAGAATCCGAGTCAAACAACAAGTCCAAAGGTGTTGCATCACCTCCACTTGGGCCCATGAGCCTTGTACGACTTAGGGTTAGTTTTAGGCTGCCTTGGGACGTCCTCCCACCTCCTAGGCCGCCACCCCTTGCTCCTATATAAGTAGATCCATCTAGTAGCTTTTCCCTTGTGATTTGCTTAGTTAAAAGTTAGCCATTGCAACTTCGTGTACCTCGTTTGTGTCCAACGACCAGACCAAGACCGCTTACGGATACCCACCTTTATCAATACTTCATACATATTCGCAATATTCAGATTGCTTTTATCATATTCTTGCTCGTTCTTCGATTGCTTGTAGAAATAGACCTTCATGGTCAGGTTGATCGTGCTCCGGCGTGGACAATAACCTCAGGAGATTGGTTTAGCGATTGCTAAGGCGCAACATCATGCACGTTTGTAGTCGGATCGTCAAAGTCGTCTCCACCAAATCGATAGTTATCATCTCATTGAAAGATTGGGACCCCCCGCCTCTATCAAGTGGTATCAGTTTTCAGGTTGCTCGGTGAGAATTTCCAGTTTTTTCTAGATTAGATTTATTTTCTTACCTATTGTCCAAGAAGAAGCCACAAAAAAAAGTTAGATCTATTCATCCTTTGTCCAAGCCAGTCCGAGCCTATGCAATTTTCTTTTCATTGTTTGCATTATTGAATTATCGGTTGCATCGTCGTGTTGAGTTGCTGGTCTTAGTGTCTAGTTCATTTTGAGTTTCGAGTTCTGTTGACATTAGTCATGCCGCCGCTGCATCGTTATCCCTTCCACTGTCCACCACCCATCCATCAAATTCCACCATGTGCTACCCACCGTTCATTGTCATAATCATAGTTGAGATCGTTCACATCTTCGCTTGATCCAATCTGCATTTTATCTAGTTTGTTTTGGAAAGAGAGAGAGACAAAAAAAGGACGGAAAAAAGAGAGAAAAAAGTAAAAAAAGTCAAAAAAAAGTGTGAGAAAAAAAGAGAGGAGAAAAAAAATCGGATCTATCTAGACTCAATCTCGTAGTTGAATTCGGACTGGAATCTGTTTTGTGCACTGTTCAGTAAAAAAGGCATAACTTCCTCATACAAACTCTGTTTTGGCTCCACAAGTACTAAAATTAAAGCTAGCGACTAGACGCATCTGAATAGTTGCAAAAGCTAGTTCAATATTTGGCGTCTCAAAATCAGCTTCTAAATATGTCTTTTTGCCCTCCGAAGTTCGCGCATACAGTTTGTTCCAGTTTTAGAATTCTTTGACTCCTCATATCAATTCGGAATTGAGTGATTCTTTTTGCATTGGAAAGCTTGAGTTAGTAGCAAACTTTTCAAGAGGAAAGTTGGAGAGAGAGTTGTTATATATCCTGCTTGGCAGTTGTTATTCATCATTATCTTTACTACCGTTGTGATCTTCACTTATATCTTGCTGTCCAGAGCTACTTATCCTTCATTGATGGTAGTTGTGCTATGCCTTGACCTCATTGGTGTTCTAGGCTCGCGTCTCTAGTCCGGTCTAGCCTAGGACCAGCACAGTACCGTCGTTGAGCGTTTACTCAACATTGCATCTTTGAATTGATTATTACTAATCGTTTGCTACCATATATAGCCAACCCAGCTCCACATATTTCTACACCGTGTATACGTACGTTCCCTGGCAATCGCTTTACACAATCTTCGGAGTTATTTGACACCGCTGGATGCCTGTCACCACCTGTCGCATGGTAAGAACTTGTAAGATATTGATATTTTCTTTACTGTGAGCACGTTACAACCACATCCTAGTTGTTCATAGGAACATTATTCTCGAATTTTGTTTCTTGTTTCTAATAATCATGACAGGTTCCGGAGAAAGAAGTTTTTGGATGACGAACACATCTTCACCATCACGAGAGTTGGGACAACACACACAAGCACATGGTCAGGTTATCTCTTTACCATCATTTGAGGGTAGATTTAATCTTGCTATTTATCTAGATTGGGAGCTTGAAGTAGAACAAGTTTTTAGTTACCATGACTTATCCGAACTTGAGCGAGTACGAGTTGCCAGTAGAGCATTTACTGGTTTTGCTTCTGTTTGGTGGAGTGTGCATTGTAAGTAAAACATTGATAACCAACCCACAACTTGGAAAGATTTGAAACATGTAGTGAGACAACAATTTTTCCCTCCTTACTATCGTCGTGAATTGCTTCGCAAATTAAAAAAATTTAAACAAGGTAATAACACTGTTCATGCTTACTACCAAGAGTTCAAATCTTACATGCATCATTGTGACATAGAAGAATCTGAGGATGATACAATGTATAGATTTTTTGGTGGTTTGAACCATGATATTCAGGCAAGATTTAGGTATATTCCTCGTTGCATTACTGGTATGTATGTTCATGCTTGTATCTTTGAGGACAGTTACAGGAGGATGCATTGGGTGACTACAACAACTACTATTCCAATTCATGCTCACTACCATCGGTTGATTCCTCCACCATTGCACCTACTAGAGCAGCCACACCTCAGATTGTGAGTGCGACATCATCTCAAGTGTATGGTACATTGTCATTGTCCATACCGACATCAGCTACGTCTTTGCGACAAGGTAACAGTAAAGGTATTGATGATATAACTTCACATGAGAATGATGCATCCCTAATTAACTTAAATACATCATGTGTTGAGTTACCTGTTGATTTGAGCACGCCACCTATTTTAGAGAATCATGTTACTATCATGAATGCATCATGTGATCAAACAACTGAAATACCAACAATTTTGAGTGCACCCATTGAATTAACTATTGATGCAAAAGAACCAATGTTTAATCATTTTGATATGACCTCTAACCTTGGTGATGATTCTGTGTCCAATGACTTACTGTATGTTTGCTTATTTAAGCATGTTGTAGCATCTAAATTTGATGCAAGTAAGGTTTATTCACCAATGTTGGGATGGTTTAATGATGAATATTGTCAACCTTTTGATAGGAATAAGAGCTTCACTTATATGTGCAAACTGAGTTGCAATATTTTTATGCCTTCTACCTATGATAATATTTTGGATTTATATTTTATGATCTATGAAAGTTACTCATGTATACATGTGTCATATGTGCAAAAATCAAGAGAAGTAAAAATGGATGACATATACATATACAACCTGTATACCTTGTCTCTTTTGTTAGCCACATTTCAGATTAAGCAACGCCGAGGACGGCTTTGTTTTCAAAAAGGGGAGGATGATGAGGACATGACTACCTTGGATACGACCAAAAATATTGCATACATGCATATTTGTCAGGTGATTTCTAGTGCAAACTATTCAATAATCTATTTATGTTATCCAGAACAAAAATACTTCACACACTTTTGTGTTTTGTCTAATTGCAGGTGTATGAGACATTTGTACATTTCACATATGAAGATAAGGGAGAAAGAGATGTTTAAGTGTTGTTCAAAAAGTTCTCTCACGTCACTTTTGGGCCAAGAGAAGATAGAGTCCAAGTCTCTCACGTTCTGGATTCAGATTCGGATTGCACAGACATACCTGACTCAAAACGCCAACAACTTTTTCATACGGACTCCAAATTGGATGATTCTTTTTTTGTTGGAATCTAGATTTTGTGCTCTTTCCAGCCCAATTGGATTCACCTTCAAATTCGTCCGGAGCATTGAGATATCGACGAAAGAATCAGACACTGCAGCAGAATCCGAGTCAAATAACAAGTCCAAAGGTGTTGCATCACCTCCACTTGGGCCCATGAGCCTTGTACGACCTAGGGTTAGTTTCAGGCTGCCTTGGGACGTCTTCCCACCTCCTAGGCCGCCACCCCTTGCTCCTATATAAGTAGATCCATCTAGTAGCTTTTCCCTTGGGATTTATTTAGTTAAAAGTTAGCCATTGCAACTTCGTGTACTTCATTTGTGTCCAACGACCAGACCAAGACCGCTTACGGATCCCCACCTTTATCAATACTTCATACATATTCGCAATATTCAGATTGCTTTTATCATATTCTTGCTCGTTCTTCGATTGCTTGCAGGAATAGACCTTCATGGTCAGGTTGATCGTGCTCCGACGTGGACAATAACCTCAGGAGATTGGTTTAGCGATTGCTAAGGTGCAATGTCGTGCACGTTTGTAGTCGGATCGTCAAAGTCGTCTCCACCAAATCGATAGTTATCATCTCATCGAAAGATCGGGACACACCGCCTCTATCAACTTAAGTATTTCGAAATTACATGGGCCTGGCCCAATAATAAGGTGACGCATCACCTAGAATAGCCTATGGACGAATATTATGAAGTGGCATCTTGTATATTTCGTCCAAGGCTTCATGCACTCATTATGGGGGCCTCAAAGTCCCGAAATCATCACTTGTAACTCCGTTCTTGTTCCCTCGCGCATGCCATCATCTCCATGCTTGGTCTTGCTCCAGTGTTCATCCCTCTTATCCATGACAGGCCCTTCATTTGTAAGCAAAACAAATGTATCCAATTTAGGCAACATCATATTCTCATGAACATTAGAATCATTACCAAGAAACGAAAGTACCTAATAATTTAATTGGCGTGCGCGAGCTCTACTAATTGGTCCAGTATGTATAGCAGCAGGGGTTGTGGGTGTAACAATGGTATTGATGTCCTCATCATCCTCCCCTTCTTGAAATGAAGTCGTCCTCGACGGAAGCTCATCTTCCTCAACCAAATAAGGCTTCAAATCTGCAATGTTAAAAGTGGGACTAACCCCAAAATCTACAGGCAGCTCAAGTTTATATGCATTATCATTTATTTTCTCTAACACCTTAAAAGGACCATCAACACGTGCCATTAGCTTTGATTTGCACAAATCAGGAAATCTATCCTTACGCAAATGTAACCAAACAAGATCTCCACGTGCAAACACAACATGTTTTCTACCTTTATCTCCAGCAAGTTTATATTTAGCATTCATACGCTCAATGTTTTCCTTAGTTAACTCATGCATTTTTACAATCAATTCAGCATGATGTTTAGCATCAAAATTAACCTTCTCCGAAGATGGAAGAGGCAACAAATCAATAGGTGCACGAGGTAGGAAACCATACACAATTTCAAAAGGGCACATCTTAGTAGTAGAATGCAATGAACGATTATAAGCAAATTCAGCATGAGGCAAGCATTCTTCCCACATTTTCTTTTTATTCTTCAAAACATCCCTAAGCATAGTAGACAATGTTCTATTGACTACTTCGGTTTGTCCATCAGTTTGGGGGTGACAAGTAGTACTAAAAAGCAGTTTAGTCCCCAACTTAGCCCATAAACATCTCCAAAAGTGGCTAAGAAATTTAGTATCATGATCTGAAACAATAGTATTTGGCACACCATGCAAGCGAATAATTTCACGGAAGAACAAATCATCAACATTAAAGCATCATCCCTTTTATGACATGGTATAAAGTGTGCCATTTTCGAGAATCTATGCACGACACAAATATGCTATCCCTCCCCTTATTTGTTCGAGGTAAACCTAAAACAAAGTCCATAGATATATCCTCCCAAGGAACACTAGGTACAGGCAAAGGCATATATAAACCATGAGGATTGAGTCGTGACTTAGCTTTTTGACATGTAGTGCAGCGAGCAACAAAGCGCTCAACATCCCATCTCATCTTTGGCCAAAAGAAATGTGTAGCAAGTACGTCCTCCGTCTTCTTCACGCCAAAGTGTCCCATTAGTCCTCCTCCATGCGCCTCCTGCAACAACAAAAGACGAACAGAGCTAGCTGGAATGCATAGCTTGTTAGCACGGAACACAAACCCATCATTAACGACGAACTTGTTCCATGTTCTTCCTTCTTTATTATTCTGCAATACATCTTTAAAATCAACATCATGCACATATTGATCTTTGATGGTCTCCAAACCAAATATTTTGAAGTCAAGTTGTGAAAGCATAGTATAGCGATGAGACAATGCATCAGCAATAACATTTTCTTTACCCTTCTTGTGTTTAATGACATAAGGGAAAGTCTCAATGAATTTAACCCATTTAGCATGTCTACGATTCAGTTTAGCTTGACTTTTAATATGTTTCAAAGATTCATGCTCAGAATTTATAACAAACTCTTTGGGCCATAAATAATGCTGCCATGTTTCTAAAGTCCGAACAAGAGCATATAATTCTTTATCATAAGTAGAATAATTCAGACTAGGCCCACTTAATTTTTCAGAAAAGTATGCAACAGGTTTGCCATCTTGTAATAACACACCTCCTAATCCAATTCCACCAGCATCACATTCAAGCTCAAATGTCTTATTAAAATCAGGAAGTTGGAGTAAAGGAGCATGTGTCAACTTATCTTTCAACACCGTGAAGGCTTCTTCCTGTGCGATACCCCAAACAAAAGGCACATCCTTCTTTCTAAGCTCGTTGAGAGGTGCAGCAATGGTGCTGAGATCTCTCACAAAACGCCTATAGAAACCAGCGAGGCCAAGGAAACTCCTCACTTGTGTGACCGTTTTGGGCTGCGGCCAACTCTCAATAGCTTCAATCTTGGCTTTATTAACTTCAATTCCCTATGGAGTAACAACATAGCCAAGAAAAGACACTCGGTCGGTACAAAAGGTGCACTTCCCAAGGTTACCAAACAAACGTGCATCACATAGAGCAATAAAAACAACACGTAAATGTTCCAAATGTTCTTCCAAAGATCTGCTATAAATCAGTATATCATCAAAGTAAACTACCACAAATCGTCCAATGAAAGCACGTAAAACTTCGTTCATTAATCTCATGAAAGTACTAGGTTCATTAGTTAACCCAAAAGGCATGACTAACCACTCATATAATCCAAACTTAGTTTTAAGTGCTGTTTTCCATTCATCCCCCAATTTCATACGAATTTGATGGTATCCACTACGCAAATCAACTTTGGAGAATATTGTAGAGCCACTCAATTCATCAAGCATATCATCTAGCCTAGAAATAGGATGACGATAACGAATAGTAATATTATTAATGCCTCTACAATCAACACACATACGCGATGTACCATCCTTTTTCGGCACTAGTATAATAGGAACAGCACAAGGACTAAGGGATTCGCGTATATAACCTTTGCCGAGAAGCTCTTGTACTTGACGCATAATCTCCTTCGTCTCCTCTGGATTGGTACGGTATGGCACACGGTTTGGCAGTGAAGCACCGGGAATTAAGTCAATCTGATGTAGGGTGGAATCCTACGTGCACAAAGGGGACACACCGGGAAAACGAGAGAGAGAATCACTAAACCGACATAGAATCAATCACACGAGTGCTAGATCACCGACAACATAGAGTAACATATGATCCACAATCAACAAAGGATACAAAGGAACAGTTCTTCTCCGTACGGAGGTCTTGATGGTCTTCCCTAGAAAGGGGTCTTGAATCCGCTTGGGGGATCTTCTCCGAAGAGGTCCTGAGCTCCGAGGAGAAGTAACCAAGTGGATGAGCAAGGCCCGCCAATTCCGGTACCACTTGCATCACAATGAACCTCAAAAGTTTTGTCAAAGTTGGGCAAAGCAAGAATCGGAGCATGAGTAAGCAAAGACTTGAGCTCATCAACAGCGGTGGATTGTAAAGATCCCCAAACAAAAGGAGCATTCTTCTTACTCAAAGCATGTAAAGGAGCGGCAATTGTGCTAAAGTTTTTCACAAAGCGGCGGTAAAATCCTACAAGACCAAGAAAACTTCTCACTTGTTGCAAATTGGTTGGTTGGGGCCAAGTTTTAATCGCTTGAATCTTAGTTTCATCAACATGGACACCTTTGGAAGAGACAACAAAACCCAAGAAAACCACTTTGTCAACACCAAAAGTGCATTTTTTCAAGTTCGCATAAAGGCTTTCCTTTAGGAGGGTTTGCAACACAGATTTAACATGATTAATGTGCTCTTTCATGGTTTTGCTAAACACGAGGATATCATCAAAGTAAACCACAACGAAGACTCCAATGTAAGGTCTAAGCACATGATGCATAAGACGCACGAAAGTTCTGGGTGCTTCCGACAAACCCATTGGCATCACTAACCACTCATATAAGCCAAATTTTGTTTTGAAAGCGGTTTTCCATTCATCACCTTCTTGAATGCGGATTTGATAAAAGCCACTTTTAAGATCAATTTTGGAGAAAAAGTTGGCTCCACTAAGTTCATCAAGCATATCATCTAAGCGAGGAATGGGATACCTATAACGAACGGTAATGGCGTTTATGGGTCTACAATCGGAACACAAGCGGAAACTTCCATCTGGCTTAGGCACAAGAATAACGGGAACGACACATGGGCTTAAGCTTTCACGTACATGACCGTTGTCGATGAGTTGTTGTACTTGCCGTTGAATCTCCTTGGTTTCTTCGGGATTGACACGGTATGGAGCTTTGTTTGGAAGTGGCGCTCCGGGGATGAGGTCGATTCGATGCTCAATGGCTCGTAGTGGAGGTAGACCCGGAGGTAGCTCATCGGGGAAAACATCTTTGAATTCTTGCAAAAGAGATTGAAACAGTAAAGGTAACTCGTGAGAGGTGTTAGTTGTTGGCTCTCCATCTTTGCACACAAGGACGAAGTGCATCACACTCGTTGGGTTCTCACACACTTCTCTTATCTCACTTTTGGTGGCAAATAGGATGAGGTTTTTCTCTCTAGGCGACGAGGCGCTCAAATTTGGCTGGTGGCTCTCACTCACTTTTTCACTCGTCTTTCCATGATTGGTGGCTTGCTTGTCGGCTATCACTTGACTAGGAGACATAGGTCGTAGCACATATTCCTTCCCTTTCATTTTGAAGCTATAATGATTGGTGCGCCCATTGTGGATGACCCCACGGTCGAATTGCCATGGTCGACCAAGAAGGAGGTGGCAAACGGTCATTGGGACCACATCACACTCCAAAGTGTCTTCATAAGCACCAATTTTGAATGATACTTGGACCGTATGCTCGACTCGTATAGTGCCGGAGTCACTTAGCCATTGAACCTTGTAGGGGTGCGGGTGCTTCCTCTTGACCAATTGAAGCTTGGAACATAATTCTTCACTTGCCAAGTTGTGACAACTACCTCCATCGATGATGACCTTGACGGACCTTCCATTGATGCCGGCCTTAGTGTGGAAGATGTGGCATCGTTGGTCTTCTTCTTGTTGATGTTGAAGTGTCAAGACTTTGGAGACAACGAGAGCGGGGCTCGAATCCTCATCACAAAAGACTTGATCATCTTCATCCTCGTTCACGCGCCGGTGCATGGCCACTTGCTCAAGGGCTTCCATCTCCTCTTCACTCATTGAGTCATATGTGCCGTCGTCGTTGAGGATCATGGTGCGCTTGTTCGTGCATTGGTAGGACTTGTGGCCTAGGCCGCCGCAAGTGAAACACTTGAAGGAGCTTGTTTTGACGGTCTCATCGGTTGGAGTAGATGATGAAGCACGCGGCTTTAAGTTGCTTGTAGTAGGAGGAAGACGACTTGAACTTGAAGAATTTTTCTTGTAACTTAACTTGTCGTCGTTGCTTGGAGAAGGCTTGGTTGATGTAGATGTTGAAGGAGTCGTTGAAGCTTGGATGTTGGAGAAACCGTAGGTCTTGGATGAGTACTTGGCATACTTGAAGTCATCTTGCACTTAACGTTCCGCCTTGGTTGCTTGATGTACGAGCTCAATGAGGTTGGAATAGGGTTGGAAGTCGGCAATCTTCTTGATGGGATGATTGAGTCCATTCAAGAAACGTGCCATTGTTTGCTCATCATCTTCCGTGACATTGGCTCGTATCATGGCTATCTCCATTTCCTTGTAGTATTCTTCAACACTCTTTGTTCCTTGCTTGAGGAGTTGTAGCTTCTTGAAGAGATCGCAGTTGTAGTAGGTTGGTACAAAGCGTGCTCGCATGACATCCTTCATTTGAGCCCAAGTGGTGATTGGTGGTTCACCTCTTGCTTGACGGCGTTCAAGTACTTGTTCCCACCATATGAGCACATAATCTTGAAACTCAAGTGATGCCATAGCGATCTTCTTCTCTTCCTCATAATTGTGCAAGCGGAAAATTTTGTCGACCTTCCATGCCCATGAGAGGTACTCTTCCGGATCATTGCTTCCGTTGAACTTGGGCATTGTGAACTTGAGCTTGCCATAGCATTGCTCTTCATTGTGTTGTTGGCGATGGTGATGATGACGTCCTTGACATGGAGGATAGTCATCCTCATGTTGCTCTTGGCGTGGAGGAAGTCCATGATCAACTTGCTCTTGTTGAACTTGAGGTTGAGGTGAAGCTTGACGAGCTTGTGGAGGGGCTTGAGGAGCTTGACGTTGCCCACGCGTTTGGTAGTTCCTTTCTTGGATTTCTTATCGAAGGGCTTCCTCTTGATTGCGCCGCTCGTGATTGCGGTTATTAATGGTTCGGCTCGAATCTCGAAGGGCACGTTGCGCCTCAAGAGCTTGCGCTTCACATTGTTGTTGTTAAAGACGTTGAGCCTCGGCGTCTTGTTCTTCTTGGTGTAGACGCGCTCGTTCTTCTTCTTGGCGCCGTAGTCGTTGCCGTTCTTGAGCTTGAGCAAAAGCCACTTGGTTTTATTGAGGACGAGGGACTTGCTCATCGACTTGCTCTTGTGAATGCTTGTCTTGTAGTGGGTTCCGAGATGCACGACGGTCTTGACGCGCGGCTCGTCGAAGAATGGTCGATGACGGTGTACTTGTGTCGGAGAAGGTGTCGTCGGAGTGTCGACTTGAGCGGCTCCGTCTTGAAGATGAAGAAGTGGAAGGATGCCGGTTGCTCATCAAGGCTCGGATCTCGTCCATTCTTGCATCATTTTCTTGCTTGTGAGAGTCGAACTTGTTATCGAAGTAGTCTCTTGTACGTTGCTCGGAGAGTCGCAAGTCGGTGGCGAGGTTGTCGATGCGGTCGTTCATAGCTTGTTGCTCTTGGTGTAACGCCCTTTGAGCACCAAAGAGGTGGCTCTTTGTGACGAATGAGGACATGTCGTCGCCGTTCTCGATGAGAGGTGGAGTGGTAGAAGAACTTGGCCTATCCATCATACCAAGCAAATTGTAAGTGGTAGAAGGAAAAGAACGTGTACCAAATGTACCTTGACCGAAGTTGAAGATGGATCAAGTCCACTCAAATGCGGACAATGAAATAGCACTGTTGGTACCAATTCTTGTCGGTTCTCACACCTACACACGTAAAAGCTAATGGTGGAGCTTGGTTAGTGATAGAGGCGGGGTGTCCCGATCTTTCGATGAGATGATAACTATCGATTCGGTGAAGATGACTTTGACGATCCGACTACAAACGTGCACGACGTTGCGCCTTAGCAATCGCTAAACCAACTCCGAGAGGTTATTGACCACGCCGGAGCACAATCAACCTGACCACGAAGGTCTATTCCTGCAAGCAATCGAATAACAAGCAAGAATATGATAAAAGCAATCTGAATATTGCGAGTATATATGAAGTATTGATAAAGGTGGGGATCCGTAAGCGGTCTTGGTCTGGTCGTTGGACACAAACGAAGTACACGAAGTTGCAATGGCTAACTTTTAACTAAACAAATCCCAAGGAAAATGCTACTAGATGGATCTACTTATATAGGAGCAAGGGGTGGCGGCCTAAGAGGTGGGAGGACGTCTCAAGGCAGCCTAAAACTAACCCTAGGTCGTACAAGGCCAATGGGCCCAAGTGGAGGTGATGCAACACCTTTGGACTTGTTGTTTGACTTGGATTCTGCTGCAACATCTGATTGTTTCGTCGATATCTCAAAGCTCCGAACGAATTTGAAGGTGAATCCAATTGGGCTGGAAAGAGCACAAAATCTAGAATCCAACAAAAAAAGAATCACTCAATTCGGAGTCCGTATGAAAAAGTTGTTGGCGTTTTGAGTCAGGTATGTCTGTGCAGTCCGAATCTGAATCGAACGTGAGAGACTTGGACTCTATCTTCTCTTGGCCCAAAGGTGACGTGAGAGAACTTTTTGAACAGCACTTAAACATCTCTTTCTCCCTTATCTTCATATGTGAATTATACAAATATCCCATACACCTGCGATTAGACAAAACACAAAAGTGTGTGAAGTATTTTTGTTCTGGATAACGTAAATAGATTATTGAATAGTTCGCACTAGAAATCACCTGATAAATATGCATGTATGTAATATTTTTGGTCGTATCCAAGGTAGTCATGTCCTCATCATCCTCCCCTTTTTGAAAACAAAGCCGTCCTCGCCGTTGCTTAATCTGAAATGTGGCTATCAAAAGAGACAAGGTATACATGTTGTATATGTATATGTTATCCATTTTTACTTCCCTTGATTTTTGCACATATGACACATGTATACATGAATAACTTTCATAGATCATAAAATATAAAACCAAAATATTATCATAAGTAGAAGGCATGAAAATATTGCAACTCAGTTTGCACATATAAGTGAAGCTCTTATTCCTATCAAAAGATTGACAATATTCATCATTAAACCATCCCAAAATTGGTGAATAAACCTTACTTGCATCAAATTTAGATGCTACAACATGCTTAAATAAGCAAACATGCAGTAAGTCATTGGACACAGAATCGTCACCAAGATTGGAGGTCATATCAAAATGATTAAACATTGGTTCTTTTGCATAAATAGTTAATTCAATGGTGCACTCAAAATTATCGGTATTTCAGTTGTTTGATCACATGATGCATTCATAATAGTAACATGATTCTCTAAAATAGGTGGCGTGCTCAAATCAACAGGTAACTCAACACATGATGTATCTAAGTTAATTAGGGATGCATCATTCTCATGTGAAGTTATATCATCAATACCTTTACTGTTACCTTGTCGCAAAGACGTAGCTGATGTCGGTATGGACAATGACAATGTACCATACACTTGAGATGATGTCGCACTCACAATCTGAGGTGTGGCTGCTCTAGTAGGTGCAACGGTGGAGGAATCAACCGATGGTAGTGAGCATGAGTTGGAATAGTAGTTGTTGTAGTCACCCAATGCATCCTCCTGTAACTGTCTCTCAAAGGTACAAGCACGAACATACATACCAGTAATGCAACTAGGAATATACCTAAATCTTGCCTGAATATCATGATTCAAACCACCAAAAAATCTATTCATTGTATCATCCTCAGATTCTTCTATGTCACAATGATGCATATAAGATTTGAACTGTTGGTAGTAAGCATGAACTGTGTTATTGCCTTGTTTAAATTGTTCAAATTTGCGAAGCAATTCACGATGATAGTAAGGAGGGAAATATTGTTGTCTCATTACATGTTTCAAATCTTTCCAAGTTGTGGGATGGTTATCAATGTTTTTCTTGCAATGCACACTCCACCAAATAGAAGCAAAACCAGTAAATGCTCTAGTGGCAGCTCGTAGTCGCTCAAGTTCAAAAAAGTCATGGTAACCAAAAACTTGTTCTACTTCAAGCTTCCAATCTAGAGAAATAGCAGGATTAAATCTACCCTCAAATGATGGTAAAGAGATAACCTGACCATGTGCTTGTGTCTGTTGTCCCAACTCTTGTGATGGTGAAGATGTGTTCGTCGTCCAAGAACTTCTTTCTCCGGAACTTGTCATGATTAGTAGAAACAAGAAACAAGATTCGAGAATAATGTTCCTATGAACAACTAGGATGTGGTTGTAACGTGCTCACAGTAAAGCAAATATCAATATCTTACAAGTTCTTACCATGCGACAGGTGGTGACAGGCAACCAACAGTGTCAAATAACTCCAAAGATTGTGTAAAGCGATTGCCAGGGGAACGTACATATACACGGTGTAGAAATATGTGGAGCTGGGTTGGCTATATATGGTAGCAAACGATTAGTAATAATCAATTCAAAGATGCAATGTTGAATAAACGCTCAACGACGGTACTGTGCTGGTCCTAGGCTTGGCCGGACTAGAGACGCGAGCCTAGAACAATAATGAGGTCACGACATAGCACAACTACCATCAATGAAGGATAAGTAGCTCTGGACAGCAAGATATAAGTGAAGATCACAACGGCAGTAAAGATAATGATGAATAACAACTGCCAAGCAGGATATATAACAACTCCCTCTCCAATTTTCCTCTTGAAAAGTTTTCTACTAACTCAAGCTTTCCAATGCAGAAAGAATCACTCAATTCCGAATTGATATGAGGAGTCAAAGAATTCTAAAACTGGCGTGAAAAACTGGAACAAACTGTATGCGCGAACTTCGGAGGGCAAAAAGACCTATTTAAAAGCTGATTTTGAGACGCCAAATATTGAACAAGCTTTTGCAACTATTCAGATGCGTCTAGTCGCTAGCTTTAATTTGAGTACTTGTGGAGCCAAAACGGACATCGTATGAGGAAGTTATGCCTGTTTTACTGAACAGTCCACAAAACAGATTCCAATCCGACTTCAACTACGAGATTGAGTCTAGATAGATCCGAATTTTGTTTTTTTTCTCTTCCTTTTTTTTCCACACTTTTTTCTCTCTTTTTTTTTCTTTCCTTTTTTTCTCTTTTTTTCTCCGTCTTTTTTTTCTCTCACTCTTTCTAAAACAAACTAGATAAGATGCAGATTGGATAAAGTGAAGATGTGATGATCTCAACTATGATTATGACAATGAACAATGGGTAGCACGTGGTGGAAATTGATGGATGGGTGGTGGATAGCGGAAGGGATAACGATGCAGCGGCGGCGTGACTAATGTGAGCAAAACTCGAAACTCTAAACCAACTAGACACTAAGACCAGCAACTCGACACAGCGATGCAACCGATAATTCAATAATGCATACAATGAAAAGAAAATTGAAAGGCTCAGATTGGCTTGGACAAAGGATGAATAGATCTAACTTTTTTTGTGGCTTTTTCTTGGACAATAGGTAAGAAAATAAATCTAATCTAGGGAAACTGGAAATTCTCACCGAGCAACCTGAAAACTGATAGCACTTGATAGAGGCAGGGTGTCCCGATCTTTCGATGAGATGATAACTATCGATTTGGTGAAGATGACTTTGACGATCCGACTACAAACATGCACGACGTTGCGCCTTAGCAATCGCTAAACCAACTCCGAGAGGTTATTGACCACGCCGGAGCACAATCAACCTGACCACGAAGGTCTATTCCTGCAAGCAATCGAAGAACAAGCAAGAATATGATAAAAGCAATCTGAATATTGCGAGTATATATGAAGTATTGATAAAGGTGGGGATCCGTATGCGGTCTTGGTCTGGTCGTTGGACACAAACGAAGTACACGAAGTTGCAATGGCTAACTTTTAACTAAACAAATCCCAAGAAAAAAGCTAATAGATGGATCTACTTATATAGGAGCAAGGGGTGGCGGCCTAGGAGGTGGGAGGACGTCTCAAGGCAGCCTAAAACTAACCCTAGGTCGTACAAGGCGAATGGGCCCAAGTGGAGGTGATGCAACACCTTTGGACTTGTTGTTTGACTCAGATTTTGCTGCAACATCTGATTATTTCATCGATATCTCAATGCTCCGGACGAATTTGAAGGTGAATCCAATTGGGCTGCAAAGAGCACAAAATCTAGAATCCAACAAAAAACGAATCACCCAATTCGGAGTCCGTATGAAAAGTTGTTGGCGTTTTGAGTCAGGTATGTCTGTGCAGTCCGAATCTGAATCGAGAACGTGAGAGACTTGGACTCTATCTTCTCTTGGCCCAAAAGTGACGTGAGAGAACTTTTTGAATAGCACTTAAACATCTCTTTCTCCCTTATCTTCATATGTGAATTGTACAAATATCCCATACACCTGCAATTAGACAAAACACAAAAGTGTGTGAAGTATTTTTGTTCTGGATAACATAAATAGATTATTGAATAGTTTGCACTAGAAATCACCAGATAAATATGCATGTATGCAATATTTTTGGTCGTATCCAAGGTAGTCATGTCCTCATCAGTTAGGATGGTGGCACAAAATTTGATGCAATAGTAAGTGAGCTTCAGTAATGTTGAAAAGATTCACAAATTTGCAAATGCAACAAGTAGACCAAGCAAGTATGGGGTACACGGAAACACACACGCAAATAGATAAATGGGATTGTGCCAAAATGTGGAGACCACGAGATGCTCTTGTTGCACAATACTAGAGAGACGCTAGCACGATTGCAAAATAGGCGGATACGCAAACTTGTGCACAACCTACTAGGCTAAAATGCAACGATCTCTATCCCAAGTATGCTATATGTATGATATTTCGGTGCGATGATCCAAGATGATCGGATATGACAATCTTAATTTTGTATGATGCTATGGTTCTTCCTTATAAGCTCTTTGCTTATCTTTCCTTTTTTGCTTAAAAGCTTGGGTGGCTCTTTCACTTTTGAGCTCTTTTCTCATGCAAAACTCACGAACCAAGGTAGCAATTGTGTATGCGATGACAACTTTGTGACACACAAGTTGATCTCAAGATATGCACCACTATTGTATGGTATGTATGCTATGGATTATGATCACTAATGTGCACAAGTCACGTTGCCTGCAATACTCAACGGCTAGTCTCGATGGGTAAGCTATGCAAAATGAGGTAATGTGGGTTATCAATGCAATTGCAAGTTATGACCAAGATGTCATCGAAGTTACCGTCCTTGCGATGATGAGACCCTTGCGAAGTTGAGCCATGGTGATGATGAAATCGAACCGTACCTAGATAGCCGAAACACAAAAGGATACGAAAGCCACAACTCAAAATCTCAAAGACCAAAATGTGTCAAAATCGTCATTGGAGGTATCGTGGAAGATGTAGGTATATGTTGGTATGGAAGGTGTGGTGGAATGTGGGGTTATGGCGGTGGTGGAACTGACAAACTTTAGTTTCGTCAGGGTTTCACGGACGTCCGGGTTTTTTACGGTCGTCCGAACTTTGTCGGACGTCCGACCTTTTTCGGTCGTCCGGAGCCTGGGCGAAAATCGGGCTCGGGAATAAGAACTGCAAGATTTCCGGGGAAGAAGAAGATGGCGAGGTCGAAATCGAGTGATTTGGTGGATGGAAAAGGGTGGGGAGGGTGGGGAAAGCTAGATCCACACGCAGCAACACAAATCCATGGACCAAATCCAACAAAATCTCAACTTACAAACAAATCACAAAAAATTTTGGGGCTATTTTTGGTGGGGAATTTTCGGAATTAGGACGAAAACAACAAAATCAAGCTAGAAAACACGGGGTAGGGACTCCAAGAACGTGATCAACCTGGCTCATGATACCATGATGATGTAGGGTGGAACCCTAAGTGGTCGATCTTTCACGTTTGGAGGGATCCTACGGGAGAATCACGAAGAACACACGGAAGCACAACGGGGAAACACGGGGAAACGAGAGGAAGAATCACTAAGCCGACATAGAATAAATCACACGAGTGCTAGATCACCGACAACATAGAGTGGCATAAGATCCACGATCAACTAAGGTGATGCAGAGCATCCCTTGGTCATCCCCATGGACCTACCATCGCCTCACCAAGCCTCAAGAGGACTAATGACTAGAGCACGTGCTAGAGCTCTCAAAACCGAGGTGACTTCTCTCCTAAGTGATATCTCATATGATCCTCTCGAGACATGGCTACTACCTAAGTCCGATATACTATGCATGATTAGGTGTCAAGAAGAACCTCCCAAGGATGCACGTGAAACGGACAAGCTGCCCACTCCGCGGATGAAGAGAACCAGCTGACACGGACAAGATCACCTTCCAGGCCCGGACATCCGGCCCCTGGAGCTTCTCCATCAGCAACAGCCAAGCCTGTAAAGTCTCCAGGGCCCAGACATCCGGCGTCCAGCCCGGACATCCGGCCTCAGCCCCCGGAAATCCGGCCAAAGCCCCAGAAATCCGGCGCCTCGCACCAGGAACCGCAGAAACCTGCACCTCCAGCCCGGACATCCGGCGTCTCGGCCCGGACATCCGGCGCCTCCGGAAGCCCCGGACATCCGGCCCGACGCCCGGACATCCAGCTCCGCCCGTGTGTGAACAGTGAAGGGCCGAAGCCCATGTACCTCTTCGCCCCCCTAGACTATATATACTCCATCCCCTTCCTCTTTCTAGGTTTAGCATTGGATTAGCTCATATTTGTGAGAGAGCCTTTTCTCATCCACTTGGATACTTCTCCTCGGAGTTCAGGACCTCTTCGGAGAAGATCCCCCAAGCGGATTTAAGACCCCTTTCTAGGGAAGACCATCAAGACCTCCGTTAGGAGAAGAACTGTCCTTTGTATCCTTACCTTTGTTGATTGTGGATCATATGTATCTCTTTGTGTTCGGTGATCTAGCACTCGTGTGATTGATTCTCTGTCGGTTTCATGATTCTCTCTCATTCTCCCCGTGATTTCCCCTTTGTGCTTCCGTGTGTTCTTCATGATTATCCCGTAGGATCCCTCCAAACATGAAAGATCGACCACCTAGGGTTTTTCCCTACATCATCTTGGTATCAAGAGCCAGGTTGATCACGTTTTTGGAGCCCCTACCCCTCTTTTTCTAGCTTGATTTTATTGTTTTCGTCCTAAATCCGAAAATCCCCACCAAAAATAGCCCCAATTTTTTTTTGTGATTTGTTGGTGTGATGAAATTTTGTTGGATCTGGTCCATGGATTTGTGTTGCTGCGTGTGGATCTAGCTTTCCCCACCCTCCCCACCCTTTTCCTTCCACCAATTCGTCCGAATTTTGCCCCGGAGTTGCAATTTTCCCCGTGGAGTTCATCGTGTTCGTCCCTGATCAAGAGCCCGGACATCCGGCCGTGTCCCCCAGAAATCCGGCGCCCCGGACATCCGGCTCCTGGCCCGGACATCCGGCCCCTAGGAGACAGCAACTCCACCCCCGGCCATTTCACCATACCTTCGCCAAATTTTGCCACCGTGCCCACGACTTCTTCCGCATACCCACAACACTTTCAACAACCACCACCACCGCTCACCGCTACCTCCTATGTCAATTTTGATACGTTTTGGTCTTTGAAATTTGAGTTGTGGTTCCCGTGTCCTATTGTGTTTCGGCTATATAGGTACGGTTCGACGTCATCATCACCACCGCTCAACTCCATCGACTACTCAACATTGCCAAGGACGGTAACTTCGACGACATCTTTGTCATAACTTGCAATTGCATTGATAACCCACATTGCCTCATTTTGCGTAGCTTACCCATCGAGACTAGCCATTGAGTATTGCCGGCAACATGACTTGTGCACATTAGGGATCATACTCCATAACATAGATACCATACCATAGTGGTGCATATCTTGGGATCTACTTGTGTGTCACAAAGTTGTCATCGCATACACAATTGCTATCTTGGTTCGTGAAGTATTGCATGAGAAAAGAGCTCAAAAGTGAAAGAGCCACCCAAGCTTTTAAGCAAAGAGGAAAGATAAGCAAAGAGTTTATGAGCAAGAACCATAGCATCATAATACATTAAGATTGTCATATTGGATCATCTTGGATCATTGCACCGAAATACCATACATATAGCATACTTGGGATAGAGATATTTGCATTTTGCCTAGTAGGTTGTGCACAAGTTTGCGTATCCGCCTATTGTGCAATCGTGCTAGCGTCTCTCTAGTATTGTACAACAAGAGCATTTTCGTGGTTTCCACATTTTGGCTCACTTTTGGATTGCACAATCCCACTTATCTATTTGCGTGTGTGTTTCCGTGTACCCATACTTGCTTGGTCTACTTGTTGCATTTGCAATTTTGTGAATCTTTTCCAACATTATTGAATCTCGCTTTCAATTGCATCAAATTTTGTGCCACCATCCTAACCAAGCTCCACCAAAAGCTTTTACTTGTGTAGGTGTGAGAACCGACAAGAATTGGTACCAACAGTGTTATTTCATTGTCCGCATTTGAGTGAATTTGATTCATCTTCAACATCGGTCAAGGTACATTCGGTACATGTTCTTTTCCTTCTACCACTTACATTTTGCTTGGTATGATGGATAGGCCAAGTTCTTCTACAAATCCACCTCTCACAGAGAACGGCGATGACATGTCCTCATTCGTCACAAAGAGCCACCTCTTTGGTGCTCAAAGGGCGTTACACCAAGAGCAACAAGCTATGAGCGACCGCATCGACAACCTCGCCACCGACTTGCGACTCTCCGAGCAACGTACAAGAGACTACTTCGACGACAAGTTTGACTCTCACAAGCAAGAAAATGATGCAAGAATGGACGAGATCCGCGCCTTGATGAGGAACCCGCATCATTCCACTTCTTCCTCCTCAAGACGGAGCCGCTCGAGTCGACACTCCGACGACACCTTCTCCAGCTCAAGTACACCGTCATCGACCATTCTACGACGAGCCGCGCGTCAAGACCGTCATGCATCTCGGAACCCACTACAAGACAAGTATTCACAAGAGCAAGTCGATGAGCAAGTCCCTCGTCCTCAATCAATCCAAGCGGCTTTTGCTCAAGCTCAAGAACGGCAACGACTACGGCGCTAAGAAGAAGAACGAGCGCGTCTACACCAAGAAGAACAAGACGCCGAGGCTCAACGTCTTCAACAACAACAACGAGAAGCGCAAGCTCTTGAGGCGCAACGTGCCCTTCAAGAATCAAGTCGAGCCATCGCCAACCGCAATCGCGAACGGCGCAATCAAGTGGAAGCTCTTCGAGAAGAAATCCAAGAGAGGAACTACCAACCGCGTGTGCAACGTCAAGCTCCACAAGCCCCTCCACAAGCTCGTCAAGCTCCTCTTCAAACTCAAGTTCAACAAGAGCAAGTTGATCATGGACTTCCTCCGCACCAAGAGCAACATGAGGATGACTATCCTCCATGTCAAGGACGTTATCACCACCATCGCCAACAACACAATGAAGAGCAACGCTATGGCAAGCTCAAGTTCACAATGCCCAAGTTCAATGGAAGCAATGATCCGGAAGAGTTCCTCTCATGGGCATTGAAGGTCGACAAAATCTTTCGTTTGCACAACTTTGAGGAAGAGAAGAAGATCGCTATGGCATCACTTGAGTTCCAAGACTATGTGCTCATATGGTGGGAACAATTCCTTGAACGCCGTGAAGCAAGAGGTGAACCACCAATCACCACTTGGGCTCAAATGAAGGATGTCATGCGGGTACGCTTTGTCCCAACCTACTACCACCGCGATCTCTTCAAGAAGCTACAATTCCTCAAGCAAGGAACAAAGAGTGTTGAAGAATACTACAAGGAAATGGAGATAGCCATGATTCGAGCCAATGTCACGAAAGATGATGAGCAAACAATGGCACGTTTCTTGAATAGACTCAATCATCCCATCAAGAAGATCGCCGACTTCCAACCATATTCCAACCTCATTGAGCTCATAATCAAGCAACCAAGGCGGGACGTCAAGTGCAATATGACTTCAAGTACGCCAAGTACTCATCCAAGACCTACGACTTCTCCAACAACCAAGCTGCAACGACTCCTCCACCATCTACATCAACCAAACCTTCTCAAAGCAATGACAACAAGTCAAGTTACAACAAAACTTTGGCAAGTTCAAGTCGCCTTCCTCCTATGACAAGCAACTTCAAGCTGCGTGCTTCATCATCTACTCCAACCGATGAGACCGTCAAGACAAGCTCCTTCAAGTGTTTCACTTGTGGCGGCCGAGGCCACAAAGCCTTCCAATGCACTAACAAGCGCACCATGATCCTCAACGATGATGGCACCTATGACTCAATGAGTGAAGATGAAATGGAAGCTATTGAGCAAGTGGCCATGCACCAGCGTGTGAACAAGGATGAAGATGATCAAGTCTTTTGTGATGAGGATTCGAGCCCCGCTCTCGTTGTCTCCAAAGTCTTGGCACTTCAACATCAACAAGAAGAAGACCAACGATGCCACATCTTCCACACTAAGGCCGACATCAATGGAAGGTCCGTGAAGGTCATCATCGATGGAGGTAGTTGCCACAACTTGGCAAGTGAAGAACTATGTTCCAAACTTCAATTGGTCAAGAAGAAGCACCCGCACCCATACAAGGTTCAATGGCTAAGTGACTCCGGCACTATACGAGTTGAGCATACGGTCCAAGTCTCCTTCAAAATCGGTGCATATGAGGACACTTTGGAGTGTGATGTGGTCCCAATGACCGTTTGCCACCTCCTTCTTGGTCGACCATGGCAATTCGACCGTGGTGTCATCCACAATGGGCGCACCAACCACTATAGCTTCAAGATGAAAGGAAAAGAGTATGTGCTACGACCTATGTCTCCTAGTCAAGTGATAGCCGACAAGCAAGCCACCCACCAGGGAGAGAAGAGTGAGAAAGTTACCCACCCAAAAGTGAGCGAGAGCCACAAGCCAAATATGAGCGCCTCTTCGCCTAGAGAGAAAAACCTCATCCTATTTGCCACCAAAAGTGAGATAAGAGAAGTGTGTGAGAACCCATCGAGTGTGATGCACTTCGTCCTCATGTGCTAAGATGGAGAGCCAACAACTAACACCTCTCACGAGTTACCTTTAGTGTTTCAGTCTCTTTTGCAGGAATTCAAAGATGTCTTCCCCGATGAGCTACCTCCGGGTCTACCTCCACTACGAGGCATTGAGCATCGAATCGACCTCATCCCTGGAGCGCCACTTCCAAACAAAGCCCCATACCGTGTCAATCCCAAAGAAACCAAGGAGATTCAACGACAAGTACAACAACTCATCGACAATGGTCAGGTACGTGAAAACTTAAGCCCATGTGCCGTTCCCGTTATACTAGTACCTAAACCCGATGGAAGTTTTCGCTTGTGTTCCGATTGTAGACCCATAAACGCCATTACCGTTCGTTATAGGCATCCCATTCCTCGTTTAGATGATATGCTCGATGAACTTAGCGGAGCCAACTTTTTCTCCAAAATTGACCTTAAAAGTGGCTATTATCAAATTCGCATTCAAGAAGGTGATGAATGGAAAACCGCTTTCAAAACCAAATTTGGCTTATATGAGTGGTTAGTGATGCCTATGGGTTTGTCGGAAGCACCCGGAACTTTCGTGCATCTTATGCATCATGTGCTTAGACCTTACATTGGAGTCTTCGTTGTGGTTTACTTTCATGATATCCTTGTGTTTAGCAAAACCATGAAAGAGCATATTAATCATGTTAAATCTGTGTTGCAAACTCTTCGCAAGGAACGCCTTTACGCAAACTTGAAAAAATGCACTTTTGGCGTTGACAAAGTGATTTTCTTGGGTTTTGTTGTCTCTTCCAAGGGTGTCCATGTTGATGAAACTAAAATTGAAGCAATTAAAACTTGGCCCCAACCCACCAATTTACAACAAGTGCGAAGTTTCCTTGGTCTTGCAGGTTTTTATCGTCGCTTTGTCAAAAACTTTAGCACTACTCCCGTCCCTTTACATGCTTTGAGTAAGAAGAATGCTCCTTTTGTTTGGGGATCTTTGCAATCCACCGCTTTTGATGAGCTCAAGTCTTTGCTTACTCATGCTCCGATTCTTGCTTTGCCTAATTTTGACAAAACTTTTGAGGTTCATTGTGATGCAAGTGGTACGGAATTGGCGGAGTTCTGATGCAAGAAAAACGAGCCATTGCTTATTTTAGTGAAAAACTCTCCGGTGCTCAACTTAATTATCCCATCTATGACAAAGAATTGTATGCTTTAGTGCGTGTGCTACATGTTTGGGAACATTATATTAGACCTCATGAGTTTGTCATCCATACCGATCATCAAACGCTTAAGTACTTAAAAGGTCAAACCAAGTTGAACAAGCGACATGCCAAATGGAGTGAATTTATTGAATCTTTCCCATATGTGATCAAGTACATTAAGGGTAAGGAAAATGTAGTTGCCGATGCACTTTCACGCATATGCACGCTTGTCACTAAACTTGAGTTGAATGTTATCGGCTTTGAGCACATAAAAGACTTGTATGCTAATGATCCATCTTTTGCACCTCATTATGCTAAATGTTTGACGCATACATCTTGGGAACAATATTACATGAAGGACGGTTATCTTATGAGAGCTAACAAACTTTGCATTCCCGAGTCTTCTCTTCGTTTGCTACTTTTGCAAGAGGCTCATGGAGGTGGACTCATGGGACACTTTGGACGCGACAAGACTTTCGCCACGCTCTCCAAGAACTACTTTTGGCCCAAGATGTTCCGCGACGTCTCACGCTTCACCACCCGATGCTACACATGTCGCAAAGCTAAGTCTAAAGCTCAATCTCATGGTCTTTACATGCCTCTTTCTATTCCTTATCAACCATGGGAAGACATTAGTATGGATTTTGTACTTGGTTTGCCTAGAACTCAAAATGGAAAGGATTCCGTGTGTGTCGTTGTGGACCGATTTTCTAAGATGGCCCATTTGATTCCTTGCAACAAGATAGACGATGCTTCACATGTTGCAAATCCCTTTTGTAGGGAAATCTTGCGCCTCCATGGAATACCAAAGACAATCGTCTCCGACCGCGACGTCAAGTTCTTGAGCTACTTTTGGAAGACTCTATGCGCCAAGCTCGGAATCAAGCTCTTGTCCTCATCCGCATACCATCCTCAAACCGACGGCCAAACGGAGGTGACGAACCGGACACTATCCACTCTACTTCGCGTGTTGATCAAGAGGAACATCAAGGAGTGGGAGGCGTGTCTACCCATCGCCGAGTACGCCTACAACCGTGCAAGACATTCGACTACCGGCAAGTCCCCCTTCGAGGTCGTGTACGGCTTCAACCCGTTGTCCCCATTGGACATTCTACCTCTCCCTCTACAAGAGCGCACCAACATGGATGCGAGTGCACGAGCAAGCTACATCAAGAAGATGCATGAAGATACAAGGCACACCATCGAGTGCCAAGTACAACGACTAGCGTCCAAGCTCAACATCAACAAGCAACACATGATATTCAACATTGGAGACCTAGTGTGGCTACACCTTCGCAAGGACCGCTTCCCCAACGAACGCAAGTCCAAGCTTCTCCCTAGAGCCGACGGACCCTTCAAGGTGCTCGCACGGTACAACAACAACGCTTACAAGATCGACCTCCCACGCGACAAGTACAACGTGAGCGACATCTTCAACGTCTCCGATCTCTCCCCGTACCATGGTGATGAGGATTTCGATCCGAGGTCGGATCTTTCACAAGGGGGGGGGGGGAGATGATGCGGAGCATCCCTTGGTCATCCACATGGACCTACCATCGCCTCACCAAGCCTCAAGAGGACCCATGACTAGAGCACGTGCTAGAGCTCTCGAAACCGAGGTGACTTCTCTCCTAAGTGATATCTCATATGATCCTCTCGAGACATGGCTACTACCTAAGTTCGATATACTATGCATGATTAGGTGTCAAGAAGAACCTCCCAAGGATGTACGTGAAGACGGACAAGCTGCCCACTCCGCGGATGAAGAGAACCAGCTGACACGGACAAGATCACCTTCCAGGCCCCGGACATCCGGCCCAGGCCCCGGACATCCGGCCCCTGGAGCTTCTCCAGCAGCAACAGCCAAGCCTGTCAAGTCTCCAGGGCCCGGACATCCGGCGTCCATCCCGGACATCCGGCCTCAGCCCAGAAATCCGGCGCCTCGCACCAGGAACCGCAGAAACCTGCACCTCCAGCCCGGACATCCGGCGTCTCAGCCCGGACATCCGGCTCCGCCCGTGTGTGAACAGTGATGGGCCGAAGCCCATGTACCTCTTCGCCCCCCTAGACTATATATACTACTTCCCCTTCCTCTTTCTAGGTTTAGCATTGCATTAGCTCATATTTGTGAGAGCTCATCCACTTGGATACTTCTCCTCGGAGTTCAGGACCTCTTCGGAGAAGATCCCCCAAGCGGATTCAAGACCCCTTTCTAGGGAAGACCATCAAGACCTCCGCTAGGAGAAGAACTGTCCTTTGTATCCTTACCTTTGTTGATTGTGGATCATATGTATCTCTTTGTGTACGGTGATCTAGCACTCGTGTGATTGATTCTCTGTCGGTTTCATGATTCTCTCTCGTTCTCCCTGTGATTTCCCCTTTGTGCTTCCGTGTGTTCTTCGTGATTCTCCCGTAGGATCCCTCCAAACGTGAAAGATCGACCACCTAGGGTTTTTACCTACATCATAAGGTGAGGATACATAGGAACAGTTCTTCTCCGTACGGAGGTCTTGATTGTCTTCCCTCGAAAGGGGTCTTGAATCCGCTTGGGGGATATTCTCCGAAGAGGTCCTGAGCTCCGAGGAGAAGTAGCCAAGTGGATGAGAAAGGCTCTCACCCAAAATATGAGCTAAACCTATGCTACCCATACTAGGAGGTGGGGGCATCCTATTTATAGTCTTAGTGCAAATGGAAGTCAAAACGAAGGGGTACAAGGGCTCCAGCCCGCAGGTTCGGTCACTCAGGAGTCGGACGTCCAGAAGGCGTCGAACGTCCGGAGGCTCGGGACGGTCCGGTCGTCCGAGCGCGCTCGGATGTCCGCTGTTTCAGCTCTAGTGTAGGCGTGTCGGTCGTCCGTAGATGGTCGGACGTCCGGAGCTTCGGGAGGGGCCGGACGTCCGGAGGTCGTCGGTCATCCGTAGATTTGGCTCGGGTGTTGGTCGTCCGGTCGTCCGGAGCGTCTCCGGACATCCGTAGATTCGGTTCGGGTGGCCTGGTACTAGACGTCCGGAGGGTCCGGTCGTCCGTGTCCTGGGACTCGTCGGACGTCCAGACAGGGTCGGACGTCCGATGCATGTAGCTTCTGCTGCATCTCTTCTTCTTGTCCATCATGCTTGGGGTCCTCGCCGTCTTCGCTCTTGACGTTGAAGATGTCGCTCACATTGTACTTGCCTCGTGGTATGTCGATCTTGTAGGCATTGTCGTTGTAGCGTGCTAGAACCTTGAAAGGTCCATCGGCGCGTGGTAGCAGCTTGGACTTGCGTTCGTTGGGGAAGCGGTCCTTGCGAAGATGTAGCCACACTAGATCACCAATGTTGAATACCATGGGTTGCTTGTTGATGTTGAGCTTGGTCGCTAGTCGTTGTACTTGGCGCTCGATGGTGTGCCTTGTATCTTCATGCATCTTCTTGATGTAGCTTGTACGAGCGCTTGCGTCGAGGTTGGTTCGCTCTTGTAGAGGAAGAGGTAGAATGTCCAATGGGGACAAAGGTTTGAAGCCATAGACGACCTCGAAAGGGGACTTGCCGGTCGTGGAATGTCTTGCACGGTTGTAGGCGTACTCGGCGATGGGTAGACACGCCTCCCACTCCTTGATGTTCTGCTTGATCAACACGCAAAGTAGAGTGGAGAGTGTACAGTTTGTCACCTCCGTTTGGCCCTCGGTTTGAGGATGGTATGTCGAAGAGAACAATTGTTGATTCCGAGCTTGGCGCATAGGGTCTTCCAAAAGTAACTCAAGAACTTGACGTCACGATCCGAGACAATCGTCTTTGGCAATCCATGAAGTCGCAAGATTTCCCTACAAAAGAGATTAGCAATATGTGAAGCATCGTCTATCTTGTTGCAAGGAATGAAATGTGCCATCTTAGAAAATCTGTCCACAACAACAAAGACGGAATCCTTGCCATTTTGAGTTCTAGGCAAACCAAGTACAAAATCCATGCTAATGTCTTCCCAGGGTTGATAAGGAATAGGAAGGGGCATGTAAAGACTATGGGATTGAGCTTTTGACTTAGCTTTGCGGCATGTAGAGCAACAGTTGGTGAAGCGTGAGACATCATGAGACATCTTGGGCCAAAAGTAGTTCTTGGAGAGCGTGGCGAAAGTCTTGTCGCGTCCAAAGTGTCCCATTAGTTCGCTTCCATGAGCCTCTTGCAAAAGGAGCAAACGAAGAGAAGACTCGGGAATGCAAAGTTTGTTAGCTCTCATAAGATAATCATCCTTTATGTAGTATCGTTCCCAAGACGTGTGTGTCAAACACTTAGCATAAGGAGTAGCAAAAGAAGGATCATGCTTATACAAGTCTTTTATATGCTCAAAACCAATAACATTCAACTCAAGTTTAGTGACAAGTGTGCATATGCGTGAAATTGCATCCGCAACTACATTTTCCTTACCCTTAATGTACTTGATCACATAAGGAAAGGAATCAATAAATTCACTCCATTTGGCATGACACTTGTTCAACTTAGTTTGACCTTTTAAGTACTTAAGCGTTTCATGATCGGTATGGATGACAAACTCATGAGGTCTAAGATAATGTTCCCAAACATGTAGCACACGCACTAAAGCATACAATTCTTTGTCATAGATGGGATAATTAAGTTGAGCACCGGAGAGTTTTTCACTAAAATAAGCAATGGCTCGTTTTTCTTGCATTAAAACTCCGCCAATTCCGGTACCACTTGCATCACAATGAACCTCAAAAGTTTTGTCAAAGTTGGGCAAAGCAAGAATCAGAGCATGAGTAAGCAAAGACTTGAGCTCATCAAAAGCGGTGGATTGTAAAGATCCCCAAACAAAAGGAGCATTCTTCTTACTCAAAGCATGTAAAGGAGCGGCAATTGTGCTAAAGTTTTTCACAAAGCGGCGGTAAAATCGTGCAAGACCAAGAAAACTTCTCAATTGTTGCAAATTGGTTGGTTGGGGCCAAGTTTTAATCGCTTGAATCTTAGTTTCATCAACATGGACACCCTTGGAAGAGACAACAAAATCCAAGAAAACCACTTTGTCAACGCCAAAAGTGCATTTTTTCAAGTTCGCATAAAGGCTTTCCTTTCGGAGGGTTTGCAACACAGATTTAACATGATTAATGTGCTCTTTCATGGTTTTGCTAAACATGAGGATATCATCAAAGTAAACCACAACGAAGACTCCAATGTAAGGTCTAAGCACATGATGCATAAGACGCACGAAAGTTCTGGGTGCTTCCGACAAACCCATAGGCATCACTAACCACTCATATAAGCCAAATTTTGTTTTGAAAGCGGTTTTCCATTCATCACCTTCTTGAATGCGGATTTGATAATAGCCACTTTTAAGATCAATTTTGGAGAAAAAGTTGGCTCCACTAAGTTCATCAAGCATATCATCTAAGCGAGGAATGGGATGCCTATAACGAACGGTAATGGCGTTTATGGGTCTACAATCGGAACACAAGCGGAAACTTCCATCTGGCTTAGGCACAAGAATAATGGGAACGGCACATGGGCTTAAGCTTTCACGTACATGACCGTTGTCGATGAGTTGTTGTACTTGCCGTTGAATCTCCTTGGTTTCTTCGGGATTGACACGGTATGGAGCTTTGTTTGGAAGTGGCGCTTCGGGGATGAGGTCGATTCGATGCTCAATGCCTCGTAGTGGAGGTAGACCCGGAGGTAGCTCATCGGGGAAAACATCTTTGAGTTCATGCAAAAGAGATTGAAACACTAAAGGTAACTCGTGAGAGGTGTTAGTTGTTGGCTCTCCATCTTTGCACACAAGGACGAAGTGCATCACACTCATTGGGTTCTCACACACTTCTCTTATCTCACTTTTGGTGGCAAATAGGATGAGTGATGTAGGGCAAAACCCTAGGTGGATGATCTTTCACGTTTGGAGGGATCCTACGGGAGAAACACGAAGAACACACGGAAGCACAAAAGGGGAAATCACGGGGAGAACGAGAGAGAATCACGAAACCGACAGTGAATCAATCACACGAGTGCTAGATCATCGAACACAAAGAGATACATATGATCCACAATCAACAAAGGTAAGGATACAAAGGACAGTTCTTCTCCTAGCGGAGGTCTTGATGGTCTTCCCTAGAAAGGGGTCTTGAATCCGCTTGGGGGATCTTCTCCGAAGAGGTCCTGAACTCCGAGGAGAAGTATCCAAGTGGATGAGCAAAGGCTCTCACACAAATATGAGCTAATCCAATGCTAACCCTAAAACGTACGGGATGAAGGAGTATATATAGTCTACGGGGCGAAAGGGTACACGGGCCTCGGCCCAAGTGGCTGTGCGCAGGCAGGGCCGGAAGTTCCGGGCGCCGGAGGTTCCGGGCAGGGTCCGGCCTAAGCCGAAAGTTGGCACAGTGGCGGCAGAGCTGGCTTCCGGGGGCCGGAAGTTCGGGGCCGGGCCGGAGGTTTCGGGGGCCGAAAGTTCCGGGCCAGGTTCCGGGCAGGTTCCGGGCTAAGCAGAAAGTTGGCACGCCCGGTGTGGTCGATGTCGAAGGAGGCCGGAAGTTCCGGGCAGGTTCCGAGCTGGGCAGAGAGTTGACACCTTTCGCTTCTTCTTCAGCGTTGTACCTGATCACACACAGAGTTTCCGTCTAAGGTAGCAGCCATGTCTCTTGAGTAGAAAGAGGGATTTCGGAGAGGAGCGAGTTCACCTTATCTTTGATAGCCTTATAGCGGGCTCGAGTCATGGGTCCACGTGGTGTTGAAGGAGATGTAGATGCGTCCATGGGGATGATGGAAGGATGCTCCGCATCAATGAGGTTTTTCTCTCTAGGCGACGAGGCGCTCAAATTTGGCTTGTGGCTCTCACTCACTTTTTCACTCGTCTTTCCATGATTGGTGGCTTGCTTGTCGGCTATCACTTGACTAGGAGACATAGGTCATAGCACATATTCCTTCCCTTTCATTTTGAAGCTATAATGATTGGTGCGCCCATTGTGGATGACCCCACAGTCGAATTGCCATGGTCGACCAAGAAGGAGGTGGCAAACGGTCATTGGGACCACATCACACTCCAAAGTGTCTTCATAAGCACCAATTTTGAATGATACTTGGACCGTATGCTCGACTCGTATACTGCCGGAGTCACTTAGCCATTGAACCTTGTAGGGGTGCGGGTGCTTCCTCTTGACCAATTGAAGCTTGGAACATAATTCTTCACTTGCCAAGTTGTGACAACTACCTCCATCGATGATGACCTTGACAGACCTTCCATTGATGCCGGCCTTAGTGTGGAAGATGTGGCATCGTTGGTCTTCTTCTTGTTGATGTTGAAGTGTCAAGACTTTGGAGACAACGAGAGCGTGGCTCAAATCCTCATCACAAAAGACTTGATCATCTTCATCCTCGTTCACGCGCCGGTGCATGGCCACTTGCTCAAGGGATTCCATCTCCTCTTCACTCATTGAGTCATATGTGCCGTCGTCGTTGAGGATCATGGTGCGCTTGTTCGTGCATTGGTAGCACTTGTGGCCTCGGCCGCCGCAAGTGAAACACTTGAAGGAGCTTGTTTTGACGGTCTCATCGGTTGGAGTAGATGATGAAGCACGCGGCTTTAAGTTGCTTGTAGTAGGAGGAAGATGACTTGAACTTGTAGAATTTTTCTTGTAACTTGACTTGTCGTCGTTGCTTGGAGAAGGCTTGGTTGATGTAGATGTTGAAGGAGTCGTTGAAGCTTGGATGTTGGAGAAACCGTAGGTCTTGGATGAGTACTTGGCGTACTTGAAGTCATCTTGCACTTGACGTTCCGAATTGGTTGCTTGATGTACGAGCTCAATGAGGTTGGAATAGGGTTGGAAGTCGACAATCTTCTTGATGGGATGATTGAGTCCATTCAAGAAACGTGCCATTGTTTGCTCATCATCTTCTGTGACATTGGCTCGTATCATGGCTATCTCCATTTCCTTGTAGTATTCTTCAACACTCTTTGTTCCTTGCTTGAGGAGTTGTAGCTTCTTGAAGAGATCGCGATTGTAGTAGGTTGGTACAAAGCGTGCTCGCATGACATCCTTCATTTGAGCCCAAGTGGTGATTGGTGGTTCACCTCTTGCTTGACGGCGTTCAAGTACTTGTTCCCACCATATGAGCACATAATCTTGAAACTCAAGTGATGCCGTAGCGATCTTCTTCTCTTCCTCATAATTGTGCAAGCGGAAAATTTTGTCGACCTTCAATGCCCATGAGAGGTACTCTTCCGGATCATTGCTTCCGTTAAACTTGGGCATTGTGAACTTGAGCTTGCCATAGCGTTGCTCTTCATTGTGTTGTTGGCGATGGTGATGATGACGTCCTTGACGTGGAGGATAGTCATCCTCATGTTGCTCTTGGCATGGAGGAAGTCCATGATTAGCTTGCTCTTGTTGAACTTGAGGTTGAGGTGGAGCTTGACGAGCTTGTGGAGGGGCTTGAGGAGCTTGACGTTGCCCACGCGTTTGGTAGTTCCTTTCTTGGATTTCTTCTCGAAGGGCTTCCTCTTGATTGCGCCGCTCGTGATTGCGGTTGGCAATGGCTCGGCTCGAATCTCGAAGGGCACGTTGCGCCTCAAGAGCTTGCGCTTCACGTTGTTGTTGTTGAAGACGTTGAGCCTCGGCGTCTTGTTCTTCTTGGTGTAGACGCGCTCATTCTTCTTCTTGGCGCCGTAGTCGTTGCCGTTCTTGAGCTTGAGCAAAAGCCACTTGGTTTGATTGAGGACGAGGGACTTGCTCATCGACTTGCTCTTGTGAATGCTTGTCTTGTAGTGGGTTCCAAGATGCATGACGGTCTTGACGCGCGGCTCGTCGAAGAATTGTCGATGACGGTGTACTTGTGTCTGAGAAGTTGTCGTCGGAGTGTCGACTTGAGCGGCTCCATCTTGAAGATGAAGAAGTGGAAGGATGCCGGTTCCTCATCAAGGCTCGGATCTCGTCCATTCTTGCATCATTTTCTTGCTTGTGAGAGTCGAACTTGTTATTGAAGTAGTCTCTTGTACGTTGCTCGGAGAGTCGCAAGTCGGTGGCGAGGTTGTCGATGCGGTCGTTCATAGCTTGTTGCTCTTGGTGTAACGCCCTTTGAGCACCAAAGAGGTGGCTCTTTGTGACGAATGAGGACATGTCGTCGCCGTTCTCGATGAGAGGTGGAGTGGTAGTAGAACTTGGCCTATCCATCATACCAAGCAAATTGTAAGTGGTAGAAGGAAAAGAACGTGTACCAAATGTACCTTGACTGAAGTTGAAGATGGATCAAGTCCACTCAAATGCGGACAATGAAATACACTGTTGGTACCAATTCTTGTCGGTTCTCACACCTACACACGTAAAAGCTTATGGTGGAGCTTGGTTAGGATGGTGGCACAAAATTTGATGCAATAGTAAGTGAGCTTCAATAATGTTGGAAAAGATTCACAAATTTGCAAATGCAACAAGTAGAGCAAGCAAGTATGGGGTACACGGAAACACACACGAAAATAGATAAATGGGATTGTGCAATCCAAAATTGAGCCAAAATGTGGAGACCACGAGATGCTCTTGTTGCACAATACTAGAGAGACGCTAGCACGATTGCAAAATAGGCGGATACGCAAACTTGTGCACAACCTACTAGGCAAAAATGCAACGATCTCTATCCCAATTATGCTATATGTATGATATTTCGGTGCAATGATCCAAGATGATCCAATATGACAATATTAATGTTGTATGATGCTATGGTTCTTGCTTATAAGCTCTTTGCTTATCTTTCCTCTTTGCTTAAAAGCTTGGGTGGCTCTTTCACTTTTGAGCTCTTTTCTCATGCAAAACTCACGAACCAAGGTAGCAATTGTGTATGCGATGACAACTTTGTGACACACAAGTTGATCTCAAGATATGCACCGCTATTGTATGGTATGTATGCTATGGATTATGATCACTAATGTGCACAAGTCACGTTGCCTGCAATACTCAACGGCTAGTCTCGATGGGTAAGCTATGCAAAATGAGGCAATGTGGGTTATCAATGCAATTGCAAGTTATGACCAAGATGTCGTCGAAGTTACCGTCCTTGCGATGATGAGACCCTTGTGAAGTTGAGCCGTGGTGATGATGAAATCGAACCGTACCAAGATAGCTGAAACACAAAAGGATACGAAAGCCACAACTCAAAATCTCAAAGACCAAAATGTGTCAAAATCATCATTGGAGGTATCGTGGAAGATGTAGGTATATGTTGGTATGGAAGTTGTGGTGGAATATGGGGTTATGGCGGCGGTGGAACTGACAAACTTTAGTTTCGTCAGGGTTTCACGGACGTCCCGGTTTTTTACGGTCGTCCGGACTTTGTCGGACGTCCGACCTTTTCCAGTCGTCCGGAGCCTGGCCGAAAGTCGGGCTCGGGAAGAAGAAGATGGTGAGGTCGAAATTGAGTGATTTGGTGGATGGAAAAGGGTGGGGAGGGCGGGGAAAGCTAGATCCACACACAGCAACACAAATCCATGGACCAAATCCAACAAAATCTCAACTCACAAACAAATCACAAAAAAATTTGGGGCTATTTTTGGTGGGGAATTTTCAGAATTAGGACGAAAACAACAAAATCAAGCTAGAAAACACGGGGTAGGGACTCCAAGAACGTGATCAACCTGGCTCATGATACCATGATGATGTAGGGTGGAACCCTAAGTGGTCGATCTTTCACATTTGGAGGGATCCTACGGGAGAATCACGAAGAACACACGGAAGCACAACGGGGAAACATGGGGAAAACGAGAGGAAGAATCACTAAGCCGACATAGAATCAATCACACTAGTTCTAGATCACCGATAACATAGAGTGGCATAAGATCCACGATCAACTAAGGTAAGGATACATAGGAACAGTTCTTCTCCGTACGGAGGTCTTGATGGTCTTCCCTCGAAAGGGGTCTTGAATCCGCTTGGGGGATCTTCTCCGAAGAGGTCCTGAGCTCCAAGGAGAAGTAGCCAAGTGGATGAGCAAGGCTCTCACACAAAAAATGAGCTAAACCTATGCTACCCGTACCAGGAGGTGGGGGCGTCCTATTTATAGTCTTAGTGCAAATGGAAGTCAAAACGAAGGGGTACACGGGCTCCAGCCCGCAGGTTCGGTCACTCAGGAGTCGGACGTCCGAAAGGCGTCGGACGTCCGGAGGCTCGGGACGGTCCGGTCGTCCGGGCGTGCTCGGACGTCCACTATTTCAGCTCTAGTGTAGGCCTGTCGGTCGTCCATAGATGGTCGGACGTCCGGAGCTTCGGGAGGGGCCGTACGTCCGGAGGTCGTCGGTCATCCGTAGATTTGGCTCGGGTGTTGGTCGTCCGGTCGTCTGGAGCGTCTCGGACATCCGTAGATTCGGTTCGGGTGGCCTGGTACCGGACGTCCGGAGGGTCCGGTCATCCGTGTCCTGGGACTCGTCGGACGTCCGGACAGGGTCGGACGTCCGATGCCTGTAGCTTCTGCTGCAGCGCTTCTTCTTGTCCATCATGCTTGGGGTCCTCGCCGTCTTGGCTCTTGCATGAAGTTGTTCCGTGGCTCGCTTCCAGGCACCTGATAACACACAGAGTTTCTGAATGAGGTAGTAGCCATGTCTCTTGAGTAGGGATAGGAAGTTCGGAGAGGAGCGAGTTCACCTTATCTTCAATAGCCTTAGCTCGGGCTTGTGTCATGGGTCCAAGAGGTGTTGAGGGAGATGTAGGCACGTCCATGGGGATGAGCGAGGGATGCTCCGCATCACAAAATATGAGCTAAACCTATGCTAACCCTACCTAGGAGGTGGGAGAGGCCTATTTATAGTCTTAGTGAAAAAGGGGGCGAAGTGGAGGGGTGCATGGGCTTCGGCCCGAAACTGTGCGCAGACAGGTACCGGACGTCCGCTGGGGACCGGTCTTCCGGTGGCTCACGGGCTCCCGGACGTCCGATGCCGTCAGACGTCCGCTAGGTGCGTTCAGTGAAGGAGGCGTCGGTCGTCCGGTATCTTCATAATTCTGTTAATATCCATTCTGTTGGAGGGGGCCCGGACATCCGGTGACTTCGGTCGTCCGCTCGCTGGAGAGTGTCCCGATCGACTGGTGCGGGCCGGACGTCCGCTCGCTGGGGCCTGCGTTGGATGGGACTTGGTAGCTGGGGCTTCAGGCGCCGGACGTCCGGTCCCGACCGGTCGTCTGGTGGCTGGAGTTTTCTCCGGTAGATCTTCTTCTTGACCTTCGCGGTTGGTAGCCTTGCCGTCTTGTCCGATGGATGTAGATGTACCATGCCTCCTCTCCAAGTACCTGATTACACATAGAGTTTCCGAATAAGGTAGTAGCCATGTCTCGTGATTAGGAGGAGGGAGTTCGGAGAGGAGCGAGTTCACCTTATCTTCAATAGCCTTAGCTCGAGCTCGTGTCATGGGTCCTCTTGGTGCTTGGTGAGGCGACGAAAGGTCCATGGGGATGACCGAAGGATGCTCCGCATCACAATCTGATGCTCAATCCCTCGAATAGGCGGTAATCCCGGTGGCACGTCTTGTGGAAAGACGTCACCGAACTCCTGCAAAATGTTAGAGACAGCAGGAGGCAAAGAGGAAGGCACGTCCTCGAATGAAAATAATGCCTCTTTGCACACAAAAGCATAGCAAACAGATTTGCTAAAATCTAGCTCATCAATATCAGATTTGGTGGCAAGTAAATATGCACTTTTCAATTTAATTTCAGAAGCAACAATAGATGGTTTATTATTAGGCTTCATTTGTTGCTCAAATTCTTTTGCCACAATCTGATTTTCACTCTTATTCTGCTCCTGTTTTGCTTTATTAGCTCTATGAATTTCATCTTTCAAAATGGAATCAGGCGTCATAGGAAGCATAGTAATATTTTTATCCTTATGAACAAGAGTATACTGATTGTTTCTACCATGGTGTACAGAATTTTTATCAAATTGCCATGGTCTACCAAGTAATAAGGAACATGCTTGCATAGGTACCGCATCATAATCAACATAATCAGCATATGTAGAGATACTAAAATGCACCCGAATAGTACGTGTTACCTTAACCTTGCCGCAGTTGTTGAACCATTGGATGTAGTAAGGATGTGGATGTGGTCTTGTGGTGAGAGATAGCTTCTCCAACATCTCCATGCTAGCCAAGTTGTTGCAGCTCCCTCCGTCTATGACGACGCGCACAGAACGTTCCTTCACAACTCCCTTGGGATGGAATAAATTATGCCTCTGATTTTGCTCAGCTTGTGTAACCTGCACACTCAAAACATGTTGAGCAACTAAACATTCATACCTGTCAGCGTCTTCAGGAGACATGTATTGCGTCTCATGATCAGAATCATCTCCACCGTGTTCTTCACGTGTAATAAGAGCCAACGTCTCCTCATAGTCACTAGCGGACTCATACCCACCATCCTCAGTAGCAAGCATCACACGCTGAGATTTGCATTCTCTTGCATAATGACCTCTTCCCTTACAACGACGACAAATAATATCACTTGTGTGCCCAGTTGATGCCATGGAAGAAGAAGAGCTCTGTGTAGGCCCGACAGGTGCGCTCTTGGCAGATAGTGGTGGTTGTGCCTACTTTCTTGTATCACGGCTGAAGGTGGCACCTAATGGAGGTGCTGGTGCAGTGGAAGTAGATGAGGCACGCGGTGTCCATGATGAAGGTCGACCTGCAGAAAAGTTAGTTCGCGCCAATGCTTGTCGATCCTGCACTTCACGTTCAACTTTACAAGCAAGATGGAATAAATGTGTGATATTAGTATACTCCTTATACTCTAGGATGGTCTGAATCTCTCTATTTAATCCACCCATAAAACGTGCAAGCATAGCTTCATTCTCCTCAACAATACCACATCTAATCATGCCAGTTTGTAATTCCTGATAATATGCATCTACAGAATTTTTCCTTGTCTCAAACGCTACAATTTTTGAAGCAATTCACGTTGATAATATGGTGGAACCCAACGAGTACGCATAGCAGTTTTCAAAGCAGCCCAAGTAGCTGGAATAGGATATAATCTACAATGTTTAGACCACCAAACACATGCAAAGCTAGTGAAAGCACAAACAGCAGCAGGAACACGTCTCTCCTCAGGATATTGTAAACATGTAAATCGTTGTTTAGTTTCTAACTCCCAAGTAAGATATATATCAGGAACATATCTACCCTCAAATCATGGAATATTCAATTTTAGTTTAGGAAGATGGTCATGATCTCGTACCTGAGGGAGAGCCCTACCATTGTGATTATTTGCATGAGGACAACCTGGTGGTTGTGGTGCTGGTGGTTGCACGTAGTTCTGGTTTTGATCAACCTCATCCTCGTAATCTCCCGCATAATCATCCTCCGCATCAGCAGCAAGAGCCACAGAAGTATCAACAGCAGCACCAACAGTTTGGCCAGGCTGAAGAAGGACACGGCTCACTCGGCGGAGGGCTGTTTCGCGACGTGGAGGTAGTCGTTGTTGTTGTTGCATAGGTGCGGCAGGTACAGCCGGTGGAAGACGCGCAAGCAGTTCCTTAAATACGTTATCGAGCTTTGTTTCGTACGTCTTCTCAAGGCCAGTGATCTTCTCCATGGCCTCTTCAAAATTGTTCAGCACATCTTGCACCTGTTCAGTCATCATTTGCTGAAACTTATCATGAAGCTCCTTGTTCGTTAAGTTCTCCCAGTCAATTTCGTCGGCTTGTGATCCTGGCATGGTTAGCAGCAACAGAAACACGCAAGAATATGATCCTACAGACTACTAACAGGTGGTGGTGTTGGGTGTCACAAATCCGTCAAGCAAAACTCAAATTCTTACCAGCTCTTACCCAGCAGCAGGCGGTGATCGCCAACCGTTGTAGTCAAAACTCTTATAGCTTGGATAGAGCGATTACCAAAGAGAGTCAAACACACGACGTAGATGTATGTGGAGCTAGAAAGGCTTATAATATGGTAGCAAAAAGGATCAACAATAATCAATTCAGAGATGTAAAGTTGAATAAACGCTCAATGACGGTACTGTGCTGGTCCTAGGCTAGACCGTGCTAGAGACGCGAGCCTAGAACACTAACAAAATCACGGCGCTGCACGTAAACAAGGGAGAAGCACACTCTGGAAAAAAAATTTGCTCTGTTTTTTTTTGCGCTCCTCTTTTTTTTGCGTAAAATCACTATAATGGAGAGTATCTCAAAACTCTTCCCAGGTCAAACTGACAGGATGGGCACAAAATTTTTTTTGACAATCTTTTTTTTTCGGAAATCAGGGCAGCGGCGATGAAAAAGTGCGACAAAAAATCACTATGATGGTGAGTGTCTCAAAACACTCCCTGGGACCTAAAAATAGGATA
>NC_041381.1:270985995-270999406 GCF_002162155.2 Triticum dicoccoides | reverse complement strand
AAAAACAAACCTAATATGCAAGGAACTCGGATTGGTGGTGGATATATGGTGGTGGTATATTGCAGCGGTGGTGGTATATGGCAGCGGTGGTGGTGGCGGTGGTAATCTATGGATATGGATCGGTGGTGGTATATGGATACGAATTGGTGGTGGTATATGGATACGAATTCGGAGCGATGGTGGTAGGTGGCAGGGGTGATGATGATGGTGCGGTGGCGGCGTGACAACTTATGACCAGAACTCGAAACTCTAAAAGACTAGACGCTAAGACCAGCAACTTGACGCGACGCTGCAACCGCAAATTCAACAAAGCAAAATACTGAAAAGACTATGCAAAGGCTCAGACTGGTTTGGATAGGATGAACTAACCCTAATTTTCTTTTTGTTGGCTTTTTCGTGGATTATAGGTATGAAGAACAGACTCGATCTAAACTATGAAAAAATGTAAAATCTCACCGAGCAACCTGGAAATCTGATACCACTTGATAGAGACAAAGGTGTCCCGTCTTTCGATGAGATGATGGATATCGCTTTGGTGGAAGTCGACTTTGACGATCTGACTACGAACGTGCGAGGACGCCGCGCCTTAGCAATGGCTAAACCAACTCCGAGAGGTTATTGACCACGCCGGAGCATGATCAACCAGACCACAAGGGTTTGTTTTCTGCGAGCAAACAAAGAACAAGCAAGAAACTAAGATTGCAATTTGGATATTGTGAATGTAAGATAAAAGCTTTATTAATCAAGGTGGGGTTCTGTGACGCCTTTTTCTAGTCGTTGAACACAAATGAAGTACACGAAGTTGCAGCTATGGCGAACTTTTAATCTAAACAAAACCCAAAGTCTAAACGACGCCCTAAGGGCTGTATATATGGAGGAAGAGGGGGGAATTTCGTGGCCCTTGGGGAAGGGGTCTGAAACCAACCCTATCTCTTGTTTCCCCACACATACGGACTCTAAAAACAACCTATACTCAATTATTTCAAAAACACATGGGCCTGGCCCAATAATAAGGTGACGCAGCACCTAGAATAGCCTCTGGACGAAAGTTATGAAGTAGCATCTTGTATATTTCGTCCAAGGCTTCATGCACTCATTATGGTGGCTTCAAAGTCCTGAAATCATCACTTGTAACTCCGTTCTTGTCCCCCTTGCGCATGCCATCATCTCCATGCTTGTTCTTGCTCCAATGTTCATCCTTCGACAAGCTAGGCCCTTCATTTGTGAGCAAAACAAAAGTATCCAATTTAGGCAGCTTCATATTCTCATGAACATTAGAATTATTACCAAGAAATGAAAGTACCTGGTAATTTAATTGGCGTGCGCGAGCTCTATTAATTGGACCAGTATATATAGCAGCAGGGGTTGTGGGTGTAACAATGGTATTGATGTCCTCATCAGAGTACCCTCAAATTCAGCCTTAAGCAGGACTTTTTGGCCCTGAAAGTCAAAGAACATCATTCGTTGCTGTTTTTCAGACAAGTTTCTGAACCCATTGTCACTTCCTTTTGAAGAAAATTTGGGAGATTATGTTCCGTATAGACATTAGCCCCCCTGGTAGGGACAGACGTACCTTTCTGCAGATGCTCTATGATCCAAGCAATCTCATTTGGCCGTAAATTGAAGAACATCCAGCGGCTATATGCCTTATTCTACTTGTTTTCGCCGGATGGCATGATGTAACTCATGCGCGTGAAAGCCAAGAACAAAAGGGCATTCCTGGCATCGATCAATATATATGTGGAAACGATATCTCCACTATAGAGGACAAGAAATTTTGGGGCACTTAGGCAAAAAGCGCACGGGAAAATGAAGTACGTTCTAGGACTGCCATAGAATGGACAGATGTTCACTAAAACGGTCATAATTTTGTCATTCGGAGTCCGTGTTGGACTCACAAGTACTCAAACTGCTCGCGGCAAGCGTGCGAATCCAAAAAAATACTTCCCGCTTGGGCCAGGAGGCCCGGAGTACCCTCAAATTTAGGCTTAAGCAGGACTTTTTGGCCCTGAAAGTAAAAGAACATCATTCGTCATTGTTTTTCAGACAAGTTTCTGAACCCATTGGCACTATCTTTTGAAGGAATTTCGAGAGATTATGTTGCTTATAGACATTAGCCCCCCTGGTAGGGACAAACATACCTTTCTGCAGATGCTCTATGATCCGGGCAATCTCATTTGGCCGTAAATTGAAGAAAATCTAGCGGTTATATGCTTTATTCTCCTTGTTTTCGCCGGATGTTATGCCGTAACTCATGCGCGTGAAAGCCAAGAACTAATGGGCATTCCTGGCATCGGTCAATATATATGTGGAAACGATATCTCCAATATAGAGGACATGAAATTTTGGGGCAGTCAGGCAAAAAGCGCACGAGAAAATGAAGTACTTTCAAGGACTGCCATAGAATGGACAGATGCTCACTAAGTGATGAGGCGGGGTGTCCCGATCTTTCGATGAGATGATAACTATCGATTTCGTGGAGTCGACTTTGACGATCCGACTACAAACGTGCACGACGTTGCGCCTTAGCAATCGCTAAACCAATCTCCTGAGGTTACTGACGATGCCGGAAGCACAATCAGCCTGACCATGAAGGTCTATTCCTGCAAGCAATCGAAGAAAAAGTAAGAATATGATAAAGCAATCTGAATATTGCGAATATGGATAAAGTATTAATAATGGTGGGGATCCGAAAGTGGTCTTGGTCTGTTCGTTGGACACAAACGAAGTACACGAAGTTGCGTTGGCTAACTTTTAACTAAACAAATCCCAAGGGAAAAGCAACTAGATGGATCTACTTATATAGGAGCAAGGGGTGGCGGCCAAGGAGGTGGGAGGACGTCCCAAGGCAGCCTAAAACTAACCATAGGTCGTACAAGGCCAATGGGCCCAAGTGGAGGTGACGTAACACCTTTGGACTTGTAGTTTGACTCGGATTCTGGTGTAGCGTCAGATTGTTTTGACCATAACTCAACGCTCTGGACGGATTTTAAGGTGATTCCAATTGGGTTGGAAAGAGCATGAAATCTACTTTATAACAAAAAAAGAATCACCCAATTCGGAGTCCGTATGAAAAAGTTGTTGGCATTTTGAGTCAGGTATGTCTGTGCAGTCCGAATCTGAATCCAGAACGTGAGAGACTTGGACTATATCTTCTCTTGGCCCAAAAATGACGTGAGAGGACTTTTTGAACAACACCTAAATTTCTCCTTTTCCCTTATCTTCATATGTGGATTGTACAAATATCCCATACACTTGCAATTAGACAAAACACAAAAGTATGTGAAGTATTTTTGTTCTGGATAACATAAATAGATTATTGAATAGTTTGCACTAGAAATCACCTGACAAATATGCATGTATGTAATATTTTTGGTCTTATCCAAGGTAGTCATGTCCTTATCATCCTCCCCTTCTTGAAAACAAAGCCGTCCTCGGCGTTGCTTAATCTGAAATGTGGCTAACAAAAGAGACAATGTGTACATGTTGTATATGAATATGTCATCCATTTTTACTTCCCTTTGTTTTTGCATATATGGCACATGTATGCATGAGTAACTTTCATAGTTCATAAAATATAATGCCAAACTATTATCATAATAAGAAGAAGGCACGAAAATATTGCAACTTAGTTTGCACATATAAGTGAAGCTCTTATTCATTTCAAAAGGTTGACAATGCATATCATTAAACCATCCTAACATTGGTGAATAAACATTACTTGCATCAAATTTACATGCTACAACATGCTTAAATAAGCAAACTTGCAATAAGTCATTGTTGACAGAATCATCACCAAAAGATTAGAGGTCATATCAAAATGATTAAACATTGGTTCTTTTGCATCAATACTTAATTCGATGGGTGCACTCAAAATTGTTGGTATTTTAGTTGTTTGATCACATGACGCATTCATTACAGTAATACAATTCTCTAAAATAGGTGATGTGCCAAAATCAATAGGTAACTCAACACATGATATATTCAAGTTAACTAGGCATGCATCATTCTCATGTGAAAGTGGAAGATCGGTACCTTTGTCATTACCTCTTATGATCAACTCAGATGATGTAGGCACTCTCAATGATGATGTGTCACATGGTGGAGGTGATGTAGTCCTCACAACAATGGATATGGTTGTCGTAGTATGCCTAGTAGTTGAAGGGACAACCGTATCAACTCTTGGAATGTGCACCTTGCGACTGTTTTCCTTGTGGCCAATACGTCGTTTTATTTCCTGTTCAGCTTTGCAAGCAAGATGGAACAAACGGTCCATAGGATAACACTCTTCATGCATTAGTATTTCCTGAATATCATGGTTTAACCCTCCCCAAAATCTATCCATAAAATCATCTTCAGTTTCCTCTAAAAAGGAGTGCAACAAGGTAGTTGGTAAATCATCATAATATTTTGTTATAGTGTCACTACCTGGTTTTAAATGTTCTAGTTTTTTAATCATGCCACGAGTATAATAAACATCGACGAATCTATCTCTCATGACATGTTTTAAACCATCCCAAGTAGTAGGTATATTATTATGGTTTAACCGACAGTATTCACTCCACCAAACTAAAGCGAAGCTACTGAAAGTACTAACCGCAACTTGAAATTTTCCATGCTCATCAAAAGTGTGGGAAGCAAATATAGCATTTATTTCGTACTCCCATTCAATATATAAATCAGGCCTAAAACGACCAGCAAATGGTGGCATGGAAACATTAACCTCATGTGCATTCTGATGTTGTTGCTCCTCTTGTGACGGTTGTTGTATTTTCTTAGGTGATGGCAAATCTCCCACGATCGATGAAGCCCAAGAACTAACAACTTCAGAACCTGCCATAGTTAGTAGAAAACAAGAAACAAAATCAGAGAATATTGTTCCGATGAACTACTAGAATGTGGTGGTAAAACGCTCAAAGTATAGCAAATATCAATATCTTACAAGTTCTTACCATGCAGCAGGTGGTGACAGGCAACCAACGGTGTCAAATAACTCTGAAGATTGTGTAAAGCGATTACCAGGGGAACGTACGTATACATGGTGTAGAAATATGTGGAGCTGGGTTGGCTATATACGGTAGCAAAATATTAGCAATAATCAATTCAAAGATGCAATATTGAATAAACGCTCAACGACGGTACTGTGCTGGTCCTAGACTAGACCGGACTAGAGACGCGAGCCTAAAACACTAATGAGGTCACGGTATAGCACAACTAGCATCAATGAAGGATACTAAGTAGCTCTGGACAGCAAGATATAAGTGAAGATCACAACGGCAGTAAAGATAATGATGAAAAACAACTGCCAAACAGGATATACAACAACTCTCTCTCCAACTTCTCTCTTGAAAAGTTTGAGCCAATTTTCTGATAAATTCTTTCAAAGAATGCTGCTAACTCAAGCTTTCCAATGCAAAAAGAATCACTCAATTCCGAGTTGATATGAGGAGTCAAAGAATTCTAAAACTGGCCTGAAAAATTGGAACATGTTGTGTTCACAAACTTCAGAGGGCAAAAAGATCTATTTATAAGCCGATTTTGAGGTATCAAGTATTGAACTTGCTTCTGCAACTATTTAGATGTGGCTCGTCGCTAGCTTCAATTTGAGCACTCACGGAGCCAAAACGGACTTCGTATGAGGAAGATACACCTATTTTACTGAACATTGCGCAAAACAGATTCCAATCCGAATTCAGGTACGAGATTGAATCTAGATAGATCCGATTTTTTTTCTCACACATTTTTTTTCTTTTTCTTCTCTCTTTTTCTTTTTTTCTTTCCTTTTCTCTCTCTTTTTTTCTCTCTCTTTTTTTTCTCCCTCTTTCCAAGACAAACTACATAAGATGCAGATTGGATCAGGCGAAGATGTGAATGACCTCAACTATGATTATGACAATGACCAATGCGTAGCACGTGGTGGAAATTAATAGATGGGATGGTGGACAGTGGAAGGGATAATGATGCAGTGGCGGCGTGACTAATGTGAACAAAACTCGAAACTCTAAAGGAACTAGACACTAAGACCAGCAACTGACACGACGATGCAACCGATAATTCAACTATGCAAGCAATGAATAGAAAACTGCAAAGGCTCAGACTGACTTGGATATAGGATGAACAGATCTAACTTTTTTGTGGCTTTTTCATGGACTGTAGGTATGAATGACAGATGCGATCTAAACTATGAAAAACTGTAAAATCTCACCGAGCAACCTGAAAACTGATACCACTTGATAGAGGCAGGGTGTCCCGATCTTTCGATGAGATGATAACTATCAATTTTGTGGAGTCGACTTTGACGGTCCGACTACAAACATGCACGACATTGCGCCTTAGCAATCGCAAAACCAATCTCCTGAGGTTACTAACGATGCCGGAAGCACAATCAGCCTGACCACGAAGGTATATTCCTGCAAGCAATCGAAGAACAAGCAAGAATATGATAAAGCAATCTGAATATTGCGAATATGGATGAAGTGTTAATAATGGTGGGGATCCGAAAGTGGTTTTCGTCTGGTCGTTGGACACAAACGAAGTACACGAAGTTGCGTTGGCTAACTTTTAACTAAACAAATCCCAAGGGAAAAGCTACTAGATGGATCTACTTATATAGGAGCAAGGGGTGGCGGCCAAGGAGGTGGGAGGACGTCCCAAGGCAGCCTAAAACTAACCCTAGGTCATACAAGGCCAATGGGCCTAAGTGGAGGTGACGTAACACCTTTGGACTTGTAGTTTGACTGGGATTCTGGTGTAGCGTCAGATTGTTTTGTCCATAACTCAACGCTCCGGACGGATTTTAAGGTGATTCCAATTGGGTTGGAAAGAGCATGAAATCTACTTTCCAACAAAAAAAGAGTGACCCAATTCGGAGTCCGTGATGAGGACATCAATATCATTGTTACACCCACAGCCCCTGCTGCTATACATACTGGACCAATTACTAAAGCTCGCGCACGCCAAGTAAATTACCCGGTACTTTCGTTTCTTGGTAATGATTCTAATGTTCATGAGAATATGATGCTGCCTAACTTGGATACATTTGTTTTGCTTACAAATGAAGGGCCTAGCTTGGAGAAGGATGAACATTGGAGCAAGAGAAAGCATGGAGATGATGGCATGCGCAAGGGGAACAAAAACAGAGTTACGAGTGATGATTTCAGGTCTTTGAAGCCACCATAACGAGTGCATGAAGCCTTGGACGAAATATACAAGATGCCACTTCATAAATTTCGTCCAGAGGCTATTATAGGTGCTGCATCACCTTTTTATTGGGCCAGGCCCATGTAATTTCGAAATACATTAGTATAGGTTATTTTTAGAGTCCGTATGTGTGGGGAAACAAGAGATAGGGTTGATTTCGGACCCCTCCACCAAGGGCCACGAAATTCCCCCTCTCTTCCTCCATATATACAGCCCTTAGGGCACCGTTTAGACTTTGGGTTTTGTTTAGATTAAAGTTCGCCATAGCTGCAACTTCGCGTACTTCGTTTGTGTTCAACGACCAGACAAAGGCGTCACAGAACCCAACCTTGATCAATAAAGCTTTCATCTTATATTCGCAATATCCAGATTGCAATCTCAGTTTCTTGCTTGTTCTTCGTTTGCTCGCAGGAAACAAAACCTCATGGTCAGGTTGAACATGCTCCAGCGTGGTCAGTAACCTCTCAGAGTTGGTTTAGCGATTGCTAAGGCGCGACGTCCTCGCACGTTCGTAGTAGGATCGTCAAAGTCGACTTCCACCAAAGCGAAATCCATCATCTCATCGAAAGACGGGACACCTCCGCCTCTATCAAGTGGTATCAGATTTCCAGGTTGCTCGGTGAGATTTTACAGTTTTTCGTAGTTTAGATCGAGTCTTTTCTTCATACCTATAGTCCACGAAAAAGCCACAAAAAAAATTAGGGTTAGTTCATCATATCCGAACCAGTCTGAGCCATTGCATAATCTTTTTAGGGTTTTGCTTTGTTGAATTTGCGGTTGCATCGTCGTGTCTAGTTGCTGGTCTTAGAGTCTAGTCTTTTAGAGTTTCGAGTTCTGGTCATAAGTTGTCACGCCGCCGCCGCACCATCATCATCGCCCCTGCCATCTACCACCACCGCTTATCCGCCACCGCTTCGAATCCGTATCCATATACCACCACCGCTGCCATCTACCACCACCGCTGCCATCTACCACCATATATCCACCACCAATCCGAGTTCTTGTCATATTAGGTTTGTTTTCGAGATCCATCTAGATTCTGATTCGTATTTCCTTGCCGGAGTAGGTTTCGGGGAAAAAAAATCCCGGAAACCACCCTCCGTTTAGGCCCAAAATTTTCTGAAAACGCACTTGTCGAAAATTTTTCTGGATATCCTATTTTTAGGTGTTTCTAAGCGTATTGAGACAATCGCTGTTATAGAAAGTTTTTCTTGACACGTTTCCAGTTTTTGGGTCTGGGCAGTCGAAAAAAAAATTGGTCAAAAACATTTCGTGCCCATCCTGTGAGTTTGACCTAGGAAGAGTTTTGAGACACTCGCCATTATAGTGATTTTTCGCAAAAAAAAGCAGCGCAAAAAAAAGAGCGAAAGAAAAAATCCAGATTGTGCTTTTCCCTTGTTTACGTGCAGCGCCGTGATTTTGTTAGTGTTCTAGGCTCGCGTCTCTAGTACAGTCTAGCCTAGGACCAGCACAGTACCGTCATTGAGCGTTTATTCAACTTTGCATCTCTGAATTGATTATTGCTGATCCTTTTTTGCTACCATCCCAGCTCCACATACATCTACGTCGTGCGTTTGACTCTCCCTAGTAATCGCTCTATCCAAGCTTTGAGAGTTTTGACTACAACCGTTGCCGATCACCACCTGCTGCTGGGTAAGAACTGGTAAGAATTTGAGATTTTCTTGACGGGTTTGTGATACACCACCACCACTTCTTAGTAGTCTGTAGGATCATATTCTTGTGTGTTTCTATTTGCTGCTAACCATGGTAGGATCACAAGCCGATGAGACTGATTGGGAGAACCTGACGAACAAACAGCTACATGATAAATTTCAGCAAATGATGAGTGGACAGGTGCAAGATGTGCTAAACAGATTTGACGAGGCCATGGAGAAGATAGATGGCATTGAGAAGACGTTCGAAACAAAGCTTGATAGCAAGTTTAATAAATTGCTCACGCGTTTTCCACCACCACCGCCGGCTGCACCTATCGCACCTCTGCAACAACAACAACAACAACGCCTCCTTCCGAATCAGTATGGACGAGCGAAGCGTGTTCCTATTGAGGATGGCCAAACTTCTGGTGCTGCTGTTCCTGTTGTTGATGCTTCTTTGGCTCGTGCTACTGCTGCTGCTGGTACCCAGGAGGATGATGAGTATGTGGGCGATTATGAGGATGAGGTTGATCAAAATCCGAACTACGTGCAGACACCAGCACCACCACCAGCAGGTCGACCTCAGGTATATATTCGTAATGGTAGGCCTGCACCACCACCTCAGGTACGAGATGATGTCCATATTCCTAAACTGAAATTGAATATTCCACCATTTGAGGGTAGATATGTTCCTGATATATATCTTACTTGGGAGTTAGAAACTGAACAACGTTTTACATGTTTACAATATCCCGAGGAGAGACGGGTTGCTGCTGCTGTTTGTGCTTTCACTAGTTTTGCATGTGTCTGGTGGTCTGAACATTGTAGATTATATCCTATTCCAACTACTTGGGCTGCTTTGAAAACTGCTACACGTACGCGTTGGGTTCCACCATATTATCAACGTGAATTGCTTCAAAAATTGCAGCGTTTAAGACAAGGGAAAAATTATGTAGAAGAATATTATCAGGAATTACAAACTGGCATGATTCGATGTGGTATTGTTGAGGAGAATGAAGCTATGCTTGCACGTTTTCTGGGTGGATTAAATAGAGAGATTTAGACCATTCTAGACTATAAGGAGTATACTAATATCACTCGTTTATTCCATCTTGCTTGTAAAGCTGAACGTGAAGTGCAGGATCGACAAGCATTGGCGCGAACTAACTTTTCTGCAGGCCGACCTTCATCATGGACACCGCGTGCATCTTCTACTTCAACTGCACCAGCACCTCAATCAGGTGCCTCCTCCAGCCGTGATACAAGAAAACAGGCACAACCACGATTATCTGCCAAGAGCGCACCTGCCGGGCCTGCACAGAGTTCTTCTTCTTCCATGGCATCAACAGGGCACACAAGTGATATTATTTGTCGTCGTTGTAAGGGAGGAGGTCATTATGCGAGAGAATGCAAATCTCCGCGTGTGATGATTGCTATCGAGGGTGGTGGATATGAGTCCGCTAGTGACTATGATGAGGAGACTTTGGCTCTTATTACACGTGAAGAACATGGTGGAGATGATTTTGATCATGAGACGCAATACATGGCTCCTGAAGACGCTGACATGTATGAATGTTTAGTTGCTCAACGTGTTTTTGAGTGTGCAGGTCACACAAGCTGAGCAAAATCAGAGGCACAATTAGTTCCATACGAAGGGAGTTGTGAAGGAACGTTCTGTGCGCGTCATAATAGACAGAGGGAGCTGCAACAACTTGGCTAGCATGGATATGGTGGAGAAGCTTTCTCTCACCACAAGACCACATCCACATCCTTACTACATCCAATGGTTCAACAACAGCGGCAAGGTTAAGGTAACACGTACTGTTCGTGTGCATTTTAGTATCTCTACATATGCTGATTATGTTGATTGAGATGTGGTACCTATGCAAGCATGTTCCTTATTACTTGGTAGACCATGGCAATTTGATAAAAAATCTGTACACCATGGTAGAAACAATCACTATACTCTTGTTCATAAGGATAAAAATATTACTTTGCTTCCTATGACTCCTGATTCCATTTTGAAAGATGATATTAATAGAGCTAATAAAGCAAAACAGGAGAAGAATAAGAGTGAACGTCAGATTGTGGCAAAAGAATTTGAGCAACAAATGAAGCCTAATAATAAACCATCTAGTGTTGCTTCTGAAATTAAATTGAAAAGTGCATGTTTATTTGCCACCAAATCTGATATTGATGAGCTAGATTTCAGCAAATCTGTTTGCTATGCTTTTGTGTGCAAAGAGGCATTATTTTCATTCGAGGACGTGCCTTCCTCTTTGCCTCCTGCTGTCACTAACATTTTGCAGGAGTTTGCTGACCTCTTTCCACAAGATGTGCCACCGGGATTACCGCCTATTCGAGGGATTGAGCATCAGATTGACTTAATTCCCGGTGCTTCACTGCCAAACTGTGCACCATACCGTACAAATCCAGAGGTGACAAAGGAGATTATGCGTCAACTACAAGAGCTTCTCGACAAAGGTTATATACGCGAATGCCTTAGTCCTTGTGATGTTCTTATTATTCTAGTGCCGAAAAAGGATGGTACATCACGTATGTGTGTTGATTGTAGAGGCATTAATAATATTACTATTCGTTATCGTCATCCTATTCCCAGGCTAGATGATATGCTTGATGAATTGAGTGGCTCTACAATATTCTCCAAAGTTGATTTGCGTAGTGGATACCATCAAATTCGTATGAAATTGGGAGATGAATGGAAAACAGCATTTAAAACTAAGTTTGGATTATATGAGTGGTTAGTCATGCCTTTTGGGTTAACTAATGCACCTAGTACTTTCATGAGATTAATGAACAAAGTTTTATGTGCTTTCATTGGACGATTTGTGGTAGTTTACTTTGATGACATATTGATTTATAGCAGATCTTTGGAAGAACATTTGGAACATTTACGTGCTGTTTTTATTGCTCTACGTGATGCACGTTTGTTTGGTAACCTTGGGAAGTGCACCTTTTGCACCGACCGAGTATCTTTTCTTGGCTATGTTGTTACTCCACAGAGAATTGAAGTTGATAAAGCCAAGATTGAAGCTATTGAGAGTTGGCCGCAGCCCAAAACAGTCACACAAGTGAGGAGTTTTCTGATGAGGACATCAATACAATTGTTACACCCACAGCCCCTGCTGCTATACATACTGGACCAATTACTAGAGCTCGTGCACGCCAACTAAATTACCAGGTACTTTTGTTTCTTGGTAATGATTCTAATGTTCATGAGAATATGATGCTGCCTAAATTGGATACATTTGTTTTGCTTACAAATGAAGGGCCTAGCTTGGAGAAGGATGAACATTGGAGCAAGAACAAGCATGGAGATGATGGCATGCGCAAGGGGAACAAGAACGGAGTTACAAGTGATGATTTCAGGACTTTGAAGCCGCCATAAGGAGTGCATGAAGCCTTGGACGAAATATACAAGATGCCACTTCATAATATTCGTCCATAGGCTATTCTAGGTGCTGCGTCACCTTATTAATGGGCCAGGCCCATGTAATTTCGAAATACTTAAGTATAGGCTATTTTTAGAGTCCGTATGTGTGGGGAAACAAGAGTTAGGGTTGGTTTCAGACCCCACCCTCAAGGGCCACGAAATTCCCCCTCTTCCTCCATATATACAGCCCTTAGGGCGTCGTTTAGACTTTGGGTTTTGTTTAGATTAAAAGTTCGCCATAGCTGCAACTTCGCGTACTTCGTTTGTGTTCAACGACCAGACAAAGGCGTCACAGAACCCCACCTTGATCAATAAAGCTTTCATCTTATATTCGCAATATCCAGATTGCAATCTTAGTTTCTTGCTTGTTCTTCGTTTGCTCGCAGGAAACAGACCCTCGTGGTCAGGTTGATCGTGCTCCGGCGTGGTCAATAACCTCTCGGAGTTGGTTTAGCGATCGCTAAGGCGCGACGTCCTCGCACGTTCGTAGTCGGATCGTCAAAGTCGACTTCCACCAAAGCGATATCCATCATCTCATCGAAAGACGGGACACCTTTGCCTCTATCAAGTGGTATCAGATTTCCAGGTTGCTCGGTGAGATTTTACAGTTTTTCGTAGTTTAGATCGAGTCTGTTCTTCATACCTACAGTCCACGAAAAAGCCACAAAAAAAAATTAGGGTTAGTTCATCATATCCGAACCAATCTGAGCCTTTGCATAATCTTTTTAGGGTTTTGCTTTGTTGAATTTGCGGTTGCATCGTCATTTCTAGTTGCTGGTCTTAGAGTCTAGTCTTTTAGAGTTTCGAGTTCTGGGCATAAGTTGTCACGCCGCCGCCGCACCATCATCATCGCCCCTGCCATCTACCACCACCGCTTATCCGCCACCGCTCCGAATCCGTATCCATATACCACCACCGATTCATATACCACCACCGATTCATATCCATATCCATATACTACCACCGCTACCACCACCGCTGCCATATACCACCACCATATATCCACCACCAATCCGAGTTCCTTGCATATTAGGTTTGTTTTCGAGATCCATCTAGATTCCGATTCGTGTTTCCTTGCCGGAGTAGGTTTCGGAAAAAAAAA
>NC_041381.1:270853731-270982395 GCF_002162155.2 Triticum dicoccoides | reverse complement strand
AGACATGCTAAATGGGTTGAATTCATTGAGACTTTCCCTTATGTCATTAAACACAAGAAGGGAAAAGAAAATGTTATTGCTGATGCATTGTCTCGTCGCTATACTATGCTTTCACAACTTGACTTCAAAATATTTGGTTTGGAGACCATCAAAGATCAATATGTGCATGATGCTGATTTTAAAGATGTAATGCAGAATTGTAAAGAAGGAAGAATGTGGAACAAGTTTGTTGTTAACGATGGATTTGTGTTTCGTGCTAACAAGCTATGCATTCCAGCTAGCTCCGTTCGTCTTTTGTTGTTGCAGGAGGCGCATGGAGGAGGATTAATGGGACACTTTGGCGTGAAGAAGACGGAGGACGTACTTGCTACACATTTCTTTTGGCCAAAGATGAGACGGGATGTTGAGCGTTTTATTGCTCGCTGCACTACATGTCAAAAAGCTAAGTCACGACTCAATCCTCATGGTTTATAAATGCCTTTGCCTGTACCTAGTGTTCCTTGGGAGGATATATCTATGGACTTTGTTTTAGGTTTACCTCGAACAAAGAAGGGGAGGGATAGCATATTTGTTGTCGTGGATAGATTCTCGAAAATGGCACACTTTTTTACCATGTCATAAAAGCGATGATGCTGTTAATGTTGCTGATTTGTTCTTTCGTGAAATTATTCGCTTGCATGGTGTGCCAAATACTATTGTTTCAGATCGTGATACTAAATTTCTTAGCCACTTTTGGAGATGTTTATGGGCTAAGTTGGGGACTAAACTGCTTTTTAGTACTACTTGTCACCCCCAAACTGATGGACAAACTGAAGTAGTCAATAGAACGTTGTCTACTATGCTTAGGGCTGTTTTGAAGAATAATAAGAAAATGTGGGAGGAATGCTTGCCTCATATTGAATTTGCTTATAATCGTTCATTGCATTCTACTACTAAGATGTGCCCTTTTGAAGTTGTGTATGGTTTCCTACCTCGTGCACCTATTGATTTGTTTCCTCTTCCATCTTCGGAGGAGGTTAATTTTGATGCTAAACAACGTGCTGAATTGATTTTAAAAATGCATGAGTTAACTAAGGAAAACATTGAGCGCATGAATGCTAAATATAAACTTGCTGGAGATAAGGGTAGAAAACATGTTGTGTTTGCACCTGGAGATCTTGTTTGGTTACATTTGCGTAAGGATAGATTTCCTGATTTGCGCAAATCAAAGTTAATGCCACGTGCTGATGGTCCCTTTAAGGTGTTAGAGAAAATAAATGATAATGCATATAAACTTGAGCTGCCTGCAGATTTTGGGGTTAGTCCCACTTTTAACATTGCAGATTTGAAGCCTTATTTGGGTGAGGAAGATGAACTTCCGTCGAGGACGACTTCATTTCAAGAAGGGGAGGATGATGAGGACATCAATACAATTGTTACACCCACAGCCCCGGCTGCTATACATACTGGACCAATTACTAGAGCTCGTGCACGCCAACTAAATTATCAGGTACTTTCGTTTCTTGGTAATGATTCTAATGTTCATGAGAATATGATGCTGCCTAAATTGGATACATTTGTTTTGCTTACAAATGAAGGGCCTAGCTTGGAGAAGGATGAACATTGGAGCAAGAACAAGCATGGAGATGATGGCATGCGCAAGGGGAACAAGAACGGAGTTACAAGTGATGATTTCAGGACTTTGAAGCCACCATAATGTGTGCATGAAGCCTTGGACGAAATATACAAGATGCCACTTCATAAATTTCGTCCCGAGGCTATTTTAGGTGCTGCGTCACCTTATTATTGGGCCAGGCCCATGTAATTTCGAAATACATAAGTATAGGCTATTTTTAGAGTCCGTATGTGTGGGGAAACAAGAGATAGGGTTGATTTCGGACCCCTCCAGCAAGGGCCACGAAATCCACCCCCTCTTCCTCCATATATACAGCCCTTAGGGCATCGTTTAGACCTTGGGTTTTGTTTAGATTAAAAGTTCGCCATAGCTGCAACTTCGCGTACTTCGTTTGTGTTCAACGACCAGACAAAGGCGTCACAGAACCCCACCTTGATCAATAAAGCTTTCATCTTATATTCGCAATATCCAGATTGCAATCTCAGTTTCTTGCTTGTTCTTCGTTTGCTCGCAGGAAACAGACCCTCGTGGTCAGGTTGATCGTGCTCCGGCGTGGTCAATAACCTCTCGGAGTTGGTTTAGCGATTGCTAAGGCGCGACGTCCTCGCACGTTCGTAGTCGGATCGTCAAAGTCGACTTCCACCAAAGCGAAATCCACCATCTCATCGAAAGACGGGACACCTTTGCCTCTATCAAGCTTTCTCTCACCACAAGACCACATCCACATCCTTACTACATCCAATGGTTCAACAACAGCGGCAAGGTTAAGGTAACACGTACTGTTCGTGTGCATTTTAGTATCTCTACATATGCTGATTATGTTGATTGTGATGTGGTACCTATGCAAGCATGTTCCTTATTACTTGGTAGACCATGGCAATTTGATAAAAATTCTGTACACCATGGTAGAAACAATCACTATACTCTTGTTCATAAGGATAAAAATATTACTTTGCTTCCTATGACTCCTGATTCCATTTTGAAAGATGATATTAATAGAGCTAATAAAGCACAACAGGAGAAGAATAAGAGTGAAAATCAGATTGTGGCAAAAGAATTTGAGCAACAAATGAAGCCTAAGAATAAACCATCTAGTGTTGCTTCTGAAATTCAATTGAAAAGTGCATGTTTATTTGCCACCAAATCTGATATTGATGAGCTAGATTTCAGCAAATCTATTTGCTATGCTTTTGTGTGCAAAGAGGCATTATTTTCATTCGAGGACGTGCCTTCCTCTTTGCCTCCTGCTGTCACTAACATTTTGCAGGAGTTCGCTGACGTTTTTCCACAAGACGTGCCACCGGGATTACCGCCTATTCGAGGGATTGAGCATCAGATTGACTTAATTCCCGGTGCTTCACTGCCAAACCGTGCACCATACCGTACCAATCCAGAGGAGACGAAGGAGATTATGCGTCAAGTACAAGAGCTTCTCGACAAAGGTTATATACGCGAATCCCTTAGTCCTTGTGCTGTTCCTATTATTCTAGTGCCGAAAAAGGATGGTACATCACGTATGTGTGTTGATTGTAGAGGCATTAATAATATTACTATTCGTTATCGTCATTCTATTCCTAGGCTAGATGATATGCTTGATGAATTGAGTGGCTCTACAATATTCTCCAAAGTTGATTTGCGTAGTGGCTACCATCAAATTCGTATGAAATTGGGAGATGAATGGAAAACAGCATTTAAAACTAAGTTTGGATTATATGAGTGGTTAGTCATGCCTTTTGGGTTAACTAATGCACCTAGTACTTTCATGAGATTAATGAACGAAGTTTTACGTGCTTTCATTGGACGATTTGTGGTAGTTTACTTTGATGACATATTGATTTATAGCAGATCTTTGGAAGAACATTTGGAACATTTACGTGCTGTTTTTATTGCTCTACGTGATGCACGTTTGTTTGGTAACCTTGGGAAGTGCACCTTTTGCACCGACCGAGTATCTTTTCTTGGCTATGTTGTTACTCCACAGGGAATTGAAGTTGATAAAGCCAAGATTGAAGCGATGATGCTGTTAATGTTGCTGATTTTTCTTTCGTGAAATTATTCGCTTGCATGGTGTGCCAAATACTATTGTTTCAGATCGTGATACTAAATTTCTTAGCCACTTTTGGAGATGTTTATGGGCTAAGTTGGGGACTAAACTACTTTTTAGTACTACTTGTCACCCCCAAACTGATGGACAAACTGAAGTAGTCAATAGAACGTTGTCTACTATGCTTAGGGCTGTTTTGAAGAATAATAAGAAAATGTGGGAGGAATGCTTGCCTCATATTGAATTTGCTTATAATCGTTCATTGCATTCTACTACTAAGATGTGCCCTTTTGAAGTTGTGTATGGTTTCCTACCTCGTGCACCTATTGATTTGTTGCCTCTTCCATCTTCGGAGAAGGTTAATTTTGATGCTAAACAACGTGCTGAATTGATTTTAAAAATGCATGAGTTAACTAAGGAAAACATTGAGCGCATGAATGCTAAATATAAACTTGCTGGAGATAAGGGTAGAAAACATGTTGTGTTTGCACCTGGAGATCTTGTTTGGTTACATTTGCATAAGGATAGATTTCCTGATTTGCGCAAATCAAAGTTAATGCCACGTGCTGATGGTCCCTTTAAGGTGTTGGAGAAAATAAATGATAATGCATATAAACTTGAGCTGCCTGCAGATTTTGGGGTTAGTCCCACTTTTAACATTGCAGATTTGAAGCCTTATTTGGGTGAGGAAGATGAACTTCCGTCGAGGACGACTTCATTTCAAGAAGGGGAGGATGATGAGGACATCAATACAATTGTTACACCCACAGCCCCTGCTGCTATACATACTGGACCAATTACTAGAGCTCGTGCACGCCAACTAAATTACCAGGTACTTTTGTTTCTTGGTAATGATTCTAATGTTCATGAGAATATGATGCTGCCTAAATTGGATACATTTGTTTTGCTTACAAATGAAGGGCCTAGCTTGGAGAAGGATGAACATTGGAGCAAGAACAAGCATGGAGATGATGGCATGCGCAAGGGGAACAAGAACGGAGTTACAAGTGATGATTTCAGGACTTTGAAGCCGCCATAAGGAGTGCATGAAGCCTTGGACGAAATATACAAGATGCCACTTCATAATATTCGTCCATAGGCTATTCTAGGTGCTGCGTCACCTTATTAATGGGCCAGGCCCATGTAATTTCGAAATACTTAAGTATAGGCTATTTTTAGAGTCCGTATGTGTGGGGAAACAAGAGTTAGGGTTGGTTTCGGACCCCACCCTCAAGGGCCACGAAATTCCCCCTCTTCCTCCATATATACAGCCCTTAGGGCGTCGTTTAGACTTTGGGTTTTGTTTAGATTAAAAGTTCGCCATAGCTGCAACTTCGCGTACTTCATTTGTGTTCAACGACCAGACAAAGGCGTCACAGAACCCCACCTTGATCAATAAAGCTTTCATCTTATATTCGCAATATCCAGATTGCAATCTTAGTTTCTTGCTTGTTCTTCGTTTGCTCGCAGGAAACAGACCCTCGTGGTCAGGTTGATCGTGCTCCGGCGTGGTCAATAACCTCTCGGAGTTGGTTTAGCGATCGCTAAGGCGCGACGTCCTCGCACGTTCGTAGTCGGATCGTCAAAGTCGACTTCCACCAAAGCGATATCCATCATCTCATCGAAAGACGGGACACCTTTGCCTCTATCATTTTCTTGGCCTCGCTGGATTCTATAGGCGTTTTGTGAGAGATTTCAGCACCATTGCTGCACCTCTCAATGAGCTTACAAAGAAAGATGTGCCTTTTCTATGGGGTACCGCACAGGAAGAAGCCTTCACAGTATTGAAAGATAAGTTGACACATGCTCCTTTACTCCAACTTCCTGATTTTAATAAGACTTTTGAGCTTGAATGTGATGCTAGTGGAATTGGATTAGGAGGTGTGTTATTACAAGATGGCAAACCTGTTGCATACTTTTCTGAAAAATTGAGTGGGCATAGTCTGAATTATTCTACTTACGATAAAGAATTATATGCTCTTGTTCGGACTTTAGAAACATGGCAACATTATTTATGGCCCAAAGAATTTGTTATACATTCTGATCATGAATCTTTGCAACATATTAAAAGTCAAGCTAAACTGAATCGTAGACATGCTAAATGGGTTGAATTCATTGAGACTTTCCCTTATGTCATTAAACACAAGAAGGGAAAAGAAAATGTTATTGTTGATGCATTGTCTCGTCGCTATACTATGCTTTCACAACTTGACTTCAAAATATTTGGTTTGGAGACCATCAAAGATCAATATGTGCATGATGCTGATTTTAAAGATGTAATGCAGAATTATAAAGAAGGAAGAATGTGGAACTAGTTTGTCGTTAACGATGGATTTGTGTTTCGTGCTAACAAGCTATGCATTCCAGCTAGCTCCGTTCGTCTTTTGTTGTTGCAGGAGGTGCATGGAGGAGGATTAATGGGACACTTTGGCATGAAGAAGACGGAGGACGTACTTGCTACACATTTCTTTTGGCCAAAGATGAGACGGGATGTTGAGCGTTTTATTGCTTGCTGCATTACATGTCAAAAAGCTAAGTCACGACTCAATCCTCATGGTTTATATATGCCTTTGCCTGTACTTAGTGTTCCTTGGGAGGATATATCTATGGACTTTGTTTTAGGTTTACCTCGAACAAAGAAGCGGAGGGATAGCATATTTGTTGTCGTGGATAGATTCTCGAAAATGGCACACTTTATACCATGTCATAAAAGCGATGATGCTGTTAATGTTGCTGATTTGTTCTTTCGTGAAATTATTCGCTTGCATGGTGTGCCAAATACTATTGTTTCAGGTCGTGATACTAAATTTCTTAGCCACTTTTGGAGATGTTTTTGGGCTAAGTTGGGGACTAAACTACTTTTTAGTACTACTTGTCACCCCCAAACTGATGGCCAAACTGAAGTAGTCAATAGAACATTGTCTACTATGCTTAGGGCTGTTTTGAAGAGTAATAAGAAAATATGGGAGGAATGCTTGCCTCATATTGAATTTGCTTATAATCGTTCATTGCATTCTACTACTAAGATGTGCCCTTTTGAAGTTGTGTATGGTTTCCTACCTCGTGCACCTATTGATTTGTTGCCTCTTCCATCTTCGGAGAAGGTTAATTTTGATGCTAAACAACGTGTTGAATTGGTTTTAAAAATGCATGAGTTAACTAAGGAAAACATTGAGCGTATGAATGCTAAATATAAACTTGCTGGAGATAAGGGTAGAAAACATGTTGTGTTTGCACCTGGAGATCTTGTTTGGTTACATTTGCGTAAAGATAGATTTCCTGATTTATGCACATCAAAGCTAATGCCATGTGCTGATGGTCCCTTTAAGGTGTTAGAGAAAATAAATGATAATGCCTACAAACTTGAGCTGCCTGCAGATTTTCGGGTTAGTCCCACTTTTAACATTGCAGATTTGAAGCCTTATTTGGGTGAGGAAGATGAGCTTCCGTCGAGGACGACTTCATTTCAAGAAGGGGAGGATGATGAGGACATCAATACCATTGTTACACCCACAGCCCCTGCTGCTATACATATTGGATCAATTACTAGAGCTCGCGCACGCCAACTAAATTACCAGGTACTTTCATTTCTTGGTAATGATTCTAATGTTCATGAGAATATGATGGTGCCTAAATTGGATACATTTGTTTTGCTTACAAATGAAGGGCCTAGCTTGGAGAAGGATGAACATTGGAGCAAGAGAAAGCATGGAGATGATGGCATGCGCAAGGGGAACAAGAACGGAGTTACGAATGATGATTTCAGGTCTTTGAAGCCACCATAACGAGTGCATGAAGCCTTGGACGAAATATACAAGATGCCACTTCATAAATTTCGTCCAGAGGCTATTATAGGTGTTGCGTCACCTTTTTATTGGGCCAGGCCCATGTAATTTCGAAATACATTAGTATAGGCTATTTTTAGAGTCCGTATGTGTGGGGAAACAAGAGATAGGGTTGATTTCGGACCCCTCCACCAAGGGCCACGAAATTCCCCCTCTATTCCTCCATATATACAGCCCTTAGGGCACCGTTTAGACTTTGAGTTTTGTTTAGATTAAAGTTCGCCATAGCTGCAACTTCGCGTACTTCGTTTGTGTTCAACGACCAAACAAAGGCATCACAGAACCCCACCTTGATCAATAAAGCTTTCATCTTATATTCGCAATATCCAGATTGCAATCTCAGTTTCTTGCTTGTTCTTCGTTTGCTCGCAGGAAATAGACCCTCGTGGTCAGGTTGAACATGCTCCGGCATGGTCAATAACCTCTCGGAGTTGGTTTAGCGATTGCTAAGGCGCGACGTCCTCGCACGTTCATAGTCGGATCGTCAAAGTCGACTTCCACCAAAGCGAAATCCATCATCTCATCGAAAGATGGGACACCTCCGCCTCTATCAGTCCGTATGAAAAGGTTGTTGGCATTTTGAGTCAGGTATATCTGTGCAGTCCGAATCTGAATCCAAAACGTGAGAGACTTGGACTCTATCTTCTCTTGGCCCAAAAGTGACGTAAGAGGACTTTTTGAACAACACCTAAACTTCTCCTTTTCCCTTATCTTCATATGTGGATTGTAAAAATGTCCCATACACCTGCAATTAGACAAAACACAAAAGTATGTGAAGTATTTTTGTTCTGGATAACATAAATAGATTATTGAATAGTTTGCACTAGAAATCACCTGGCAAATATGCATGTATTCCATATTTTTGGTCTTATCCAAGGTAGTCATGTCCTCATCAGATAGAGGCAAAGGTGTCCCGTCTTTCGATGAGATGATGGATTTCGCGTTGGTGCAAGTCGACTTTGACGATCCGACTACGAACGTGCGAGGACGTCGCGCCTTAGCAATCGCTAAACCAACTCCGAGAGGTTATTGACCACGCCAGAGCACGATCTACCTGACCATGAGGGTCTGTTTCCTGCGAGCAAACGAAGAACAAACAAGAAACTGAGATTGTAATCTAGATATTGCGAATATAAGATAAAAGCTTTATTGATCAAGGTGGGGTTCTGTGACGCCTTTGCCTGGTCGTTGGACACAAACGAAGTACACGAAGTTGCGTTGGCTAACTTTTAACTAAACAAATCCCAAGGGAAAAGCTACTACATGTATCTACTTATATAGGAGCAACGGGTGGCGGCCAAGGAGGTGGGAGGACGTCCCAAGGCAGCCTAAAACTAACCCTAGGTCGTACAAGGCCAATGGGCCCAAGTGGAGGTGACGTAACACCTTTGGACTTGTAGTTTGACTCGGATTCTGGTGTAGCGTCAGATTGTTTCGTCCATAACTCAATGCTCCGGATGGATTTTAAGGTGATTACAATTGGGTTGGAAAGAGCATGAAATCTACTTTCCAACAAAAAAAAGAATCACCCAATTCGGAGTCCGTATGAAAAAGTTGTTGGCATTTTGAGTCAGGTATGTCTGTGCAGTCCGAATCTGAATCCAGAACGTGAGAGACTTGGACTCTATCTTCTCTTGGCCCAAAAGTGATGTGAGAGGACTTTTTGAACAACACCTAAACTTCTCCTTTTCCCTTATCTTCATATGTGGATTGTACAAATGTCCCATACACCTGCAATTAGACAAAACACAAAAGTATGTGAAGTATTTTTGTTCTGCATAACATAAATAGATTATTGAATAGTTTGCACTAGAAATCACCTGACAAATATGCATGTATGTAATATTTTTGGTCTTATCCAAGGTAGTCATGTCCTCATCACTAAGACGGTCATAAATTTGTCATTAGGAGTCCATGTCGGACCGATAAGTACTCGAACTGCTCGCGGCGAGCGCACGAATCCAAAAAAACTCCCCACTTGCGCCAGGAGGCCCGGAGTACCCTCAAATTCAGCCTTAAGTAGGACTTTTTGGCCCTGAAAGTCAAAGAACATCATTCATCGCTGTATTTCAGACAAGTTTCTGAATCCATTGGCACTTCCTTTTGAAGGAAATTCGAGAGATTATGTTGCTTATAGACATTAGCCCCCCTGGTAGGGACAAACGTACCTTTCTGCAGATGCTCTATGATCCGGGCAATCTCATTTGGCCGTAAATTGAAGAAAATCCAGCGGCTATAGGCCTTATTCTCCTTGTTTTCGCCAGATGGCATGCTGTACCTCATGCGCGTGAAAGCCAAGAACTAAAGGTCATTCCTCGCATCGGTCAATATATATGTGGAAACGATATCTCCACTATAGAGGACAAGAAATTTTGGGGCAGTCAGGCAAAAAGCGCCCGAGAAAATGAAGTACTTTCAAGGACTGCCATAGAATGGACAGACGCTCACTAAGACGGTCATAATTTTGTCATTAGGAGTCCGTGTCAGACCCATAAGTACTCAAACTGCTCGTGGCGAGCGTGCGAATCCAAAAAAATACTCCCCGCTTGCGCTTGGAGGCCCGGAGTACCCTCAAATTCAGCCTTAAGCAGGACTTTTTGGCCCTGAAAGTCAAAGAACATCATTCGTCTTTGTTTTTCAGACAAGTTTCTGAACCCAATGGCACTTCCTTTTGAAGGAAATTCGAGAGATTATGTTGCTTATAGACATTAGCCCCCCTGGTAGGAACAAACATACCTTTCTGCAGATGCTCTATGATCCGGGCAATCTCATTTGGCCGTAAATTGAAGAAAATCCAGCGGCTATATGCCTTATTCTCCTTGTTTTCGCCGGATGGCATGTTGTACCTCATGCCCATGAAAGCCAAGAACTAAAGGTCATTCCTCGCACCGGTCAATATATATGTGGAAACGATATCTCCACTATAGAGGACAAGAAATTTTGGGGCAGTCAGGCAAAAAGCACCCGAGAAAATGAAGTACTTTCAAGGACTGCCATAGAATGCATAGATGCTGATGTAGGGCAAAACCCTAGGTGGATGATCTTTCACGTTTGGAGGAATCCTACGGGAGAATCACGAAGAACACACGGAAGCACAAAGGGGAAATCATGGGGAGAACGAGAGAGAATCACGAAACCGACAGAGAATCAATCACACGAGTGCTAGATCACCGAAGACAAAGAGATACATATGATCCACAATCAACAAAGGTAAGGATACAAAGGACAGTTCTTCTTCCCACGGAGGTCTTGATGGTCTTCCCTAGAAAGGTGTCTTGAATCCGCTTGGGGGATCTTCTCCGAAGAGGTCCTGAACTCCGAGGAGAAGTATCCAAGTGGATGAGCAAAGGCTCTCACACAAATATGAGCTAATCCAATGCTAACCCTATAACATACGGGATGAATGAGTATATATAGTCTAAGGGGAGAAAGGGTACACGGGCCTCGTCCCAAGTGGCTGCGCGCAGGAGGGCCGGAAGTTCCGGGCCAGGCCGGAAGTTCCGGGCGCCGGAGGTTCCGGGCAGGGTCCGGCCTAAGCCGAAAGTTGGCACAGGTGAGGCAGGGCTGGCTTCCGGGGGCCGGATGTTCCGGGCAGGGCCGGAGGTTCCGGGGGCCGGAAGTTCCGGGCAGGTTCCGGGCTAAGCAGAAAGTTGGCATGCCCGGGGTGGTCGATGTCGAAGGAGGCCGGAAGTTCCGGGGGCCGGAAGTTCCGGGCAGGTTCCGGGCTGAGCAGAGAGTTGACGCCTGTCGCTGCTTCTTCTTCAGTGTTGTACCTGATCACACACAGAGTTTCCGTCTGAGGTAGTAGCCATGTCTCTTGAGTAGAAAGAGGGATTTCGGAGAGGAGCGAGTTCACCTTATCTTCGATAGCCTTAGAGCGGGCTCGAGTCATGGGTCCACGTGGTGTTGAAGGAGATGTAGATGCGTCCATGGGGATGATGGAAGGATGCTCCGCATCATCTCCCCTCCCTTGGGAAAGATCCGACCTCGGATCAAAATCTTCATCACCATGGAAAGGCGAGAGGTCTCTGACGTTGAAGATGTCGCTCACGATGTACTTGTCTCGTGGGAGTTCAATCTTGTAGGCGTTGTCGTTGTAGCGTGCTAGCACCTTCAAGGGTCCGTCGGCTCGAGGGAGAAGCTTGGACTTGCGTTCGTTGGGGAAGCGGTCCTTGCGAAGCTGTAGCCACACGAGATCACCAATGTTGAAGACCATGGGTTGCTTTGACGTTGAGCATGGTCGCTAGTCGTTGTACTTGGCGCTCGATGGTCTGTCTTGTATCCTCATGCATCTTCTTGATGTAGCTTTCCCGTGCACTCGCATCCATGTTGGTGCGCTCTTGTAGAGGAAGAGGTAGAATGTCCAATGGTGACAACGGGTTGAAGCCGTAGACGACCTCGAAGGGGGACTTGCCGGTAGTCGAATGTCTTGCACGGTTGTCGGCGTACTCGGCGATGGGTAGACACGCCTCCCACTCCTTGATGTTCTTCTTGATCAACACGCAAAGTAGAGTGGATAGTGTCCGGTTCGTCACCTCCGTTTGGCCGTCGGTTTGAGGATGGTATGCGGATGAGAAGAAGAGCTTGATTCTGAGCTTGGCGCATAGCGTCTTCCAAAAGTAACTCAAAAACTTGACGTCACGGTCGGAGACGATCGTCTTTGGCAATCCATGAAGTCACAAGATTTCCCTACAATAGAGATTTGCAATATGTGAAGCATCGTCTATCTTGTTGCAAGGAATGAAATGTGCCATCTTAGAAAATCTGTCCACAACAACAAAGACGGAATCCTTGCCATTTTGAGTTCTAGGCAAACCAAGTACAAAATCCATGCTAATGTGTTCCCAAGGTTGGTAAGGAATGGGAAGGGGCATGTAAAGACCATGGGATTGAGCTTTAGACTTAGCTTTGCGACATGTGGAGCAACGGTTGGTGAAGCGTGAGACATCACGAAACATCTTGGGCCAAAAGTAGTTCTTGGAGAGCGTGGCGAAAGTCTTGTCGCGTCCAAAGTGTCCCATAAGTCCGCCTCCATGAGCCTCTTGCAAAAGGAGCAAACGAAGAGAAGACTCGGCAATGCAAAGTTTGTTAGCTCTCATAAGATAATCATCCTTTATGTAGTATCGTTCCCAAGACGTGTGTGTCAAACACTTAGCGTAAGGAGTAGTAAAAGAAGGATCATGCTCATACAAGTCTTTTATATGCTCAAAACCAATAACATTCAACTCAAGTTTAGTCACAAGTGTGCATATGCGTGAAAGTGCATCCGCAACTACATGTTCTTTACCCTTAATGTACTTGATCACATAAGGAAAAGATTCAATGAATTCACTCCATTTGGCATGATGCTTGTTCAATTTAGTTTGACCTTTTAGGTACTTAAGCGTTTCATGATCGGTATGGATGACAAACTCATGAGGTCTAAGATAATGTTCCCAAACATGTAGCACACGCACTAAAGCATACAATTCTTTGTCATAGATGGGATAATTAAGTTGAGCACCGGAGAGTTTTTCACTAAAATAAGCAATGGCTCGTTTTTCTTGCATCAAAACTCCGCCAATTCCGGTACCACTTGCATCACAATGAACCTCAAAAGTTTTGTCAAAATTGGGCAAAGCAAGAATCGGAGCATGAGTAAGCAAAGACTTGAGCTCATCAAAAGCGGTGGATTGCAAAGATCCCCAAACAAAAGGAGCATTCTTCTTACTCAAAGCATGTAAAGGAGCGGCAATTGTGCTAAAGTTTTTCACAAAGCGGCGATAAAATCCTGCTAGACCAAGAAAACTTCTCACTTGTTGCAAATTGGTGGGTTGGGGCCAAGGTTTAATTGCTTCAATTTTAGTTTCATCAACATGGACACCGTTGGAAGAGACAACAAAACCCAAGAAAATCACTTTGTCAACGCCAAAAGTGCATTTTTTTTAAGTTTGCATAAAGGCATTCCTTGCGAAGAGTTTGCAACACAGATTTAACATGATTAATATGCTCTTTCATGGTTTTGCTAAACACAAGGATATCATCAAAGTAAACCACAACGAAGACTCCAATGTAAGGTCTAAGCACATGATGCCTAAGATGCACGAAAGTTCCGGGTGCTTCCGACAAACCCATAGGCATCACTAACCACTCATATAAGCCAAATTTGGTTTTGAAAGCGGTTTTCCATTCATCACCTTCTTGAATGCGGATTTGATAATAGCCACTTTTAAGATCTATTTTTGAGAAAAAGTTGGCTCCACTAAGTTCATCAAGCATATCATCTAAGCGAGGAATGGGGTGCCTATAACAAACGGTAATGGCGTTTATGGGTCTACAATCGGAACACAAGCGAAAACTACCATCGGGCTTAGGTACAAGTATAACGGGAACGGCACATGGGCTTAAGCTTTCACGTACCTGACCGTTGTCGATGAGTTGTTGTACTTGTCATTGAATCTCCTTGATTTCTTCAGGATTGACATGGTATGGGGCTTTGTTTGGAAGTGGCGCTCCGGGGATGAGGTCGATTCGATGCTCAATGCCTCGTAGTGGAGGTAGACCCGGAGGTAGCTCATCGGGGAAGACGTCTTTGAATTCCTGCAAAAGAGACTGAAACACTAAAGGTAACTCGTGAGAGGTGTTAGTTGTTGGCTCTCCATCTTTGCACACGAGGACGAAGTGCATCACATCGATGGGTTCTCACACACTTCTCTTATCTCACTTTTGGTGGCAAATAGGATGAGGTTTTTCTCTCTAGGCAAAGAGGCGCTCATATTTGGCTTGTGGCTCTCACTCACTTTTGGGTGGGTAACTTTCTCACTCTTCTCTCCATGGTGGGTGGTTTGCTTGTCGGCTATCACTTGACTAGGAGACATAGGTCGTAGCACATACTCCTTCCCTTTCATCTTGAAGCTATAGTGATTGGTGCGCCCATTGTGGATGACACCACGGTCGAATTGCCATGATCGACCAAGAAGGAGGTGGCAAACGGTCATTGGGACGACATCACACTCCAAAGTGTCTTCATAAGCACCTATTTTGAAAGAGACTTGGACCGTATGCTCGACTCGTATAGTGCCGGAGTCACTTAGACATTGAACCTTGTAGGGGTGTGGGTGCTTCTACTTGACCAATTGAAGTTTTGAACATAGTTCTTCACTTGCCAAGTTGTGGCAACTTCCTCCATCGATGATGACCTTGACGGACCTTCCATTGATGTCGGCCTTAGTGTGGAAGATGTGGCATCGTTGGTCTTCTTCTTGTTGATGTTGAAGTGTCAAGACTTTGGAGACAAACAGAGCGGGGCTCGAATCCTCATCACAAAAGACTTGATCATCTTCATCCTCGTTCACGCGCCGGTGCATGGCCACTTGCTCAATAGCTTCCATTTCATCTTCACTCATTGAGTCGTAGGTGCCATCGTCGTTGAGGATCATGGTGCGCTTGTTGGTGCATTGGAAGGCTTTGTGGCCTCGGCCGCCACAAGTGAAACATTTGAAGGAGCTTGTCTTGACGGTCTCATCGGTTGGAGTAGATGATGAAGCACGCGGCTTGAAGTTGCTTGTCGTAGGAGGAAGGCGACTTGAACTTGCCGAAGTTTTCTTGTAACTTGACTTGTCGTCGTTGCTTTGAGAAGGTTTGGTTGATGTAGATGTTGAAGGAGTCGTTGAAGCTTGGATGTTGGAGAAACCGTAGGTCTTGGATGAGTACTTGGCGTACTTGAAGTCATCTTGCACTTGACGTTCCGCCTTGGTTGCTTGATGTACAAGCTCAATGAGGTTGGAATATGGTTGGAAGTCAGCCATCTTCTTGATGGGATGATTGAGTCCATTCAAGAATCGTGCCATTGTTTGCTCATCATCTTCCTTGACATTGGCTCGAATCATGGCTATCTCCATTTCCTTGTAGTATTCTTCAACACTCTTTGTTCCTTGCTTGAGGAGTTGTAGCTTCTTGAAGAGATCGCGGTTGTAGTAGGTTGGTACAAAGCGTGCCCGCATGACATCCTTCATTTGAGCCCAAGTGTTGATTGGTGGTTCACCTCTTGCTTCACGGCGTTCAAGGACTTGTTCCCACCATATGAGCACATAGTCTTGGTACTCAAGTGATGCCATTGCGATCTTCTTCTCTTCCTCAAAGTTGTGCAAATGAAAGATTTTGTCGACCTTTAATGCCCATGAGAGGTACTCTTCGGGATCGTTGCTTCCATTTAACTTGGGCATTGTGAATTTGAGCTTGCCATAGCGTTGCTCTTCATTGTGTTGTTGGCGATGGTGATGATGACGTCCTTGACGTGGAGGATAGTCATCCTCATGTTGCTCTTGGCGCGGAGGAAGTCCATGATCAACTTGCTCTTGTTGAACTTGAGGTTGAAGAGGAGCTTGACGAGCTTGTGGAGGGGCTTGTGGAGCTTGACGTTGCACACGCGGTTGGTAGTTCCTCTCTTCGATTTCTTCTCGAAGAGCTTCCTCTTGATTGCGCCGTTCACGATTGCGGTTGGCGATGGCTCGACTTGATTCTTGAAGGGCACGTTGCGCCTCAAGAGCTTGCACTTCTCGTTGTTGTTGTTGAAGACGTTGAGCCTCGGTGTCTTGTTCTTCTTGGTGTAGACGCGCTCGTTCTTCTTCTTGGCGCCGTAGTCGTTGCCGTTCTTGAGCTTGAGCAAAAACCACTTGGTTTGATTGAGGGCGAGGGATTTGCTCATCGACTTGCTCTTGTTAATGCTTGTCTTGTAGTGGGTTCCGAGATGCATGTCGGTCTTGGTGCGCGGCTCGTCGAAGAATGGTCGAAGACGGTGTACTTGAGCCGGAGAAGGTGTCATCGGAGTGTCGACTCGAGCGGCTCCGTCTTGAGGAGGAAGAAGTGGAATGATGCCGGTTCCTCATCAAGGCGCGGATCTCGTCCATTCTTGCATCATTTTCTTGCTTGTGAGAGTCGAACTTGTCGTTGAAGTAGTCTCTTGTACGTTGCTCGGAGAGTCGCAAGTCGGTGGCGAGGTTGTCGATGCGGTCGCTCATAGCTTGTTGCTCTTGGTGTAACGCCCTTTGAGCACCAAAGAGGTGGCTCTTTGTGACGAATGATGACATGTCGTCGCCGTTCTCGATGAGAGGTGGATTTGTAGAAGAACTTGGCCTATCCATCATACCAAGCAAAATGTAAGTGGTAGAAGGAAAAGAATGTGTACCAAATGTACCTTGACCGATGTTGAAGATGAATCAAGTTCACTCAAATGCGGACAATGGAATAGCACTGTTGGTACCAATTCTTGTCGGTTCTCACACCTACACAAGTAAAAGCTTATGGTGGAGCTTGGTTAGGATGGTGGCACAAAATTTGATGCAATAGTAAGGGAGCTTCAATAATGTTGGAAAAGTTTCACAAATTTGCAAATGTAACAAGTAGACCAAGCAAGTATGAGTACACGGAAACACACACACAAATAGATAAGTGGGATTGTGCAATCCAAAAGTGAGCCAAAATGTGGAAACCACGAAAATGCTCTTGTTGCACAATACTAGAGAGACGCTAGCACGATTGCACCCTAGGCGGATACGCAAACTTGTGCACAACCTACTAGGCAAAATTGCAACTATCTCTAATCCAAGTATGCTATATGTATGGTATTTTGGTGCAATGATCCAAGATGATCCAATATGACAATCTTAATGTAGTATGATGCTATGGTTCTTGTTCATAAGCTCTTTGCTTATCTTTCCTCTTTTGCTTAAAAGCTTGGGTGGCTCTTTCACTCTTTGAGCTCTTTTCTTATGCAAAACTTTACGAACCAAGATAGCAATTGTGTTTGCTATGACAACTTTGTGACACACAGATGGATCCCAAGATATGCACCACTATGGTATGGTATGTATGCTTATGGAGTATGATCCCTAATGTGCACAAGTCACGTTGCCTGCAATACTCAATGGCTAGTCTCGATGGGTAAGGTACGCGAAATGAGGCAATGTGGGTTATCAATGCAATTGCAAGGTATGACAAAGATGTCGTCGATGTTACCGTCCTTGCTTCGGTTGAGGGTTGAAATGGATGCGAAAGTCGATGGGGACTCAGTGCACGGTCTTCAGTACGTTGGCGAAGATGCCGCTGCACCGTGATCGAAGTTTCCGAAGTAGCGTAAGTGTCGAAGAAGTGCAACCTTTCTGTCTATGCCGGAAATTCCGGGCAAGACGGAAGTTCCAGGGGCCGGAAGGTCCGGGGTGGCCGGAAGGTCCGGGATGACCGGAAGGTCCGGGGGGCGGAAGTTCCGGGCAAGGCCGGAAGTTCCGGGGGTCGGGAATCTGCCAAGAACAGAGACTTCGAGATCGCGGATTTGGGCGGAAAAACTTGGGGAAAACCCAAATCCGAGGGGAGAAAGAAGAAATTAGAAGGAAGGAAGGGCAGGGAAGCTAGATCCACTCGAAACAAAGCAAATCCATGGATCAAATCCAACAAAATCTCAACTCACCAAAAAATCACAAAAAAAAATTGGGGCTATTTTTGGTGGGGAATTTTCGGAATTAGGACGAAAACAACAAAATCAAGCTAGAAAAAGAGGGGTAGGGGTTCCAAAAACGTGATCAACGTGGCTCATGATACCATATGATGTAGGGCAAAACCCTAGGTGGATGATCTTTCACGTTTGGAGGAATCCTACGGGAGAATCACGAAGAACACACGGAAGCACAAAGGGGAAATCACGGGGAGAACGAGAGAGAATTACGAAACCGACAGAGAATCAATCACACGAGTGCTAGATCATCGAACACAAAGAGATACATATGATCCACAATCAACAAAGGTAAGGATACAAAGGACAGTTCTTCTCCTAACGGAGGTCTTGATGGTCTTCCCTAGAAAGGGGTCTTGAATCCGCTTGGGGGATCTTCTCCGAAGAGGTCCTGAACTCCGAGGAGAAGTATCCAAGTGGATGAGCAAAGGCTCTCACACAAATATGAGCTAATCCAATGCTAACCCTAAAACGTACGGGATGAATGAGTATATATAGTCTAAGGGGCGAAAGGGTACACAGGCCTCGGCCCAAGTGGCTGCACGCAGGCAGGGCCGGAAGTTCCGGGCCAGGCCGGAAGTTCCGGGCGCCGGAGGTTTCGGGCAGGGTCCGGCCTAAGCCGAAAGTTGGCACAGGTGAGGCAGGGCTGGCTTCCGGGGGCCGGAAGTTCCAGCCAGGGCCGGAGGTTCCGGGGGCTGGAAGTTCCGGGCCAGGTTCCGGGCAGGTTCCGGGCTAAGCAGAAAGTTGGCATGCCCGGGGTGGTCGATGTCGAAGGAGGCCGGAAGTTCCGGGCAGGCCGGAAGTTCCGGGGGCCGGAAGTTCCGGGCAGGTTCCGGGCTGAGCAGAGAGTTGACGCCTGTGGCTTCTTCTTCAGCATGGTACCTGATCACACACAGAGTTTCCATCTGAGGTAGTAGCCATGTCTCTTGAGTAGAAAGAGGGATTTCGGAGAGAAGCGAGTTCACCTTATCTTCGATAGCTTTAGAGCGGGCTCGAGTCATGGGTCCACGTGGTGTTGAAGGAGATGTAGATGCGTCCATGGGGATGATGGAAGGATGCTCCGCATCAGATGCTCACTAAGACGGTCATAATTTTGTCATTAGGAGTCCGTGTCGGACCCATAAGTACTCAAACTGCTCGTGGCGAGCGTGCGAATCCAAAAAAATACTCCCCGCTTGCGCTTGGAGGCCCGGAGTACCCTCAAATTCAGCCTTAAGCAGAACTTTTTGGCCCTGAATGTCAAAGAACATCATTCGTTGTTGTTTTTCAGACAAGTTTCTGAACCCATTGGCACTTCCTTTCGAAGGAAATTCGAGAGATTATGTTGCTTATAGACATTAGCCCCCCTGGTAGGAACAAACGTACCTTTCTGCAGATGCTCTATGATCCGGGCAATCTCATTTGGCCGTAAATTGAAGAAAATCCAGCGGCTATATGCCTTATTCTCCTTGTTTTCGCTGGATGGCATGCTGTAACTCATGCCCGTGAAAGCCAAGAACTAAAGGGCATTCCTGGCACCGGTCAATATATGTGTGGAAACGATATCTCCACTATAGAGGACAAGAAAATTTGGGGCATTCAGGCAAAAAGCGCACGAGAAAATGAAGTACTTTCAAGGACTGCCATAGAATGGATAGATGCTCACTAAGACGGTCATAATTTTGTCATTAGGAGTCCGTGTCGGACCCATAAGTACTCAAACTGCTCGCGGCGAGCGTGCGAATCCAAAAAAATACTCCCCGCTTGCGCCAGGAGGCCCGGAGTACCCTCAAATTCAGGCTTAAGTAGGACTTTTTGGCCCTGAAAGTCAAAGAACATCATTCATCGTTGTTTTTCAGACAAGTTTCTGAACCCATTGGCACTTACTTTTGAAGGCAATTCGAGAGATTATGTTGCTTATAGACATTAGCCCCCCTGGTAGGGACAAACGTACCTTTCTGCAGATGCTCTATGATCCGGGCAATCTCATTTGGCTGTAAATTGAAGAAAATCCAGCGGTTATATGCTTTATTCTCCTTGTTTTCGCTGGATGGCATGCTGTAACTCATGCACATGAAATCCAAGAACTAAAGGGCATTCCTGGCATCGGTCAATATATATGTGGAAACGACATCTCCAATATAGAGGACAAGAAATTTTGGGGCAGTCAGGCAAAAAGCGCACGAGAAAATGAAGTACTTTCAAGGACTGCCATAGAATGGAGAGATGCTCACTAAGACGGTCATAAATTTGTCATTAGCAGTCCGTGTCGGACCCATAAGTACTCAAACTGCTCGCGGCGAGCGTGCGAATCCAAAAAAATACTCCCCGCTTGCGCCAGGAGGCCCGGAGTACCCTCAAATTCAGGCTTAAGCAGGACTTTTTGGCCCTGAAAGTCAAAGAACATCGTTCGTCGTTGTTTTTCAGACAAGTTTCTGAACCCATTGACACTTTCTTTTGAAGGAAATTCGAGAGATTATGTTGCTTATAGACATTAGCCCCCCTGGTAGGGACAAACGTACCTTTCTGTACATGCTCTATGATCCGGGCAATCTCTTTTGGCCGTAAATTGAAGAAAATCCAGCGGCTATATGCCTTATTTTCCTTGTTTTCGTCGGATGGCATGCTGTAACTCATGCCCGTGAAAGCCAAGAACTAAAGGGCATTCCTGGCATCGATCAATATATATGTGGAAACGATATCTCCACTATAGAGGACAAGAAATTTTGGGGCAGTCAGGCAAAAAGCGCACGAGAAAATGAAGTACTTTCAAGGACTGCCATAGAATGGACAGATGCTCACTAAGACGGTCATAAATTTGTCATTAGGAGTCCGTGTCGGACCCATAAGTACTCAAACTGCTCGCGGCGAGCGTGCGAATCCAAAAAATACTTCCCGCTTGCGCCAGGAGGCCCGGAGTACCCTCAAATTCAGGATTAAGCAGGACTTTTTGGCCCTGAAAGTCAAAGAACATCATTCGTCGTTGTTTTTCAGACAAGTTTCTGAACCCATTGGCACTTTCTTTTGAAGGAAATTCGAGAGATTATGTTGCTTATAGACATTAGCCCCCCTGGTAGGGACAAACGTACCTTTCTGCAGATGCTCTATTGATGCGGAGCATCCTATGGACATCACCATGTCAAGAGTTCGTGTGGCAAGTGACACGTGCCACATCTACTTCACATACATAAAGGTGAATCATCTCCTTTACACGTGTTCACTTGACCCCTTTGAGGATGGTATACTACTTGACATTCCTTCCATGTGCATTCATAGGTATTGTCGGCGCTTCAAACATAGCGTGGACAAGTTCATGCGGAAGAGAACATCTACACCATCCAAGAGGGAAGCCTGGAAGCGGAGAAGGAAGCGCCAAGAAGAAGGCAGCAGCTCCCAGGCGACCCCGTGCGCACGGGCCTCTCCGACCCCGTGCCCACGGACCTCCCAGGCTGACGGTCCTGAAGACCCCGTGCGCACGGGCGTGTACCGTGCCCACGGGACCCCCGTGTCCACGGGCCTCACGGACCCCGTGTGCACGGGCCCTCGCGTTCGGTCCCTGGATACCCCGTGCGCACAGTATCCACTTACCCCGTGCACACGGGGCCCCCCTGGGTGATGCTGCGGCCTTTGCTCTTGTGTTACCATTTCGCCCCCACCTAGTCCCCTCTTTGCCTAGGACTATATATACTCCTTCATCTCCTCCATTTAGACTTAGAAAAGGATATGTTAGACATATGAGAGCTTTGCTCCATGGATCCACTCCACTAGGAGATCAAGACCTCCTCTTGGAGTGACCTAGCTCAAGACCTCCTTCTTGGGGAAGGATCCCAATCATAGGATCATCAAGCACTCATCTCCTTCATAGGATTTGGGATGAACTCTACCATGTATCTTATTTCCCTTTGTTGTTCATGTACCTTGTGGATCTTATGTGTTTGATTGTCTAGTGGATGTGTGATTTGACTCGTTCTTGAGTGCTCCTCTTGTTTTCCCTCCTTTGTTCATCTTGTTCTTGGGGATTCCACCTCCAATTCGTGAAAGATCTTCTCTATAGGGTTCCACCCTACATCATATGGTATCATGAGCCATGGTTTCTCACGAAATTGGAGCCCCCTCTTTGTTTTCTAGCTTGATTTTGTTGTTCTTGTCCTAAATCCGAAAATCCCCACCAAAAATAGCCCCAATTTTTTTTGTGATTTGTTGGTTTGGTGTGATTTTTTTGGATTTGATCCATGAATTTGGTGTTTAGCAAGTAGATCCACCCCTCTACCATCTTCCCCTACCTTCCACCCTTCGATTTTGACCTCAAAATCGAGTTTCCCCACGGATCCGGAGCTGTTCATCCGCTCCTCGAGGACCCCGTGCACACGGGCCATCGGGACCCCGTGCACACGGGACCCCATGCGCACGGCCCTTCTAGTGTGTTCCTTCGACCTCCCTTCGTCCTCCATACCACCCCCTGCCCCCACCTCAACCCCAGCCACGAGATCCATCCATTTGGAGTCCAAATCGCCAAGAAATCTGCCAAACCCGTGAGTCCCAGGTGACCCCGTGCCCTCGGTACGTGTACCGTGCGCACGGGACCCCGTGCCCACGGCCCCTAGACCCCGTGCGCACGGCCCTCCCAGAAACAGCCGCGTGCACTTCACCATTTCGGCCGTAACTTCCACATCCGGAGTCCGATTTTAGTGTTCTTTAGCTCGTTGAGTAGCTGTTGACATCCCACATCCACCTAGATAGTCACTATCACCATTTGACTCCATCAAAATTTTGACATTTTCGCATCTTTGCCTAGGCCTTCCACCATATCATCCGCAAAACCACCATAGCCTTCCGCAACCTAACCCATTTTACTCCATTTAGCATTTGTGGTTGTTTGAGTGGAGTCTCCTAAGGTGTTTCGGCTACTTAGGGATAATTGCCTCTTCACAAACCACCACCACTTCCACCATTTGACATTTGTCATTTGAGATTTTGATTTTGCAGTTTTTACCGTTTCCTAAGGTGTTTCGGCTACTTAGGGACGGGTCTACATCATCTTGGTATCTACATCAAGAACACCGCTACTCATCATCGCAAAGGACGGTAACCTCGACGACACCATTGTATATTCCCCTTGCAATTGCATTGTTAACCCCTAGCCCATTTTGCGTTACTTGCCTATCGAGACTAGCCATTTGAGTATTGCCGGCAACGTTACTTGTGCACATTAGTGGTCCATACCTTCCATTGCATACATACCATATCATATTGGTATCATATCATCCTTTGTGTCACAATATCGTTCCCGCATATACACAATAGCTATCTTGGTTTGTGCATTATGCAAAAGTGGTCATTGAAAAAAAAAGAAAAAAACTTTTAAGCAAAAAGAGAGCAAAGAGCTCGTGAGCAAGTGCCATAGCATCATACCCCATTGCACATAAGATTGTCATATCCGATCATCTTGGATCATCTTGAGAGAAATACCGGGAACCATACATACATAGCATACTTGGGATAGAAAGTTTATCCATTTTGCATCTTATAGGTTGTGCACAAGTGTCGTATCCGCCTATTGAGCAATCGTGCTAGCGTCTCTCTTGAGTTGTGCAACACGAGCGTTTTCCGTGGACTCCACATTTTGTGCTCATTCCTTGGTTGCACGACCCCATTTATCTATCCGTGTGTGTGTTTCCGTGTACCACATTTGCTATTGGTCTACTTGTTTCACTTGCGAATTTGTGAATCTTTTCCAACATTATTGACTCTTGCTAACATTTTGCATCAAATTTTTGTGCCACTATCCTCACCGAGCTCTACCATAAGCTTTACTTTGTAGGTGTGAGTGAACAAGTCCGGTACCAATTCCACTATTCTTTCATTTCACATTGAGTGATACAAGATACATCCTCAACTTTGGGAAAAGGTAGCTTGGTATTGTTTATCTCATTTCCTACTCATCTTTGCTCGAGTCTTGTGATGGATAGGCAAGGCATTTCCTCTCCGGTCTACGACAACAACGATGGCGTGAACAACTACATCACAAAAGCGTCCATCTTTGATCTACAATGACAAACGCAAGGCGCACAATCAAGATTGCGCGAGCGCATCGAGAACATCTCCATCGACATTCGTCACTCCGAAGCAAGGAAAAGGGACTACATCGACAAGAAGCTTTCCGCACATAAAGAGGAGCAAGATGCGAGGATGGAAGAGATTAGAACCTTGATCAAGTCTTCTTCCACTTTGTCATCCTCAAGACGACGATGTTCAAGCCATAAGTCTTCGGAGCGCGAAAAAGATGCAAGTGCAAATCGTCATCGTCCACATCTACATGGCGACCACCATAAATTTCGTGATCAAAATCATCATGAAGGGCAAGTCACCTCCAAGCAACATGTGCACGACGACGACGAACGCCTACAAGCTCAAGCACGACAACGACATCATCATCATGAAGATGCTCCACAAGCGCAAGTGCACAAGTCCCAACAAGCCCTACTTCATGCCAAGTCCAAGCTTCATAAGCACAAGAGAAGACCGCGAGACGAGCACCACCAAGACGGCGCTACGGCTACACCAACCACTTTGGCATCTTCGCCAAGTGCTATCGAGGCATCTTCGCCTTTGGACGTACTGATAGAGGCAAAGGTGTCCCGTCTTTCGATGAGAAGATGGATATCGCTTTGGTGGAAGTCGACTTAGATGATCCGACTACGAACGTGCGAGGACGTCGCGCCTTAGCAATCGCTAAACCAACTCCGAGAGGTTATTGACCATGCCGGAGCACGATCAACCTGACCACGAGGGTCTGTTTCCTGCGAGCAAACGAAGAACAAGCAAGAAACTGAGATTGCAATCCGGATATTGCGAATATAAGATAAAAGCTTTATTGATCAAGGTGGGGTTCTATAACGCCTTTGTCTGGTCGTTGAACACAAACGAAGTATGAGAAGTTGCAGCTATGGCGAACTTTTAATCTAAACAAAACCCAAAGTCTAAACGATGCCCTAAGGGCTGTATATATGGAGGAAGAGGGGGGAATTTCGTGGCCCTTGGTGGAGGGGTCCGAAATCAACCCTATCTCTTGTTTCCCCACACATACGGACTCTAAAAATAGCCTATACTTATTTATTTCGAAATTACATGGGCCTGGCCTAATAATAAGGTGACACAGCACCTAGAATAGCCTCGGGTCGAAATTTATGAAGTGGCATCTTGTATATTTCGTCCAAGGCTTCATGCACCCATTATGGTGGCTTCAAAGTCCTGAAATCATCACTTGTAACTCCGTTCTTGTTTCCCTTGCGCATGCCATCATCTCCATGCTTGTTCTTGCTCCAATGTTCATCCTTCTCCAAGCTAGGCTCTTCATTTGTAAGCAAAACAAATGTATCCAATTTAGGCAGCATCATATTCTCATGAACATTAGAATCATTACCAAGAAACAAAAGTACCTGGTAATTTAGTTGGCGTGCGCGAGCTCTAGTAATTGGTCCAGTATGTATAGCAGCAGGGGCTGTGGGTGTAACAATTGTATCGATGTCCTCATCATCCTCCCCTTCTTGAAATGAAGTCGTCCTCGATGGAAGTTCATCTTCCTCACCCAAATAAGGCTTCAAATCTGCAATGTTAAAAGTGGGACTAACCCCAAAATCTGCAGGCAACTCAAGTTTATATGCATTATTATTTATTTTCTCCAACACCTTAAAGGGACCATCAGCACGTGGCATTAGCTTTGATTTGCGCAAATCAGGAAATCTATCCTGACGCAAATGTAACCAAACAAGATCTCCAGGTGCAAACACAACATGTTTTCTACCCTTATCTCCAACAAGTTTATATTTAGCATTCATACGCTCAATGTTTTCCTTAGTTAACTCATGCATTTTTAAAATCAATTCAGCACGTTGTTTAGCATCAAAATTAACCTTCTCCGAAGATGGAGGAGGCAACAAATCAATAGGTGCACGAGGTAGGAAACCATACACAACTTCAAAAGGGCACGTCTTAGTAGTAGAATGCAATGAACGATTATAAGAAAATTCAATATGAGGCAAGCATTCCTCCCACATTTTCTTATTATTCTTCAAAACAGCCCTAAGCATAGTAGACAATGTTCTATTGACTACTTCAGTTTGTCCATCAGTTTGGGGGTGACAAGTAGTACTAAAAAGCAGTTTAGTCCCCAACTTAGCCCATAAACATCTCCAAAAGTGGCTAAGAAATTTAGTATCACGATCTGAAACAATAGTATTTAGCACACCATGCAAGCGAATAATTTCACGAAAGAACAAATCAGCAACATTAACAGCATCATCGCTTTTATGACATGGTATAAAGTGTGCCATTTTCGAGAATCTATCCACGACAACAAATATGCTATCCCTCCGCTTCTTTGTTCGAGGTAAACCTAAAACAAAGTCTATATATATATATCCTCCCAAGGAACACTAGGTACAAGCAAAGGCATATATAAACCATGAGGATTGAGTCGTGACTTAGCTTTTTGACATGTAGTGAAGCGAGCAATAAAACGCTCAACATCCCGTCTCATCTTTGGCCAAAAGAAAAGTGTAGCAAGTATGTCCTCCGTCTTCTTCACGCCAAAGTGTCCCATTAGTCCTCCTCCATGCGCCTCCTGCAACAACAAAAGACGAACAGAGCTAGCTGGAATGCATAGCTTGTTAGCACGAAACACAAATCCATCATTAACGGCGAACTTGTTCCACATTCTTCCTTCTTTACAATTCTGCATTACATCTTTAAAATCAACATCATGCACATATTGATCTTTGATGGTCTCCAAACCAAATATTTTGAAGTCAAGTTGTGAAAGCATAGTATAGCGGCGAGACAATGCATCAGCAATAACATTTTCTTTTCCCTTCTTGTGTTTAATGACATAAGGGAAAGTCTCAATGAATTCAACCCATTTAGCATGTCTACGATTCTGTTTAGCTTGACTTTTAATATGTTTCAAAGATTCATGATTAGAATGTATAACAAATTCTTTGGGCCATAAATAATGTTGCCATGTTTCTAAAGTCCGAACAAGAGCATATAATTCTTTATCATAAGTAGAATAATTCAGACTAGGCCCACTTAATTTTTCAGAAAAATATGCAACAGGTTTGCCATCTTGTAATAACACACCTCCAAATCGAATTCCACTAGCATCACATTCAAGCTCAAAAGTCTTATTAAAATCAGGAAGTTGGAGTAAAGGAGCATGTGTCAACTTATCTTTCAATACCGTGAAGGCTTCTTCCTGTGCGGTACCCCAAAGAAAAGGCACATCTTTCTTTGTAAGCTCATTGAGAGGTGCAGCAATGGTGCTGAAATCTCTCACAAAACGCCTATAGAATCCAGCGAGGCCAAGAAAACTCCTCACTTGTGTGACCGTTTTGGGTTGCGGCCAACTCTCAATAGCTTCAATCTTGGCTTTATCAACTTCAATTCCCTATGGAGTAACAACATAGCCAAGAAAAGATACTCGGTCGGTGCAAAAGGTGCACTTCCCAAGGTTACCAAACAAACGTGCATCACGTAGAGCAATAAAAACAGCACGTAAATGTTCCAAATATTCTTCCAAAGATCTGCTATAAATCAATATGTCATCAAAGTAAACTACCACAAATCGTCCAATGAAAGCACGTAGAACTTCGTTCATTAATCTCATGAAAGTACTAGGTGCATTAGTTAACCCAAAAGGCATGACTAACCACTCATATAATCCAAACTTAGTTTTAAATGCTGTTTTCCACTCATCTCCTATTTCATACGAATTTGATGGTATCCACTCGCAAATCAACTTTGGAGAATATTGTAGAGCCACTCAATTCATCAAGCATATCATCTAGCCTAGGAATAGGATGACGATAACGAATAGTAATATTATTAATGCCTCTACAATCAACACACATACCTGATGTACCATACTTTTTTGGCACTAGAATAATAGGAACAACACAAGGACTAAGGGATTCGCGTATATAACCTTTGTCGAGAAGCTCTTGTACTTGACGCATAATCTCCTTCGTCTCCTCTAGATTGGTACGGTATGGCGCACGGTTTGGCAGTGAAGCACCGGGAATTAAGTCAATCTGATGCTCAATCCCTCGAATAGGCGGTAATCCTGGTGGCACGTCTTGTGGAAAGATGTCAGCGAACTCCTACAAAATGTTAGTGACATCAGGAGGCAAAGAGGAAGGCACGTCCTCGAATGAAAATAATGCCTCTTTGCACACAAAAGCATAGCAAACAGATTTGCTGAAATCTAGCTCATCAATATCAGAGTTGGTGGCAAATAAACATGCACTTTTCAATTTAATTTCAGAAGCAACACTAGATGGTTTATTATTAGGCTTCATTTGTTGCTCAAATTCTTTTGCCACAATCTGATTTTCACTCTTATTCTTCTCCTGTTTTGCTTTATTAGCTCTATTAATATCATCTTTCAAAATAGAATCAGGAGTCATAGGAAGCAAAGTAATATTTTTATCCTTATGAACAAGAGTATACTGATTGTTTCTACCATGGTGTATAGAATTTTTATCAAATTGCCATGGTCTACCAAGTAATAAGGAACATGCTTGCATAGGTACCACATCACAATCAACACAATCAACATATGTAGAGATACTAAAATGCACACGAACAGTACGTGTTACCTTAACCTTGCCGCTGTTGTTGAACCATTGGATGTAGTAAGGATGTGGATGTGGTCTTGTGGTGAGAGAAAGCTTCTCCACCATCTCCATGCTAGCCAAGTTGTTGCAGCTCCCTCCGTCTATGATGACGTGCACAGAACGTTCCTTCACAACTCCCTTGGTATGGAACAAATTGTGCCTCTGATTTTGCTCAGCTTGTGTGACCTGCACACTCAAAACACGTTGAGCAACTAAACATTCATACCTGTCAGCGTCTTCAGGAGCCATGTATTGCGTCTCATGATCAGAATCATCTCCACCATGTTCTTCACGTGTAATAAGAGCCAAAGTCTCCTCATCATAGTCACTAGCGGACTCATATCCACCATCTGCGGTAGCAATCATCACACGCTGAGATTTGCATTCTCTCGCATAATGACCTCCTCCCTTACAACAACGACAAATAATATCACTTGTGTGCCCTGTTGATGCCATGGAAGAAGACGAACTCTGTGCAGGCCCGGCAGGTGCGCTCTTGGCAGATAATGGTGGTTGTGCCTGTTTTCTTGTATCACGACTGGAGGAGGCACCTGATTGAGGTGCTGGTGCAGTTGAAGTAGAAGATGCACGCGGTGTCCATGATGAAGGTCGGCCTGCAGAAAAGTTAGTTCGCGCCAATGCTTGGCGATCCTGCACTTCACGTTCAGCTTTACAAGCAAGATGGAATAAGCGAGTGATATTAGTATACTCCTTATAGTCTAGAATGGTCTGAATCTCTCTATTTAATCCACCCAGAAAACGTGCAAGCATAGCTTCATTCTCCTCAACAATACCACATCTAATCATGCCAGTTTGTAATTCCTGATAATATTCTTCTACAGAATTTTTCCCTTGACTTAAACGCTGCAATTTTTGAAGCAATTCACGTTGATAATATGGTGGAACCCAACGCGTACGCATAGCAGTTTTCAAAGTAGCCCAAGTAGTTGGAATAGGATATAATCTACAATGTTCAGACCACCATACACATGCAAAACTAGTGAAAGCACAAACAACAGCAGCAACCCGTCTCTCCTCAGGATATTGTAAACATGTAAATCGTTGTTCAGTTTCTAACTCCCAAGTAAGATATATATTAGGAACATATCTACCCTCAAATGGTGGAATATTCAATTTCAGTTTAGGATTATGGACATCATCTCGTACCTGAGGTGGTGGTGCAGGCCTACCATTGCGAATATATACCTGAGGTCGACCTGCTGGTGGTGGTGCTGGTGGCTGCATGTAGTTCTGATGTTGATCAACCTCATCCTCATAAGCTCCCACATAATCATCCTCCTTCGCATCAGCAGCAGGAGCAACAGAAGTATCAACAGCAGCACCAACAGTTTGGCCAAACGCAAGAGGGACACGGCTCGCTCGGCGGAGGTCTGTTTCGCGACGTGGAGGAAGTCGTTGTTGTTGTTGTAGAGGTGCGTTAGGTGCAGCGGGTGGTGGTGCTGGAAGACACGCGAGTAATTCATTAAACTTGTTATCGAGCTTTGTTTCGAACGTCTTCTCCATGCCATCGATCTTCTCCATGGCCTCTTCAAATCTGTTTAGCACATCTTGCACCTGTCCACTCATCATTTGCTGAAATTTATCATGCAAATCCTTATTCGTCATGTTCTCCCAGTCAGTCTCGTCGGCTTGTGATCCTGGCATGGTTAGTAGCAATAGAAACACACAAGAATATGATCCTACAGACTACTAACAAGAGGTTGTGGTGGGTGTCACAAATCCGTCAAGCAAATCTCAAATTCTTACCAGTTCTTACCCAGCAGCAGGCGGTGATCGGCAACCGTTGTAGTCAAAACTCTCAAAGCTTGGATAGAGCGATTACCAGGGAGAGTCAAACGCACGACGTAGATGTATGTGGAGCTGGGAAGGCTTATAATATGGCAGCAAAAAAAAGGTCAGCAATAATCAATTCAGAGATGCAAAGTTGAATAAACGCTCAACGACGGTACTGTGCTGGTCCTAGGCTAGACTGTGCTAGAGACGCGAGCCTAGAACACTAACAAAATCACGGCGCTCCACGTAAACAAGGGAGCAGCACACTCTGAATTTTTTTCCTCTTTTTTTCACTTTTTTTTTCACTTCTTTTTCCTCTTTTTTTTTCCTCCGCAATAATTTTTTTTCGGAAAAGTCTACAAATGGTCTAGAAACTGCCTAGCCAGAATTTTCCAGACTTAGTTTTTTTTTTGAAACTGGAGCTATTTTTCTACTGCGGGTAACACGAAAGTTCAGGAGTCCTTCTCTATCACGACTCGGAGTATGGCGTGATCTGGAAGTCGAAAACAAAGCAACAAATACTAGTCTCGGACTAGGACTGGTGGCAGAGATGAATCTGGTGGAACTCGGACTGGTGGCAGATATATGTTGCAGGTGGACTCGGATTGGCGTGATGGAGGTGGATATGTGGTATATGGCGGCGGTGATGTCGATGGTGGTAGATGGCAGCGGTGATGACGATGGTGGTATATGGCAGCGGTGATGACGATGGTGGTATATGGCAGCGGTGATGACGATGGTGGTTGGCAGCGATGGTGATGATGATGCGGTGGCGGCGTGACAACTTGTGAACAGAACTCGAAACTCTAAAGGACTAGACACTAAGACCAGCAACTAGACACGACAATGCAACCGCAAATTCAACAAAGCAAAACCCTAAAAAGATTATGCAAAGGCTCAGATTGGTTCGGATATGATGAACTAACCCTAATTTTTTTGTGGCTTTTTCGTGGACTGTAGGTATGAAGAACAGACTCGATCTAAACTACGAAAAACTGTAAAATCTCACCGAGCAACCTGGAAATCTGATACCACTTGATAGAGGCAAAGGTGTCCCGTCTTTTGATGAGATGATGTATATCGCTTTGGTGGAAGTCGACTTTGACGATCCGACTACGAACGTGCGAGGACGTCGCGCCTTAGCAATCGCTAAACCAACTCCGAGAGGTTATTGACCACGCCGCAGCACGATCAACCTGACCACGAGGGTCTGTTTCCTGCGAGCAAACGAAGAACAAGCAAGAAACTGAGATTGCAATCTGGATATTGCGAATATAAGATGAAAGCTTTATTGATCAAGGTGGGGTTCTGTGATGCCTTTGTCTGGTCGTTGAACACAAACGAAGTAGGAGAAGTTGCAGCTATGGCGAACTTTTAATCTAAACAAAACCCAAAGTCTAAACGATGCCCTAAGGGCTGTATATATGGAGGAAGAGGGGGGGGGGGAATTTTGTGGCCCTTGGTGGAGGGGTCCGAAATCAACCCTATCTCTTGTTTCCCCACACATACAGACTCTAAAAATAGCCTATACTTATTTATTTCGAAATTACATGGGCCTGGCCCAATAATAAGGTGACGCAGCACCTAGAATAGCCTCGGGTCGAAATTTATGAAGTGGCATCTTGTATATTTCGTCCAAGGCTTCATGCACCCATTATGGTGGCTTCAAAGTCCTGAAATCATCACTTGTAACTCCGTTCTTGTTTCCCTTGCGCATGCCATCATCTCCATGCTTGTTCTTGCTCCAATGTTCATCCTTCTCCAAGCTAGGCCCTTCATTTGTAAGCAAAACAAATGTATCCAATTTAGGCAGCATCATATTCTCATGAACATTAGAATCATTACAAAGAAACGAAAGTACCTGGTAATTTAGTTGGCGTGCGCGAGCTCTAGTAATTGGTCCAGTATGTATAGCAGCAGGGGCTGTGGGTGTAACAATTGTATCGATGTCCTCATCACGTACGGCATCTTCGCCTACTTCCCACGAGTACGCCTACAGCGACTTCATCAAGTCCAAGGAGACCACCTACGAGCGAGGGTGATACTTCCATCTTCCGAAGCCCCTCAAGGACGATGGCCGAGCATGGGAAATTCCCTTCGGTCATGGAGACGAGCTACGAGGTGCCACATCATATGAACCTCCAACACCAAGACGGTGACAAGACGGTCGAGCAAGGGCCATCCCCTTTGACTACGGCGACAAGCGCGAACCTCTTCAACAACATGAAGATGGTGCCCATATTGGACTCATCCTCCGAGTCAAGCTACGAGACCGCGCATGAAGACATTTGCACCTACATCTCTCCGACACCCACATATGCCGAGATGCCACATTTGCTATGTGAGGTTGAGCGCCATTTGAGTGACTCCACCAACAATATGAGTGAGTGCATCCTTGAGGGAGTGAGTGAGCCACAACACTTAGTGAGTGAGGTAGTTGACACGGCATGTGAGGCCACCATGATTTCTAATGACTTAACCTCTACTCCTAGTGTGTTTTCTTCTTTGGTGCTAGGACCCATATATGATGACGCGTCGATTCGCGATGACTACGCCCTCCCTTTGGACACGACGATGGCCATGGTGGAACATGATGCACCCCCCACATGGTTCCATCAAGATGAAGATGACCACCATTTGGTCTTTCCCACCTCACCTACACCACTTGAGTGGAATGACAAAGGTAACAAAGGTGACGGTGATGCTCTAGTCCCACTAGTAGACATTCTTGAGATTGATTGCTTGCATGATGTTGACCCACCTATTACCATGCTTCATGCTAGTGGAACTTCTTCATGCCTTGACTTACCTATTTACGATGAATATGATGATGAGCATGTTGAGTTGCCTAGTTGTGATGCTATGCTCCATAGGATATCATGTGAAAATTCTCTTGGTCACATCATGTTTGATAATCCGCTTGACTTGTCATATGCTATGCATGAGATCTCCTGTATGTCATATTTGCAATCTCATCGTAGTGCCTATGCATATGCCATTAAAATAAACCCAATTTGCACATATGGCATAGATGACAAGCCCATGGTTATTGGCATTTGTTTCTCTTGTGATGATATTGATATGCTCCCTTTGCATCATTTATCTCATATGCCATGCCATGACCACCTAGCTTCGGATATGCATTGTTTTGGATATTGTCCATTTTCTCCGTATGATATTTCCGCTATTGCTCATGAGGAGGCCCCCATAGTTTCCTCGTACATTTTAGGAGATTTTGACCCATCCCATTCATTGCATGATCCCCATACTTGTGTGCACCATATGCTCCCCATGAATAAACATGCTTTTGATGTGCCATATACTTGCATTCTCAATTTGTGTCCCCATCGTGTCATAAATAATAACTATTCTTTCATGATTGATGACATGTTCTTATACCATGCATCAAATTTCTTTGAGCGATGCTTATCTTGTGCTAACTCACATGTGCACATACACATCATGATGGATGATGTGTACATTTACCACGCGCACAATTTCTTTGGATTGTGTCTCTTTTGTGTAGGTACCCATGAATACTTGTCAACCTCTCAATCCCAAGAGTTGACGAAACGAGCTCTTGAGAGCAACGATGCTTTGGGATCCCGTGGACTATCCTCACCAACGTCCCCTTCACGCAAGGACTACGCGCAACTCCTCTACTTGGCTCTCACACGGCTATGGGCCATTTACCACTTCTCACATTATGCTCATTTTACCGTGTTCACTTTGCGTGCTATGCTTGCTCCTATGCCTTTACCTTGCAATTGTGACCCTTGCTTGCATTTACCCATGATGCACCATTATACTATTCCTATGTGTATTTGCATGCTTGGTGGAGATCCTTGTTGCTATTGCCATGTTTATCATGTGCCCCATGCCATTCTACTCATATCTTGCTTTTATGCTTGTGCTATGTCATGTGATTTACTCATGCAAACTATTTGTACACATGACATGATTGCCATGATTCCTTCTAGTATGTTGCATCTTCGCACTACTAGCATGCTTGACTTGATCGCTATGATAGCTAGCAATGTTGCGTCACCCATGTTCCACTATTACTTGCTTTCTTGGGTGGATGACATATATGCCTTGTGTGTTGCATCTAGTTCTTCACATATGCCATGTCCCTTTGCTTATCACATGCTAGACTTGATTGCCTCACACATGTTGAACAATTGCTCTTTTCATTGTGTAGAGTGCCACGATATCTTCACTACACCCTATGCACGTTATGCTCGGATTGTCTTGCACTTGCCCCATGTGTTTAGACATTTCACTATACTTGGTGTTGTGAATGATTCCTATGCATACCATAGACCATTTGTTGAGCACTTTGCGCATTCTTGCTATGACCTTGAGGTAGATGCTTGTTCACTTATCACATATATTTGCATCTTGACCTCCCATTTGCATGCTTGTTCCCATGATATACTTGATTGTGCTCAATTTATATGCTCAAATGCCATGACACACTTCTTTGTCAAACCATATGCTATGCTTGATGACAACACTTGTTGGGTGAAACACCTCTTGAATGCTTGGTTTTGCTCTTACGACAACCACATTTGTTTTTCCAAGTGCTTGTTATCTTTGCTACTTTTGAAGGAATTACAAGACAGTGCGAAATTGGAGAGTGCCCATTTGGAACTACAAGATGACGAATGCTTGGTGATCGTCCACTTCTACACGACGCCATCATGTCTTTCCCATGGTGATTTGGATTTCGATCCGAGGTCGGATCTTTCCCAAGGGGGAGGGGATGATGCAGAGCATCCTATGGACATCACCATATCAAGAGTTCGTGTGGCAAGTGACACGTGCCACATCTACTTCACATACATAAAGGTGAATCATCTCCTTTAAATGTGTTCACTTGACCCCTTTGAGGATGGTATACTACTTGACATTCCTTCCGTGTGCATTCATAGCTATTGTCGGAGCTTCAAACATAGCGAGGACGAGTTCATGCGGAAGAGAACATCTACACCATCCAAGAGGGAAGCCTGGAAGCGGAGAAGGAAGCGACAAGAAGAAGGCAGCAGCTCCCAGGCGACCCCGTGCGCACGGGCCCCTCCGACCCCGTGCCCACGGGCCTCCCAGGCTGACGGTCCTGAAGACCCCGTGCGCACGGGCGTGTACCGTGCCCACGGGACCCCCGTGTCCACGGGCCTCATGGACCACGTGCGCATGGGCCCTCGCGTTCGGTCCCTGGATACCCCGTGCGCACGGGCCTCACTTACCCCGTGCACACGGGGCCCCCCCTGGGTGATGCTGCGGCCTTTGCTCTTGTGTTACCATTTCACCCCCACCTATTCCCCTCTTTGCCTAGGACTATATATACTCCTTCATCTCCTCCATTTAGACTTAGAAAAGGATATGTTAGACATATGAGAGCTTTGCTCCATGGATCCACTCCACTAGGAGATCAAGACCTCCTCTTGGAGTGACCTAGCTCAAGACCTCCTTCTTGGGAAAGGATCCCAATCATAGGATCATCAAGCCCTCATCTCCTTCATAGGATTTGGGATGAACTCTACCATGTATCTTATTTCCCTTTGTTGTTCATGTACCTTGTGGATCTTATGTGTTTGATTGTCTAGTGGATGTGTGATTTGACTTGTTCATGAATGCTCCTCTTGTTTTCCCTCCATTGTTCATCTTGTTCTTGGGGATTCCACCTCCAATTCATGAAAGATCTTCTCTATACGGTTCCACCCTACATCATCTATGATCCGGGCAATCTCATTTGGTCGTAAATTGAAGAAAATCCAGAGGTTATATGCTTTATTCTCCTTGTTTTCGCTGGATGGCATGCTGTAACTCGTGCGCGTGAAAGCCAAGAACTAAAGGGCATTCCTGGCATCGGTCAATATATATGTGGAAACGATATCTCCAATATAGAGGACAAGAAATTTTGGGGCAGTCAGGCAAAAAGCCCATGAGAAAATGAAGTACTGTCAAGGACTGCCATAGAATGGACATATGCTCACTAAAACGGTCATAAATTTGTCATCAGGAGTCCGTGTCGGACCCATAAGTACTCAAACTGCTCGCGGCGAGCGCGCGAATCCAAAAAAGCTCCCCACTTGTGCCAGGAGGCCTGGAGTACCCTCAAATTCAGGCTTAAGCAGGACTTTTTGTCCCTAAAAGTCAAAGAACATCATTCATCGCTGTTTTTCAGACAAGTTTTCTGAACCCATTGGCACTTCCTTTTGAAGGAAATTCGAGAGATTACGTTGCTTATAGACATTAGCCCCCCTGGTAGGAACAAACGTACCTTTCTACAGATGCTCTATGATCCGGGCAATCTCATTTGGCCGTAAATTGAAGAAAATCCAGCGGCTATATGCCTTATTCTCTTTGTTTTCGCCGGATGGCATGCTGTAACTCATGCCCGTGAAAGCCAAGAACTAAAGGGCATTCCTGGCATCGTTCAATATATATATGGAAACGATATCTCCACTATAGAGGACAAGAAATTTTGGGGCAGTCAGGCAAAAAGTGCACGAGAAAATGAAATACTTTCAAGGACTGCCATAGAATGGAGAGATGCTCACTAAGACGGTCATAATTTTGTCATTAGGAGTCCGTGTCGGACCCATAAGTACACAAACCGCTCGCGGCGAGCACGCGAATCCAAAAAAATACTCCCCGCATGCGCCAGGAGGCCCGGAGTACCCTCAAATTCAGCCTTAAGCAGGACTTTTTGGCCCTGAAAGTCAAAGAACATCATTCGTCGCTGTTTGTCACATCAGTTTCTGAACCCATTGGCACTTCCTTTTGAAGGAAATTCGAGAGATTATGTTGCTTATAGACATTAGCCCCCCTGGTAGGGACAAACGTACCTTTCTGCAGATGCTCTATGATCCGGGCAATCTCATTTGGCCGTAAATTGAAGAAAATCTAGCGGCTATATGCCTTATTCTCCTTGTTTTCGCCGGATGGCATGCTGTAACTCATGCACGTGAAAGCCAAGAACTAAAGGGCATTCCTGGCATCGCTCAATATATATGTGGAAACGATATCTCCACTATAGAGGACAAGAAATTTTGGGGCAGTCAGGCAAAAAGCGCACGAGAAAATGAAGTACTTTCAAAGACTACCAAAGAATGGACAGATGCTCATTAAGACGGTCATAATTTTGTCATTAGGAGTCCGTGTCGGACCCATAAGTACTCAAACTGCTCGCGGCGAGCGCGCGAATCCAAAAAAAAACTCCCCGCTAGCGCCAGGAGGCCCGGAGTACCCTCAAATTCAGCCTTAAGCATGACTTTTTGGCCCTGAAAGTCAAAGAACATCTTTCGTCACTGTTTTTCACACACGTTTCTGAACCCATTGGCACTTCCTTTTGAAGGAAATTCGAGAGATTATGTTGCTTATAGACATTAGCCCCCGTGGTAGGGACAAACGTACCTTTCTGCGGATGCTCTATGATCCGGGCAATCTCATTTGGCCGTAGATTGAAGAAAATCCAGCGGCTATATGCCTTATTCTCCTTGTTTTCGCCGGATGGCATGCTGTAACTCATGCACGTGAAAGCCAAGAACTAAAGGGCATTCCTGGCATCGCTCAATATATATGTGGAAACGATATCTCCACTATAGAGGACAAGAAATTTTGGGGCAGTCAGGCAAAAAGCGCATGAGAAAATGAAGTACTTTCAAGGACTGCCATAGAATGGACAGATGCTCACTAACACGGTCATAATTTTTTCATTAGGAGTCCGTCTCGGACCCATAAGTACTCAAACTGCTCGCGGCGAGTGCCCGAATCCAAAAAACTAATCCCCGCTTGCGCCAGGAGGCCCAGAGTACCCTCAAATTCAGCCTTAAGCAGGACTTTTTGGCCCTAAAAGTCAAAGAACATCATTCATCGCTGTTTTTCAGACAAGTTTTCTGAACCCATTGGCACTTCCTTTTGAAGGAAATTCGAGAGATTATGTTGCTTATAGACATTAGCCCCCCTGGTAGAAACAAACGTACCTTTCTGCAGATGCTCTATGATCCGGGCAATCTCATTTGGCCGTAAATTGAAGAAAATCCAGCGGCTATATGCCTTATTCTCTTTGTTTTCGCCGGATGGCATGCTGTAACTCATGCCCGTGAAAGCCAAGAACTAAAGGGCATTCCTGGTATTGTTCAATATATATATGGAAACGATATCTCCACTATAGAGGACAAGAAATTTTGGGGCAGTCAGGCAAAAAGTGCACGAGAAAATGAAATACTTTCAAGGACTGCCAAAGAATGGACAGATGCTCACTAAGACGGTCATAATTTTGTCATTTGGAGTCCGTGTCGGACCCATAAGTACACAAACCTCTCGCGGCGAGCATGCGAATCCAAAAAAATACTCCCCGCATGCGCCAGGAGGCCCGGAGTACCCTCAAATTCAGCCTTAAGCAGGACTTTTTGGCCCTGAAAGTCAAAGAACATCATTCGTCGCTGTTTTTCACATCAGTTTCTGAACCCATTGGCACTTCTTTTGAAGGAAATTCGAGAGATTATGTTGCTTATAGACATTAGCCCCCCTGGTAGGGACAAACGTACCTTTCTGCAGATGCTCTATGATCTGGGCAATCTCATTTGGCCGTAAATTGAAGAAAATCTAGCGGCTATATGCCTTATTCTCCTTGTTTTCGCCGGATGGCATGCTGTAACTCATGCACGTGAAAGCCAAGAACTAAAGGGCATTCCTGGCATCGCTCAATATATATGTGGAAACGATATCTCCACTATAGAGGACAAGAAATTTTGGGGCAGTCACGCAAAAAGCGCACGAGAAAATGAAGTACTTTCAAAGACTACCAAAGAATGGACAGATGCTCATTAAGACGGTCATAATTTTGTCATTAGGAGTCCGTGTCGGACCCATAAGTACTCAAACTGCTCGCGGCGAGCGCGTGAATCCAAAAAAAACACCCCGCTAGCACCAGGAGGCCCGGAGTACCCTCAAATTCAGCCTTAAGCATGACTTTTTGGCCCTGAAAGTCAAAGAACATCTTTCGTCACTGTTTTTCACACACGTTTCTGAACCCATTGGCACTTCCTTTTGAAGGAAATTCGAGAGATTATGTTGCTTATAGACATTAGCCCCCGTGGTAGGGACAAACGTACCTTTCTGCGGATGCTCTATGATCCGGGCAATCTCATTTGGCCGTAGATTGAACAAAATCCAGTGGCTATATGCCTTATTCTCCTTGTTTTCGCCGGATGGCATGCTGTAACTCATGCACGTGAAAGCCAAGAACTAAAGGGCATTCTTGGCATCGCTCAATATATATGTGGAAACGATATCTCCACTATAGAGGACAAGAAATTTTGGGGTAGTCAGGCAAAAAGCGCATGAGAAAATGAAGTACTTTCAAGGACTGCCATGGAATGGATAGATGCTCACTAAGACGGTCATAATTTTTTCATTAGGAGTCCGTGTCGGACCCATAAGTACTCAAACTGCTCACGCCGAGTGCCCGAATCCAAAAAACTAATCCCCGCTTTCGCCAGGAGGCCCGGAGTACCCTCAAATTCAGCCTTAAGCAGGACTTTTTGGCCCTGAAAGTCAAAGAACATCATTCGTCACTATTTTTACACAAGTTTCTGAACCCATTGGCACTTCCTTTGGAAGGAAATTCGAGAGATTATGTTGCTTATAGACATTATCCCCCCTGGTAGGGACAAACGTACCTTTCTGCAGAAGCTCTATGATCCGGGCAATCTCATTTGGCCGTAAATTGAAGAAAATCCAGCGGCTATATGCCTTATTCTCCATGTTTTCACCGGATGGCATGCTGTAACTCATACATGTGAAAGCCAAGAACAAAAGGGCATTCCTGGCATTCGTCAATATATATGTGGAAACGATATCTCCACTATAGAGGACAAGAAATTTTGGGGCAGTCAGGCAAAAAGCGCACAAGAAAATGAAGTACTTTCAAGGATTGCCATAGAATTTACAGATGCTCACTAAGACGGTCATAATTTTTTCATTAGGAGTCCGTGTCGGACCCATAAGTACTCAAACTGCTCGCGGTGAGCGTGCGAATCCAAAAAAAATACTCACCGCTTGCGCTAGGAGGCCCAGAGTACCCTCAAATTCATCCTTAAGCAGTACTTTTTGGCCATGAAAGTCAAAGAACATCATTCGTCGTTGTTTTTCACACAAGTTTCTGAACCCATTGGCACTTCCTTTTGAAGGAAATTCGAGAGATTATGTTGCTCATAGACATTAGCCCCCATGGTAGGGACAAACGTACATTTCTGCAGATGCTCTATGATCCGGGCAATCTCATTTGGCCGTAGATTGAAGAAAATCTAGCGGCTATATGCCTTATTCTCCTTGTTTTCGCCAGATGGCATGCTGTAACTCATGCATGTGAAAGCCAAGAACTAAAGGGCATTCCTAGCATCGGTCAATATATATGTGGAAACGATATCTCCACTATAGAGGACAAGAAATATTGGGGTAGTCAGGCAAAAAGTGCACAAGAAAATGAAGTACTTTCAAGGACTGCCATAAAATGGACAGATGCTCACTAAGGCGGTCATAATTTTTTCATTAGGAGTCCGTGTCGGACCCATAAGTACTCAAACTGCTCGCGGCGAGCGCCCGAATCCAAAAAACTAATCCCCGCTTGCGCCAGGAGGCCCGGAGTACCCTCAAATTCAGCCTTAAGCAGGACTTTTTGGCCCTGAAAGTCAAAGAACATCATTCGTCATTGTTTTTCACACAAGTTTCTGAACCCATTGGCACTTCCTTTTGAAGGAAATTTGAGAGATTATGTTGCTCACAGACATTAGCCACCTTGGTGGGGACAAACGTACCTTTCTGCAGATGCTCTATGATCCGGGCAATCTCATTTGGCCGTAGATTGAAGAAAATCCAGCGGCTATATGCCTTATTCTCCTTGTTTTCGCCGGATGGCATGCTGTAACTCATGCATGTGAAAGCCAAGAACTAAAGGGCATTCCTGGCATCGGTCAATATATATGTGGAAATGATATCTCCACTATAGAGGACAAGAAATTTTGGGGTAGTCAGGCAAAAAGCGCACAAGAAAATGAAGTACTTTCAAGGACTGCCATAAAATGGACAGATGCTCACTAAGACGGTCATAATTTTTTCATTAGGAGTCCGTGTCAGACCCATAAGTACTCAAACTGCTCGCGGCGAGTGCGCGAATCCAAAAAACTAATCCCCGCTTGCACCAGGAGGCCCAGAGTACCCTCAAATTCAGACTTAAACATGACTTTTTGGCCCTGAAAGTCAAAGAACATCATTCGTCACTGTTTTTACACAAGTTTCTAAACCCATTGGCACTTCCTTTTGAAGGAAATTCGAGAGATTATGTTGCTTATAGACATTATCCCCCCTGGTAGGGACAAACGTACCTTTCTGCAGAAGCTCTATGATCCGGGCAATCTCATTTGGCCGTAAATTGAAGAAAATCTAGCGGCTATATGCCTTATTCTCCTTGTTTTCGCCGGATGGCATGCTGTAACTCATACATGTGAAAGCCAAGAACAAAAGGGCATTCCTGGCATTGGTCAATATATATGTGGAAACGATATCTCCACTATAGAGGACAAGAAATTTTGGGGCAGTCAGGCAAAAAGCGCACAAGAAAATGAAGTACTTTTAAGGACTGCTATCGGTGTCAAAACCGGTGGATCTCGGGTAGGGGGTCCCGAACTGTACGTCTAGGCGGATGGTAACAGGAGACAAGGGACACGATGTTTTACCCAGGTTCAAGCCCTCTTGATGGAGGTAAAACCCTACGTCCTGCTTGATTTATATTGATGATGTGGGTATTACAAGAGTAGATCTACCACGAGATCAAGGAGGCTAAACCCTAGAAGCTAGCCCATGGTATGATTGTTGTTCGTCCTATGGACTAAAGCCATCCGGTTTATATAGACACCGGAGAGGGCTACGGTTACACAGAGTCGGTTACAATGGTAGGAGATCTACATATCAGTATTGCCAAGCATGCCTTCCACGTGAAGGAAAGTCCCATCTGGACACAGGACGAAGTCTTCAATCTTGTATCTTCATAGTCTTGGAGTCCGGCCGATGATGATAGTTCGGCTATCCGGACACCCCCTAGTCCAGGACTCCCTCAGTAGCCCCTGAACCAGGCTTCAATGACGACGAGTCCGGCGCGCATATTGTCTTCGGCGTTGCAAGGCGGGTTCCTTCTCCGAATAATTTATAGAAGATTGTGAACACCAGGATAGTGTCCGTCTCTGCAAAATAAATTCCACATACCACCGTAGAGAGATTAATATTTACATAAGTTCAATCTGCTGACGTATTTGGTGGCGTGACGTCACACTACTACCAAGCCTTTACTCGAATCGTTTTATTGTACCACCTCAGCGTGTTTAGTGAAGCGGTTTCCTTGGCACGTCTTGTCGAAGCAGAGATTGTGTTCCCCTTATTCCGGGATTCCCATCAATACGGACGTGGGTAACCCAACCGCGCCATTGATTGCGGCGCTTGGGAGATAAGCGAGTTTTATCAGGCCGATGGGGACGCATGTTTTCGTCCGCCCATATAAGGGGATAAAGATCCAACCCTTTTACCTGCGCCTTCTTCCTCCTTGGCTTATCCATCTCCGCGAACTCGAGCCCTAACGCCCAAGTCCGCACATCTCACCTCAACCTTCTCCAACTATGATGAGGACATCAATACCATTGTTACACCCAAAGCCCCTACTGCTACATATACGGGACCAATTACTAGAGCTCGCGCACGCCAATTAAATTATCAGGTACTTTCGTTTCTTGGTAATGATTCTAATGTTCATGAGAATATGATGCTGCCTAAATTGGATACATTTGTTTTGCTTACAAATGAAGGGCCTAGCTTGGAGAAGGATGAACATTGGAGCAAGAACAAGAACGGAGTTACAAGTGATGATTTCAGGACTTTGAAGCCACCATAATGGGTGCATGAAGCCTTGGACGAAATATACAAGATGCCATTTCATAAATTTCGTCCCGAGGCTATTCTAGGTGCTGCGTCACCTTATTATTGGGCCAGGCCCTTGTAATTTCGAAATACATAAGTATAGGCTATTTTAGAGTCCGTATGTGTGGGGAAACAAGAGATAGGGTTGATTTCGGACCCCTCTACCAAGGGCCACGAAATTCCCCCCTCTTCCTCCATATATACAGCCCTTAGGGCACCGTTTAGACTTTGGGTTTTGTTTAGATTAAAGTTCGCCATAGCTGCAACTTCGCGTACTTCGTTTGTGTTCAACAACCAGACAAAGGCGTCACAGAACCCCACCTTGATCAATAAAGCTTTCATCTTATATTCGCAATATCCAGATTGCAATCTCAGTTTCTTGCTTGTTCTTCGTTTGCTCGCAAGAAACAGACCCTCATGGTCAGGTTGATCGTGCTCCGGCGTGGTCAATAACCTCTCGGAGTTGGTTTAGCGATTGCTAAGGCGCGACATCCTCGCACGTTCATAGTCGGATCGTCAAAGTCGACTTCCACCAAAGCGATATCCATCATCTCATCGAAAGACGAGACACCTTTGCCTCTATCAAGTGGTATCAGATTTCCAGGTTACTCGGTGAGATTTTACAGTTTTTCGTAGTTTAGATCGAGTCTTTTCTTCATACCTATAGTCCACGAAAAAGCCACAAAAAAATTAGGGTTAGTTCATCATATCCGAACCAGTCTGAGCCATTGCATAATCTTTTTAGGGTTTTGCTTTGTTGAATTTGCGGTTGCATCGTCGTGTCTAGTTGCTGGTCTTAGAGTCTAGTCTTTTCGAGTTTCGAGTTCTGGTCATAAGTTGTCACGCCGCCGCCGCACCATCATCATCGCCCCTGCCATCTACCACCACCGCTTATCCGCCACCGCTTCGAATCCGTATCCATATACCACCACCGCTGTCATATACCACCACCGCTGCCATCTACCACCATATATCCACCACCAATCCGAGTTCTTGTCATATTAGGTTTGTTTTCGAGATCCATCTAGATTCCGATTCGTGTTTCCTTACCGGAGTAGGTTTCAAAAAAAAAAGAGTCTGGAAACCACCCTCCGTTTAGGCCCAAAATTTTTCGAAAACGCATTTGTCAAAAAAAATTCTGGTTATCCTATTTTTAGGTGTTTCTAAGCGTATTGAGACAGTCGCCGTTATAGAAAGTTTTTTTTGACCCGTTTCCAGTTTTTGGGTATGGGCAGTCGAAAAAAAAATTGGTCAAAAAAATTTCGTGCCCATCCTGTCAGTTTGACCTGGGAAGAGTTTTGAGACACTCGCCATTATAGTGATTTTTCGCAAAAAAAAAGCAGCGCAAAAAAAAACAGCGCAAAAAAAAGCGAAAAAAAATCCAGAGTGTGCTTTTCCCTTGTTTACGTGCAGCGCCGTGATTTTGTTAGTGTTCTAGGCTCGCGTCTCTAGTACAGTCTAGCCTAGGACCAGCACAGTACCGTCGGTGAGCGTTTATTCAACTTTGCATCTCTGAATTGATTATTGCTGATCCTTTTTTTGCTACCATATTATAAGCCTTCCCAGCTCCACATACATCTACGTCGTGCGTTTGACTCTCCCTGGTAATCGCTCTATCCAAGCTTTGAGAGTTTTGACTACAACGGTTGCCGATCACCACCTGTTGCTGGGTAAGAACTGGTAAGAATTTGAGATTTGCTTGACGGGTTTGTGATACACCACCACCACTTCTTAGTAGTCTGTAGGATCATATTCTTGTGTGTTTCTATTTGCTGCTAACCATGGTAGGATCACAAGCCGATGAGACTGATTGGGAGAACCTGACGAACAAACAGCTACATGATAAATTTCAGCAAATGATGAGTGGACAGGTGCAAGATGTGCTAAACAGATTTGACGAGGCCATGGAGAAGGTAGATGGCATTGAGAAGACGTTCGAAACAAAGCTTGATAGCAAGTTTAATGAATTGCTCGCGCGTTTTTCACCACCATCGCCAGCTGCACTTATCGCACCTCTGCAACAACAACAACAACGCCTCCTTCCGAATCAGTATGGACGAGCGAAGCGTGTTCCTATTGAGGATGGCCAAACTTCTGGTGCTATTGTTCCTGTTGTTGATGCTTCTTTGGCTCGTGCTACTCCTGCTGCTGGTACCCAGGAGGATGATGAGTATGCGGGCGATTATGAGGATGAGGTTGATCAAAATCTGAACTACGTGCAGCCACCAGCACCACCACCAGCAGGTCGACCTCAGGTATATATTCGTAATGGTAGGCCTGCACCACCACCTCAGGTACGAGATGATGTCCATATTCCTAAACTGAAATTGAATATTCCACCATTTGAGGGTAGATATGTTCCTGATATATATCTTACTTGGGAGTTAGAAACTGAACAACGATTTACATGTTTACAATATCCTGAGGAGAGACGGGTTGCTGCTGCTGTTTGTGCTTTCACTAGCTTTGCATGTGTATGGTGGTCTGAACATTGTAGATTATATCCTATTCCAACTACTTGGGCTGCTTTGAAAACTGCTATGCGTACGCGTTGGGTTCCACCATATTATCAACGTGAATTGCTTCAAAAATTGCAGCGTTTAAGACAAGGGAAAAATTCTGTAGAAGAATATTATCAGGAATTACAAACTGGCATGATTCGCTGTGGTATTGTTGAGGAGAATGAAGCTATGCTTGCGTTTTCTGGGTGGATTAAATAGAGAGATTCAGACCATTCTAGACTATATGGAGTATACTAATATCACTCGTTTATTCCATCTTGCTTGTAAAGCTGAACGTGAAGTGCAGGATCGACAAGCATTGGCGCGAACTAACTTTTCTGCAGGCCGACCTTCATCATGGACACCGCGTGCATCTTCTACTTCAACTGCACCAGCACCTCAATCAGGTGCCTCCTCCAGCCGTGATACAAGAAAACAGGCACAACCACCATTATCTGCCAAGAGCGCACCTGCCGGGCCTGCACAGAGTTCTTCTTCTTCCATGGCATCAACAGGGCACACAAGTGATATTATTTGTCGTCGTTGTAAGGGAGGAGGTCATTATGCGAGAGAATGCAAATCTCCGCGTGTGATGATTGCTATCGAGGGTGGTGGATATGAGTCCGCTAGTGACTATGATGAGGAGACTTTGGCTCTTATTACACGTGAAGAACATGGTGGAGATGATTTTGATCATGAGACGCAATACATGGCTCTTGAAGACGCTGACAGGTATGAATGTTTAGTTGCTCAACGTGTTTTGAGTGTGCAGGTCACACAAGCTGAGCAAAATTAGAGGCACAATTTGTTCCATACCAAGGGAGTTGTGAATGAACGTTCTGTGCGCGTCATCATAGACGGAGGGAGTTGCAACAACTTGGCTAGCATGGAGATGGTGGAGAAGCTTTCTCTCACCACAAGACCACATCCACATCCTTACTACATCCAATGGTTCAACAACAGTGGCAAGGTTAAGGTAACACGTACTGTTCGTGTGCATTTTAGTATCTCTACATATGCTAATTATGTTGATTGTGATGTGGTACCTATGCAAGCATGTTCCTTATTACTTGGTAGACCATGGCAATTTGATAAAAATTCTGTACACCATGGCAGAAACAATCACTATACTCTTGTTCATAAGGATAAAAATATTACTTTGCTTCCTATGACTCCTGATTCCATTTTGAAATATGATATTAATAGAGCTAATAAAGCAAAATAGGAGAAGAATAAGAGTGAAAAATCAGATTGTGGCAGAAGAATTTGAGCAACAAATGAAGCCTAATAATAAACCATCTAGTGTTGCTTTTGAAATTAAATTGAAAACTGCATGTTTATTTGCCACCAAATCTGATATTGATGAGCTAGATTTCAGCAAATCTGTTTGCTATGCTTTTGTGTGCAAAGAGGCATTATTTTCATTCGAGGACGTGCCTTCCTCTTTGCCTCCTGCTGTCACTAACATTTTGCAGGAGTTCGCTGACGTCTTTCCACAAGACGTGCCACCGGGATTGCCGCCTATTTGAGGGATTGAGCATCAGATTGACTTAATTCCCGGTGCTTCACTGCCAAACCGTGCACCATATCCTACCAATCCAGAGGAGACGAAGGAGATTTTGCGTCAAGTATAAGAGCTTCTCGACAAAGGTTATATACGCGAGTCCCTTAGTCCTTGTGCTGTTCCTATTATTCTAGTGCCGAAAAAGGATTGTACATCACGTATGTGTGTTGATTGTAGAGGCATTAATAATATTACTATTCGTTATCGTCATCCTATTCCTAGGCTAGATGATATGCTTGATGAACTGAGTGGCTCTACAATATTCTCCAAAGTTGATTTGCGTAGTGGATACCATCAAATTTGTATGAAATTGGGAGATGAATCGAAAACAACATTTAAAACTAAGTTTGGATTATATGAGTGGTTAGTCATGCCTTTTGGGTTAACTAATGCACCTAGTACTTTCATGAGATTAATGAACGAAGTTTTACGTGCTTTCATTGGACGATTTGTGGTAGTTTACTTTGATGACATATTGATTTATAGCAGATCTTTGGAAGAACATTTGGAACATTTACGTGCTGTTTTTATTGCTCTACGTGATGCACGTTTGTTTGGTAACCTTGGGAAGTGCACCTTTTGCACCGACCGAGTATCTTTTCTTGGCTATGTTGTTACTCCACAGGGAATTGAAGTTGATAAAGCCAAGATTGAAGCTATTGAGAGTTGGCCGCAGCCCAAAACGGTCACACAAGTGAGGAGTTTTCTTGGCCTCGCTGGATTTCTATAGGCGTTTTGTGAGAGATTTCAGCACCATTGCTGCACCTCTCAATGAGCTTACAAAGAAGGATGTGCCTTTTGTTTGGGGTACCGCACAGGAAGAAGCCTTCACGGTATTGAAAGATAAGTTGACACATGCTCCTTTACTCCAACTTCCTGATTTTAATAAGACTTTTGAGCTTGAATGTGATGCTAGTGGAATTGGATTAGGAGCTGTGTTATTACAAGATGGCAAACATGTTGCATACTTTTCTGAAAAATTGAGTGGGCCTAGTCTGAATTATTCTACTTATGATAAATAATTATATGCTCTTGTTCGGACTTTAGAAACATGGCAACATTATTTATGGCCCAAAGAATTTGTTACACATTCTGATCATGAATCTTTGAAACATATTAAAAGTCAAGCTAAACTGAATCGTAGACATGCTAAATGGGTTGAATTCATTGAGACTTTCCCTTATGTCATTAAACACAAGAAGGGAAAAGAAAATGTTATTGCTGATGCATTGTCTCGCCGCTATACTATGCTTTCACAACTTGACTTCAAAATATTTGGTTTGGAGACCATCAAAGATCAATATGTGCATGATGCTGATTTTAAAGATGTAATGCAGAATTGTAAAGAAGGAAGAATGTGGAACAAGTTCGTCGTTAACGATGGATTTGTGTTTCGTGCTAACAAGCTATGCATTCCAGCTAGCTCTGTCTGTCTTTTGTTGTTGCAGGAGGCGCATGGAGGAGGATTAATGGGACACTTTGGCGTGAAGAAGATGGAGGACGTACTTGCTACACATTTCTTTTGGCCAAAGATGAGACGGGATGTTGAGCGTTTTATTGGTCGCTGCACTACATGTCAAAAAGCTATGTCACGACTCAATCCTCATGGTTTATATATGCCTTTGCCTGTACCTAGTGTTCCTTGGGAGGATATATCTGTGGACTTTGTTTTAGGTTTACCTCGAACAAAGAAGGGGAGGGATAGCGTATTTGTTGTCGTGGATAGATTCTCGAAAATGGCACACTTTATACCATGTCATAAAAGCGATGATGCTGTTAATGTTGCTGATTTGTTCTTTCGTGAAATTATTCGCTTGCATGGTGTGCCAAATACTATTGTTTCAGATCGTGATACTAAATTTCTTAGCCACTTTTGGAGATGTTTATGGGCTAAGTTGGGGACTAAACTGCTTTTTAGTCCTACTTGTCACCCCCAAATTGATGGACAAACTGAAGTAGTCAATAGAAAATTGTCTACTATGCTTAGGGTTGTTTTGAAGAATAATAAGAAAATGTGGGAGGAATGCTTGCCTCATATTGAATTTGCTTATAATCGTTCATTGCATTCTACTACTAAGATGTGCCCTTTGGAAGGTGTGTATGGTTTCCTACCTCGTGCACCTATTGATTTGTTGCCTCTCCATCTTCGGAGAAGGTTAATTTTGATGCTAAACAACGTGCTGAATTGGTTTTAAAAATGCATGAGTTAACTAAGGAAAACATTGAGCGTATGAATGCTAAATATAAACTTGCTGGAGATAAGGGTAGAAAACATGTTGTGTTTGCACCTGGAGATCTTGTTTGGTTACATTTGCGTAAAGATAGATTTCCTGATTTGCGCAAATCAAAGCTAATGCCACGTGCTGATGGTCCCTTTAAGGTGTTAGAGAAAATAAATGATAATGCATACAAACTTGAGCTGCCTACAGATTTTGGGGTTAGTCCCACTTTTAACATTGCAGATTTGAAGCCTTATTTGGGTGAGGAAGATGAGCTTCCGTCGAGAACGATTTAATTTCAAGAAGGGGTGGATGATGAGGACATCAATACCATTGTTACACCCACAACCCCTGATAGAGGCGGGGGTGTCCCGATCTTTCGATGAGATGATAACTATCGATTTGGTGGAGACGACTTTGACGATTCGACTACAAACGTGCACGACGTTGCGCCTTAGCAATCGCTAAACCAACTCCGAGAGGTTATTGACCACGCCAGAGCACAATCAACCTGACCACGAAGGTCTATTCCTGCAAGCAATCGAAGAACAAGCAAGAATATGATAAAGCAATCTGAATATTGCGAATATAGATGAAGTATTGATAAAGGTGGGGATCCGTAAACGGTCTTGGTCTGGTCGTTGGACACAAACAAAGTACACGAAGTTGCAATGGCTAACTTTTAACTAAACAAATCCCAAGGAAAAGCTACTAGATGGATCTACTTATATAGGAGCAAGGGGTGGCGGCCAAGGAGGTGGGAGGACGTCCCAAGGCAGCCTAAAACTAAATCTAGGTCGTACAAGGCCAATGGGCCCAAGTGGAGGTGATGTAACACCTTTGGACTTGTAGTTTGACTCGGATTCTGCTGCAGCATCAGATTGTTTCGTCCACAACTCAACGCTCCGGAGGAATTTGAAGGTGATTCCAATTGGGTTGGAAAGTGCACGAAATCTAGTTTCCAACAAAAAAAGAATCACCCAATTTGGAGTCCGTATGAAAAACTTGTGTGCGTTTTGAGTCAGATGTGTCTGTGCAGTCCGAATCTGAATCCAGAACGTGAGAGACTTGGACTCTATCTTCTCTTGGGCCAAAAGTGACGTGAGAGAACTTTTTGGACAGCAAATAAACATCTCTTTATTCCTTATCTTCATATGTGGATTGTACAAATGTCCCATACACCTGCAATTAGACAAAACACAAAAGTGTGTGAAGTATTTTTGTTCTGGATAACATAAATAGATTATTGAATAGTTTGCACTAGAAATCACCTGACAAATATGCATATATGCAATATTTTTGGTCATATCCATGGTAGTCATGTCCTCATCATCCTCCCCTTCTTGAAAATAAAGCCGTCCTCGGCGTTGCTTAATCTGAAATGTGGCTAACAAAAAAGACAAGGTGTACATGTTGTATATGTATATGTCATCCATTTTTACTTCCCTTGATTTTTGCATATATGACACATGAATAGATGAGTAACTTGCATAGTTCATAAAATCTAAAGCCAAAAAATTAGCACAAGAAGTAGAAGGCATGAAAATATTGCAACTCAGTTTGCACATATAAGTGAAGCTCTTATTCATTTCAAAAGATTGACAATGTTCATCATTAAACCATCCCAACGTTGGTGAATAAACCTTACTTGCATCAAATTTACATGCTACAACATGCTTAAATAAGCAAACATGCAATAAGTCATTCAACACAGAATCATCACCAAGATTAGAGGTCATATCAAAATGATTAAACATTGGTTCTTTTGCATCAATAGTTAATTCCATGGGTGCACTCAAAATTGTTGGTATTTCAGTTGTTTGATCACATGGCAAAGTCAAATTATCAACGTAGTCCTCTAAAATAGGTGGTGTGATCAAAGTAGTGGGTAGCTCATCAGATGGTGCATTCAAATTGACAAGGCATTCATCATTCTCATGTAGAGATGGAAGATCAGTACCTTTGTCATTACCTCTTATGATCAACTCAGATGATGTAGCCACTCTCGGGGGCGATGTGTCACATGGTGGAGGTGATGTAGTCCTGACAACAACGGATGTGGTTGTCATAGTATGCCTAGTAGTTGAAGGAACAATCATATCAACTCTTGGAATGTGCATCGTGCGCTTGTTCTCCTCGTGGCCAACACGTCGTTTTATTTCCTGTTCAGCTTTGCAAGCAAGATGAAACAAATGGTCCATAGGATAACACTCTTCATGAATTAGTATCTCTTGAATATCACGGTTTAATCCTCCCCAAAATATATCCATAAAATCATCTTCACTTTCTTCTAAAGAGGAATGCAACAAGGTAGTTTGTAGATCATCATAATATTTTGTTACAGTTTCACTACCTTGTTTTAAGTGTTGCAACTTCTTAATCATGTCACGAGTATAATAAGCAGGGACGAAAGTATGTCGCATGGCAAGTTTCAAATCATCCCAAGTAGTAGGTATATAATCAGGGTGTAACCGACAATATTCACTCCACCAAACCAAAGCATAACCAGTGAAAGAACCAACCGCAACCTTAACCTTTTTATGTTCATCGAAATTATGGGAAGCAAATATATTTTTTATGTCGAACTCCCATTCAATATATAAAGCAGGTTTAAAACGGCCATTAAATGGTGGTATAGATACATTAACCTGATCATGTGCATTTGGATGTTTGTGCACCTCTCGTAACGGTTGTGGTATTTGCAAAGGTGGTGGCACGTCTCCCGCGATCGACAAAGCCCATGAATTGACTCTGGATCCTGTCATGATTAGTAGAACAAGAAACAAAACCCAAAAATAATGTTCCTATAACTACTAGGATGTGGTGGTAAAACGCTCACAGTAAAGCAAATATCAATGTCTTACAAGTTCTTACCATGCAGCAGGCGGTGATCGGCAACCAGCGGTGTCAAGTAACTCCGAATATTGAGTAAAGCGATTGCCAAGGGAGCGTACGTATACACGGTGTAGAAATATGTGGAGCTGGGTTGGCTATATATGGTAGCAAAAGATTAGCAATAATCAATTCAAAGATGCAATGTTGAATAAACGCTCAACGACGGTACTCTGCTGGTCCTAGGCTAGACCGTACTAGAGACGCGAGCCTAGAACACCAATGAGGTCACGGCGTAGCACAACTAGCATCAATGAAGGATACTAAGTAGCTCTTGACAGTAAGATATAAGTGAAGGTCACAACGGCAGTGAAGATAATGATGAAAAACAACTGCCAAGCAGGATATACAACAACTCTCTCTCCAACTTTCCTCTTCAAAAGTTTGAGACAATTTTCTGATAAATTCTTTCAAAGAATGCTACTAACTCAAGCTTTCCAATGCAAAAAGAATCACTCAATTCCGAGTTGATATGAGGAGTCAAAGAATTCTAAAACTGGCCTGAAAAATTGGAACAAGTTGTGTTCACGAACTTCGGAGGGCAAAAAGACCTATTTAGAAGCCGATATTGAGGTGTCAAATATAGAACTAGCTTCTGCAACTATTTAGATGCGGGTCGTCGCTATCTTCAATTTGAGTACTCACGGAGCCAAAACTGACTTCGTATGAGGAAGATACACCTGTTTTACTGAACAGTGCGCAAAACAGATTCCAATCCGAATTCAGGTACGAGAATGATTCTAGATAGATCCAATTTTTTTTCTCTCCTTTTTTTTCTCACGCTTTTTTTTTCTTTTTCTTCTCTCTCTTTTTCTTTTTTTTCTTTCCTTTTTTCTCTTTTTTTTCTCTCTCTTTTTTTTCTCCCTCTTTCCAAGACAAACTAGATAAGATGCAGATTGGATCAGGCGAAGATGTGAATGACCTCAACTATGATTATGACAATGAACAGTGCGTAGCACATGGTGGAAATTAATAGATGGGATGGTGGACGGCGGAAGGGATAATGATGCAGCGGCGGCGTGACTAATGTGAACAGAACTCGAAACTCTAAAGGAACTAGACACTAAGACCAGCAACTGACACGACGATGCAACCGATAATTCAACTATGCAAGCAATGAATAGAAAATTGCAAAGGCTCAGACTGGCTTGGATAAAGGATGAACAGATCTAACTTTTTTTTGTGGCTTTTTCTTGGACAATAGGTAAGAAAAAAAATCTAATCTAGGAAAAACTGGAAATTCTCACCGAGCAACCTGAAAACTGATACCACTTGATAGAGGCGGGGGTGTCCCGATCTTTCGATGAGATGATAACTATCGATTTGGTGGAGACGACTTTGACGATCCGACTACAAACGTGCACGACGTTGCGCCTTAGCAATCGCTAAACCAATCTCCTGAGGTTACTGACGATGCCGAAAACACGGTCAGCCTGACCACGAAGGTCTATTCCTGCAAGCAATCGAAGAACGAGCAAGAATATGATAAAGCAATCTGAATATTGCAAATATATATGAGGTATTGATAATGGTGGGGATCCGTAAGCGGTCTTGGTCTGGTCGTTGGACACAAACGAAGTACACGAAGTTGCAATGGCTAACTTTTAACTAAACAAATCCCAAGGAAAAGCTACTAGATGGATCTACTTATATAGGAGCAAGGGGTGGCGGCCAAGGAGGTGGGAGGACGTCCCAAGGCAGCCTAAAACTAAATCTAGGTCGTACAAGGCCAATGGGCCCAAGTGGAGGTGATGTAACACCTTTGGACTTGTAGTTTGACTCGGATTCTGTTGCAGCATCAGATTGTTTCGTCCACAACTCAACGCCCCGGACGAATTTGAAGGTGATTCCAATTGGGTTGGAAAGTGCACGAAATCTAGTTTCCAACAAAAAAAGAATCACCCAATTCGGAGTCATGTCCTCATCACATTTCTTTTGGCCAAAGATGAGACGGGATGTTGAGCGTTTTATTGCTCGCTGCACTAGATGTCAAAAAGCTAAGTCACGACTCAATCCTCATGGTTTATATATGCCTTTGCCTGTACCTAGTGTTCCTTGGGAGGATATATCTATGGACTTTGTTTTAGGTTTACCTCGAACAAAGAAGGGGAGGGATAGCATATTTGTTGTCGCGGATAGATTCTCGAAAATGGCACACTTTATACCATGTCATAAAAGCGATGATGCTGTTAATGTTGCTGATTTGTTCTTTCGTGAAATTATTCGCTTGCATGGTGTGCCAAATACTATTGTTTCAGATCGTGATACTAAATTTCTTAGCCACTTTTGGAGATGTTTATGGGCTAAGTTGGGGACTAAACTGCTTTTTAGTACTACTTGTCACCCCCAAACTGATGGACAAACTGAAGTAGTCAATAGAACGTTGTCTACTATGCTTAGGGCTGTTTTGAAGAATAATAAGAAAATGTGGGATGAATGCTTGCCTCATATTGAATTTGCTTATAATCGTTCATTGCATTCTACTACTAAGATGTGCCCTTTTGAAGTTGTGTATGGTTTCCTACCTCGTGCACCTATTGATTTGTTGCCTCTTCCATCTTCGGAGAAGGTTAATTTTGATGCTAAACAACGTGCTGAATTGATTTTAAAAATGCATGAGTTAACTAAGGAAAACATTGAGCGTATGAATGCTAAATATAAACTTGCTGGAGATAAGGGTAGAAAACATGTTGTGTTTGCACCTGGAGATCTTGTTTGGTTACATTTGCGTAAGGATAGATTTCCTGATTTGCGCCAATCAAAGCTAATGCCACGTGCTGATGGTCCCTTTAAGGTGTTAGAGAAAATAAATGATAATGCATATAAACTTGAGCTGCCTGCAGATTTTGGGGTTAGTCCCACTTTTAACATTGCAGATTTGAAGCCTTATTTGGGTGGGGAAGATGAACTTCCGTCGAGGACGACTTCATTTCAAGAAGGGGAGGATGATGAGGACATCAATACAATTGTTACACCCACAGCCCCTGCTGCTATACATACTGGACCAATTACTAGAGCTCGTGCACGCCAACTAAATTACCAGGTACTTTCGTTTCTTGGTAATGATTCTAATGTTCATGAGAATATGATGCTGCCTAAATTGGATACATTTGTTTTGCTTACAAATGAAGGGCCTAGCTTGGAGAAGGATGAACATTGGAGCAAGAACAAGCATGGAGATGATGGCATGCTGATGAGGACATGACTACCTTGGATATGACCAAAAATATTGCATATATGCATATTTGTCAGGTGATTTCTAGTGCAAACTATTCAATAATCTATTTATGTTATCCAGAACAAAAATACTTCACACACTTTTGTGTTTTGTCTAATTGCAGGTGTATGGGACATTTGTACAATCCACATATGAAGATAAGGAAGAAAGAGATGTTTATTTGCTGTCCAAAAAGTTCTCTCACGTCACTTTTGGCCCAAGAGAAGATAGAGTCCAAGTCTCTCACGTTCTGGATTCAGATTCGGACTGCACAGACATACCTGACTCAAAACGCACACAAGTTTTTCATACGGACTCCGAATTGGGTGATTCGTTTTTTGTTGGAAACTAGATTTCGTGCACTTTCCAACCCAATTGGAATAACCTTCAAATTCGTCCGGAGCGTTGAGTTGTGGACGAAACAATCTGATGCTGCAGCAGAATCCGAGTCAAACTACAAGTCCAAAGGTGTTACATCACCTCCACTTGGGCCCATTGGCCTTGTACGACCTAGATTTAGTTTTAGGCTGCCTTGGGACGTCCTCCCACCTCCTTGGCCGCCACCCCTTGCTCCTATATAAGTAGATCCATCTAGTAGCTTTTCCTTGGGATTTGTTTAGTTAAAAGTTAGCCATTGCAACTTCGTGTACTTCGTTTGTGTCCAACGACCAGACCAAGACCGCTTCCGGATCCCCACCATTATCAATACTTCATATATATTTGCAATATTCAGATTGCTTTATCATATTCTTGCTCGTTCTTCGATTGCTTGCAGGAATAGACCTTCGTGGTCAGGCTGACCGTGCTTCCAGCATCGTCAGTAACCTCAGGAGATTGGTTTAGCGATTGCTAAGGCGCAACGTTGTGCACGTTCGTAGTCGGATTGTCAAAGTCGTCTCCACCAAATCGATAGTTATCATCTCATCGAAAGATCGGGACACCCCCGCCTCTATCAGTAGCACGGGGTGGAAATTGATGGATGGGTGATGGACAGCGGAAGAGATAATGATGCAGCGGTGGCGTGACTAATGTGAACAGAACTCGAAACTCTAAACGAACTAGACACTAAGACCAGCAACTCGACACGACGATGCAACCGATAATTCAACTATGCAAGCAATGAAAAGAAAATTGCAAAGGCTCAGACTGGCTTGGACCAAGGATGAATAGATCTAACTCTTTTTTGTGGCTTTTTCTTGGACAATAGGTAAGAAAATAAATCTAATCTAGGAAAACTGGAAATTCTCACCGAGCAACCTGAAAACTGATACCACTTGATAGAGGCGGGGGTGTCCCGATCTTTCGATGAGATGATAACTATCGATTTGGTGGAGACGACTTTGACGATTCGACTACAAACATGCACGACGTTGCGCCTTAGCAATCGCTAAACCAACTCCGAGAGGTTATTGACCACGCCAGAGCACAATCAACCTGACCACGAAGGTCTATTCCTGCAAGCAATCGAAGAACAAGCAAGAATATGATAAAGCAATCTGAATATTGCGAATATAGATGAAGTATTGATAAAGGTGGGGATCCGTAAACGGTCTTGGTCTGGTCGTTGGACACAAACAAAGTACACGAAGTTGCAATGGCTAACTTTTAACTAAACAAATCCCAAGGAAAAGCTACTAGATGGATCTACTTATATAGGAGCAAGGGGTGGCGGCCAAGGAGGTGGGAGGACGTCCCAAGGCAGCCTAAAACTAAATCTAGGTCGTACAAGGCCAATGGGCCCAAGTGGAGGTGATGTAACACCTTTGGACTTGTAGTTTGACTCGGATTCTGCTGCAGCATAAGATTGTTTCGTCCACAACTCAACGCTCCGGAGGAATTTGAAGGTGATTCCAATTGGGTTGGAAAGTGCACGAAATCTAGTTTCCAACAAAAAAAGAATCACCCAATTTGGAGTCCGTATGAAAAACTTGTGTGCGTTTTGAGTCAGATGTGTCTGTGCAGTCCGAATCTGAATCCAGAACGTGAGAGACTTGGACTCTATCTTCTCTTGGGCCAAAAGTGACGTGAGAGAACTTTTTGGACAGCAAATAAACATCTCTTTCTTCCTTATCTTCATATGTGGATTGTACAAATGTCCCATACACCTGCAATTAGACAAAACACAAAAGTGTGTGAAGTATTTTTGTTCTGGATAACATAAATAGATTATTGAATAGTTTGCACTAGAAATCACCTGACAAATATGCATATATGCAATATTTTTGGTCATATCCATGGTAGTCATGTCCTCATCAACCCCTACTGCTACATATACGGGACCAATTACTAGAGCTCGTGCACGCCAATTAAATTATCAGGTACTTTCGTTTCTTGGTAATGATTCTAATGTTCATGAGAATCTGATGCTGCCTAAATTGGATACATTTGTTTTGCTTACAAATGAAGGGCCTAGCTTGGAGAAGGATGAACATTGGAGCAAGAACAAGAACGGAGTTACAAGTGATGATTTCAGGACTTTGAAGCCACCATAATGGGTGCATGAAGCCTTGGACGAAATATACAAGATGCCACTTCATAAATTTCGTCCCGAGGCTATTCTAGGTGCTCCGTCACCTTATTATTGGGCCAGGCCCTTGTAATTTCGAAATACATAAGTATAGGCTATTTTTAGAGTCCGTATGTGTGGGGAAACAAGAGATAGGGTTCATTTCGGACCCCTCTACCAAGGGCCACGAAATTCCCCCCTCTTCCTCCATATATACAGTCCTTAGGGCGCCGTTTAGACTTTGGGTTTTGTTTAGATTAAAGTTCGCCATAGCTGCAACTTCGCGTACTTCGTTTGTGTTCAACAACCAGACAAAGGCGTCACAGAACCCCACCTTGGTCAATAAAGCTTTCATGTTATATTCGCAATATCCAGATTGCAATCTCAGTTTCTTGCTTGTTCTTCATTTGCTCGCAGGAAACAGACCCTCGTGGTCAGGTTGATCGTGCTCTGGCGTGGTCAATAACCTTGATGAGGACATCAATACAATTGTTACACCCACAGCCCCTGCTGCTATACATACTGGACCAATTACTAGAGCTCGTGCACGCCAACTAAATTACCAAGTACTTTCGTTTCTTGGTAATGATTCTAATGTTCATGAGAATATGATGCTGCCTAAATTGGATACATTTGTTTTGCTTACAAATGAAGGGCCTAGCTTGGAGAAGGATGAACATTGGAGCAAGAACAGGCATGGAGATGATAGCATGCGCAAGGGGAACAAGAACGGAGTTACAAGTGATGATTTCAGGACTTTGAAGCCACCATAATGGGTGCATGAAGCCTTGGACGAAATATACAAGATGCCACTTCATAAATTTCGTCCCGAGGCTATTTTAGGTGCTGCGTCACCTTATTATTGGGCCAGGCCCATGTAATTTCGAAATACATAAGTATAGGCTATTTTTAGAGTCCGTATGTGTGGGGAAACAAGAGATAGGGTTGATTTCGGACCCCTCCACCAAGGGCCACGAAATTGCCCCCTCTTCCTCCATATATACAGCCCTTAGGGCATCGTTTAGACTTTGGGTTTTGTTTAGATTAAAAGTTCGCCATAGCTGCAACTTCGCGTACTTCGTTTGTGTTCAACGACCAGACAAAGGCGTCACAGAACCCCACCTTGATCAATAAAGCTTTCATCTTATATTCGCAATATCCAGATTGCAATCTTAGTTTCTTGCTTGTTCTTCGTTTGCTCGCAGGAAACAGACCCTCGTGGTCAGGTTGATCGTGCTCCGGCGTGGTCAATAACCTCTCGGAGTTGGTTTAGCGATTGCTAAGGCGCAGCGTCCTCGCACGTTCGTAGTCGGATCGTCAAAGTCGACTTCCACCAAAGCAAAATCCACCATCTCATCGAAAGACGGGACACCTCCGCCTCTATTACAAAATTAACCTTCTCCGAAGATGGAAGAGGCAACAAATCAATAGGTGCACGAGGTAGGAAACCATACACAACTTCAAAAGGGCACATCTTAGTAGTAGAATGCAATGAACGATTATAAGCAAATTCAATATGAGGCAAGCATTCCTCCCACATTTTCTTATTATTCTTCAAAACAGCCCTAAGCATAGTAGACAACGTTCTATTGACTACTTCAGTTTGTCCATCAGTTTGGGGGTGACAAGTAGTACTAAAAAGCAGTTTAGTCCCCAACTTAGCCCATAAACATCTCCAAAAGTGGCTAAGAAATTTAGTATCACGATCTGAAACAATAGTATTTGGCACACCATGCAAGCGAATAATTTCACGAAAGAACAAATCAGCAACATTAACAGCATCATCGCTTTTATGACATGGTATAAAGTGTGGCATTTTCGAGAATCTATCCACGACAACAAATATGCTATCCCTCCCCTTCTTTGTTCGAGGTAAACCTAAAACAAAGTCCATAGATATATCCTCCCAAGGAACACTAGGTACAGGCAAAGGCATATATAAACCATGAGGATTGAGTCGTGACTTAGCTTTTTGACATGTAGTGCATCGAGCAATAAAACGCTCAACATCCCGTCTCATCTTTGGCCAAAAGAAATGTGTAGCAAGTACGTCCTCCGTCTTCTTCACGCCGAAGTGTCCCATTAATCCTCCTCCATGCGCCTCCTGCAACAACAAAAGACGAACGGAGCTAGCTGGAATGCATAGCTTGTTAGCACGAAACACAAATCCATCGTTAACGACGAACTTGTTCCACATTCTTCCTTCTTTACAATTCTGCATTACATCTTTAAAATCAGCATCATGCACATATTGATCTTTGATGGTCTCCAAACCAAATATTTTGAAGTCAAGTTGTGAAAGCATAGTATAGCGGCGAGACAATGCATCAGCAATAACATTTTCTTTTCCCTTCTTGTGTTTAATGACATAAGGAAAAGTCTCAATGAATTCAACCCATTTAGCATGTCTACGATTCAGTTTAGCTTGACTTTTAATATGTTTCAAAGATTCATGATCAGAATGTATAACAAATTCTTTGGGCCATAAATAATGTTGCCATGTTTCTAAAGTCCGAACAAGAGCATATAATTCTTTATCATAAGTAGAATAATTCAGACTAGGCCCACTCAATTTTTCAGAAAAGTATGCAACAGGTTTGCCATCTTGTAATAACACACGGCCTAATCCAATTCCACTAGCATCACATTCAAGCTCAAAACTCTTATTAAAATCAGGAAGTTGGAGTAAAGGAGCATGTGTCAACTTATCTTTCAATACCGAGAAGGCTTCTTCCTGTGCGGTACCCCAAAGAAAAGGCACATCTTTCTTTGTAAGCTCATTGAGAGGTGCAGCAATGGTGCTGAAATCTCTCACAAAACGCCTATAGAATCCAGCAAGGCCAAGAAAACTCCTCACTTGTGTGACCGTTTTGGGCTGCGGCCAACTCTCAATAGCTTCAATCTTGGCTTTATCAACTTCAATTCCCTGTGGAGTAACAACATAGCCAAGAAAAGATACTCGGTCGGTGCAAAAGGTGCACTTCCCAAGGTTACCAAACAAACGTGCATCATGTAGAGCAATAAAAACAGCACATAAATGTTCCAAATGTTCTTCCAAAGATCTGCTATAAATCAATATGTCATCAAAGTAAACTACCACAAATCGTCCAATGAAAGCACGTAAAACTTCATTCATTAATCTCATGAAAGTACTAGGTGCATTAGTTAACCCAAAAGGCATGACTAACCACTCATATAATCCAAACTTAGTTTTAAATGCTGTTTTCCATTCATCTCCCAATTTCATACGAATTTGATGGTATCCAGTACGCAAATCAACTTTGGAGAATATTGTAGAGCCACTCAATTCATCAAGCATATCATCGAGCCTAGGAATAGGATGATGATAACGAATAGTAATATTATTAATGCCTCTACAATCAACACACATACGTGATGTACCATCCTTTTTCGGCACAAGAATAATAGGAACAGCACAAGGACTAAGGGATTCGCGTATATAACCTTTGTCGAGAAGCTCTTATACTTGACGCATAATCTCCTTCGTCTCATCTGGATTGGTACGGTATGGTGCACGGTTTGGCAGTGAAGCACCGGGAATTAAGTCAATCTGATGCTCAATCCCTCGAATAGGCGGTAATCCCGGTGGCACGTCTTGTGGAAAGACGTCAGCGAACTCCTGCAATATGTTAGTGACAGCAGAAGGCAAAGAGGAAGGCACGTCCTCGAATGAAAATAATGCCTCTTTGCACACAAAAGCATAGCAAACAGATTTGCTGAAATCTAGCTCATCAATATCAGATTTGGTGGCAAATAGACATGCACTTTTCAATTTAATTTCAGAAGCAACACTAGATGGTTTATTATTAGGCTTCATTTGTTGCTCAAATTCTTTTGCCACAATCTGATTTTCACTCTTATTCTTCTCCTGTTTTGCTTTATTAGCTCTATTAATATCATCTTTCAAAATGGAATCAGGAGTCATAGGAAGCAAAGTAATATTTTTATCCTTATGAACAAGAGTATAGTGATTGTTTCTACCATGGTGTACAGAGTTTTTATCAAATTGCCATGGTCTACCAAGTAATAAGGAACATGCTTGCATAGGTACCACATCACAATCAACATAATCAGCATATGTAGAGATACTAAAATGCACACGAACAGTACGTGTTACCTTAACCTTGCCGCTGTTGTTGAACCATTGGATGTAGTAAGGATGTGGATGTGGTCTTGTGGTGAGAGAAAGCTTCTCCACCATCTCCATGCTAGCCAAGTTGTTGCAGCTCCCTCCGTCTATTATGACGCGCACAGAACGTTCCTTCACAACTCCCTTGGTATGGAACAAATTGTGCCTCTGATTTTGCTCAGCTTGTGTGACCTGCACACTCAAAACACGTTGAGCAACTAAACATTCATACCTGTCAGCGTCCTCAGGAGCCATGTATTGCGTCTCATGATCAGAATCATCTCCACCATGTTCTTCACGTGTAATAAGAGCCAATGTCTCTTCATCATAGTCACTAGCGGACTCATATCCACCATCCGCGGTAGCAATCATCACACGCGGAGATTTGCATTCCCTCGCATAATGACCTCCTCCCTTACAACGACGACAAATAATATCACTTGTGTGCCCTGTTGATGCCATGGAAGAAGAAGAACGCTGTGCAGGACCCGCAGGTGCGCTCTTGGAAGATAATGGTGGTTGTGCCTGTTTTCTTGTATCACGGCTGGAGGTGGCACCGGATGGAGGTGCTGGTGCAGTTGAAGTAGAAGATGCACGTGGTGTCCATGATGAAGGTCGGCCTGCAGAAAAGTTAGTTCGCCCCAATGCTTGTCGATCCTGCACTTCACGTTCAGCTTTACAAGCAAGATGGAATAAACGAGTGATATTAGTATACTCCTTATAGTCTAGAATGGTCTGAATCTCTCTATTTAATCCACCCAGAAAACGTGCAAGCATAGCTTCATTCTCCTCAACAATACCACATCTAATCATGCCAGTTTGTAATTCCTGATAATATTCTTCTACAGAATTTTTCCCTTGTCTTAAACTGGAAACGGGTCAAAAAAAACTTCCTATAATGGCACCTGTCTCAAAACACTCAGAAACACCTAAAAATAGGATAGCCAGAAATTTTTTCGAAAAATGCGTTTTCGAAAAATTTTGGGCCTAAACGGAGCGTGGCTACCCGACTTTTTTTTTTCCGAAACCTACTCCGGCAAGGAAACACGAATCGGAATCTAGATGGATCCCGAAAACAAACCTAATAAGCAAAGAACTCGGATTGGTGGTGGATATATGGTGGTGGTATATGGCAGCGGTGGTGGTAGCGGTGGTAGTATATGGATATGGATCGGTGGTGGTATATGGACACGGATTGGTGGTGGTATATGGATACGGATTCGGTGCGGCGGCGGCGTGACAACTTATGACCAGAACTCGAAACTCTAAAAGACTAGACTCTAAGACCAGCAACTAGACACGACGATGCAACCGCAAATTCAACAAAGCAAAACCCTAAAAAGATTATGCAAGGCTCAGATTGGTTCGGATATGATGAACTAACCCTAATTTTTTTTGTGGCTTTTTCGTGGACTATAGGTATGAAGAACAGACTCGATCTAAACTACGAAAAAACTGTAAAATCTCACCGAGCAACCTGGAAATCTGATACCACTTGATAGAGGCGGAGGTGTCCCGTCTTTCGATGAGATGATGGATATCGCTTTGGTGGAAGTCGACTTTGACGATCCGACTACGAACGTGCGAGGACGTCGCGCCTTAGCAATCGCTAAACCAACTCCGAGAGGTTATTGACCACGCCGGAGCACGATCAACCTGACCACGAGGGTCTGTTTCCTGCGAGCAAACGAAGAACAAGCAAGAAACTAAGATTGCAATCTGGATATTGCGAATATAAGATGAAAGCTTTATTGATCAAGGTGGGGTTCTGTGACGCCTTTGTCTGGTCGTTGAACACAAACGAAGTACGCGAAGTTGCAGCTATGGCGAACTTTTAATATAAACAAAACCCAAAGTCTAAACGATGCCCTAAGGGCTGTATATATGGAGGAAGAGGGGGGAATTTCGTGGCCCTTGGTGGAGGTGATGAGGACATCAATACAATTGTTACACCCACAGCCCCTGCTGCTATACATACTGGACCAATTACTAGAGCTCGTGCACGCCAACTAAATTACCAGGTACTTTCGTTTCTTGGTAATGATTCTAATGTTCATGAGAATATGATGCTGCCTAAATTGGATACATTTGTTTTGCTTACAAATGAAGGGCCTAGCTTGGAGAAGGATGAACATTGGAGCAAGAACAAGCATGGAGATGATGGCATGCGCAAGGGAAACAAGAACGGAGTTACAAGTGATGATTTCAGGACTTTGAAGCCACCATAATGGGTGCATGAAGCCTTGGACGAAATATACAAGATGCCACTTCATAAATTTCGTCCCGAGGCTATTTTAGGTCCTGCGTCACCTTATTATTGGGCCAGGCCCATGTAATTTCGAAATACATAAGTATAGGCTATTTTTAGAGTCCGTATGTGTGGGGAAACAAGAGATAGGGTTGATTTCGGACCCCTCCACCAAGGGCCACGAAATTCCCCCCCTCTTCCTCCATATATACAGCCCTTAGGGCATCGTTTAGACTTTGGGTTTTGTTTAGATTAAAAGTTCGCCATAGCTGCAACTTCGCGTACTTCGTTTGTGTTCAACGACCAGACAAAGGCGTCACAGAACCCCACCTTGATCAATAAAGCTTTCATCTTATATTCGCAATATCCAGATTGCAATCTCAGTTTCTTGCTTGTTCTTCGTTTGCTCGCAGGAAACAGACCCTCGTGGTCAGGTTGATCGTGCTCCGGCGTGGTCAATAACCTCTCGGAGTTGGTTTAGCGATTGCTAAGGCGCGACGTCCTCGCACGTTCGTAGTCGGATCGTCAAAGTCGACTTCCACCAAAGCGATATCCATCATCTCATCGAAAGACGGGACACCTTTGCCTCTATCAGGTTATATCGCGAATCCCTTAGTCCTTGTGCTGTTCCTATTATTCTAGTGCCGAAAAAGGATGGTACATCATGTATGTGTGTTGATTGTAGAGGCATTAATAATATTACTATTCGTTATCGTTATCCTATTCCTAGGCTAGATGATATGCTTGATGAATTGAGTGGCTCTACAATATTCTCCAAAGTTGATTTGCGTAGTGGATACCATCAAATTCGTATGAAATTGGGAGATGAATGGAAAACAGCATTCAAAACTAAGTTTGGATTATATGAGTGGTTAGTCATGCCTTTTGGGTTAACTAATGCACCTAGTACTTTCATGAGATTAATGAACGAAGTTTTACGTGCTTTCATTGGACGATTTGTGGTAGTTTACTTTGATGACATATTGATTTATAGCAGATCTTTGGAAGAACATTTGGAACATTTACGTGATGTTTTTATTGCTCTACGTGATGCACGTTTGTTTGGTAACCTTGGGAAGTGCACCTTTTGCACCGACCGAGTATCTTTTCTTGGCTATGTTGTTACTCCACAGGGAATTGAAGTTGATAAAGCCAAGATTGAAGCTATTGAGAGTTGGCCGCAACCCAAAACGGTCACACAAGTGAGGAGTTTTCTTGGCCTCGCTGGATTCTATAGGCGTTTTGTGAGAGATTTCATCACCATTGCTGCACCTCTCAATGAGCTTACAAAGAAAGATGTGCCTTTTCTTTGGGGTACCGCACAGGAAGAAGCCTTCACCGTATTGAAAGATAACTTGACACATGCTCCTTTACTCCAACTTCCTGATTTTAATAAGACTTTTGAGCTTGAATGTGATGCTAGTGGAATTGGATTAGGAGGTGTGTTATTACAAGATGGCAAACCTGTTGCATACTTTTCTGAAAAATTGAGTGGGCCTAGTCTGAATTATTCTACTTATGATAAAGAATTATATGCTCTTGTTCGGACTTTAGAAACATGGCAACATTATTTATGGCCCAAAGAATTTGTTATACATTCTGATCATGAATCTTTGAAACATATTAAAAGTCAAGCTAAACTGAATCGTAGACATGCTAAATGGGTTGAATTCATTGAGACTTTCCCTTATGTCATTAAACACAAGAAGGGAAAAGAAAATGTTATTGCTGATGCATTGTCTCGTCGCTATACTATGCTTTCACAACTTGACTTCAAAATATTTGGATTAGAGACCATCAAAGATCAATATGTGCATGATGCTGATTTTAAAGATGTAATGCATAATTGTAAAGAAGGAAGAATGTGGAACAAGTTTGTTGTTAACGATAGATTTGTGTTTCGTGCTAACAAGCTATGCATTCCAGCTAGCTCCGTTCGTCTTTTGTTGTTGCAGGAGGCGCATGGAGGAGGATTAATGGGACACTTTGGCGTGAAGAAGACGGAGGACGTACTTGCTACACATTTCTTTTGGCCAAAGATGAGACGGGATGTTGAGCGTTTTATTGCTCGCTGCACTACATGTCAAAAAGCTAAGTCACGACTCAATCCTCATGGTTTATATATGCCTTTGCCTGTACCTAGTGTTCCTTGGGAGGATATATCTATGGACTTTGTTTTAGGTTTACCTCGAACAAAGAAGGGGAGGGATAGCATATTTGTTGTCGTGGATAGATTCTCGAAAATGGCACACTTTATACCATGTCATAAAAGCGATGATGCTGTTAATGTTGCTGATTTGTTCTTTCGTGAAATTATTCGCTTGCATGGTGTGCCAAATACTATTGTTTCAGATCGTGATACTAAATTTCTTAGCCACTTTTGGAGATGTTTATGGGCTAAGTTGGGGACTAAACTGCTTTTTAGTACTACTTGTCACCCCCAAACTGATGGACAACTGAAGTAGTCAATAGAACGTTGTCTACTATGCTTAGGGCTGTTTTGAAGAATAATAAGAAAATGTGGGAGGAATGCTTGCCTCATATTGAATTTGCTTATAATCGTTCATTGCATTCTACTACTAAGATGTGCCCTTTTGAAGTTGTGTATGGTTTCCTACCTCGTGCACCTATTGATTTGTTGCCTCTTCCATCTTCGGAGAAGGTTAATTTTGATGCTAAACAACGTGCTGAATTGATTTTAAAAATGCATGAGTTAACTAAGGAAAACATTGAGCGTATGAATGCTAAATATAAACTTGCTGGAGATAAGGGTAGAAAACATGTTGTGTTTGCACCTGGAGATCTTGTTTGGTTACATTTGCGTAAGGATAGATTTCCTGATTTGCGCCAATCAAAGCTAATGCCACGTGCTGATGGTCCCTTTAAGGTGTTAGAGAAAATAAATGATAATGCATATAAACTTGAGCTGCCTGCAGATTTTGGGGTTAGTCCCACTTTTAACATTGCAGATTTGAAGCCTTATTTGGGTGAGGAAGATGAACTTCCGTCGAGGACGACTTCATTTCAAGAAGGGGAGGATGATGAGGACATCAATACAATTGTTACACCCACAGCCCCTGCTGCTATACATACTGGACCAATTACTAGAGCTCGTGCACGCCAACTAAATTACCAGGTACTTTCGTTTCTTGGTAATGATTCTAATGTTCATGAGAATATGATGCTGCCTAAATTGGATACATTTGTTTTGCTTACAAATGAAGGGCCTAGCTTGGAGAAGGATGAACATTGGAGCAAGAACAAGCATGGAGATGATGGCCTGCGCAAGGGGAACAAGAACGGAGTTACAAGTGATGATTTCAGGACTTTGAAGCCACCATAATGGGTGCATGAAGCCTTGGACGAAATATACAAGATGCCACTTCATAAATTTCGTCCCGAGGCTATTTTAGGTGCTGCGTCACCTTATTATTGGGCCAGGCCCATGTAATTTCGAAATACATAAGTATAGGCTATTTTTAGAGTCCGTATGTGTGGGGAAACAAGAGATAGGGTTGATTTTGGACCCCTCCACCAAGGGCCACGAAATTCCCCCCTCTTCCTCCATATATACAACCCTTAGGGCATCGTTTAGACTTTGGGTTTTGTTTAGATTAAAAGTTCGCCATAGCTGCAACTTCGCGTACTTCGTTTGTGTTCAACGACCAGACAAAGGCGTCACAGAACCCCACCTTGATCAATAAAGCTTTCATCTTATATTCGCAATATCCAGATTGCAATCTTAGTTTCTTGCTTGTTCTTCGTTTGCTCGCAGGAAACAGACCCTCGTGGTCAGGTTGATCGTGCTCCGGCGTGGTCAATAACCTCTCGGAGTTGGTTTAGCGATTGCTAAGGCGCGACGTCCTCGCACGTTCGTAGTCGGATCGTCAAAGTCGACTTCCACCAAAGCGAAATCCACCATCTCATCGAAAGACGGGACACCTTTGCCTCTATCAAACCTCTCAGAGTTGGTTTAGCGATTGCTAAGGCGCGACGTCCTCGCACGTTCGTAGTCGGATCGTCAAAGTCGACTTCGACCAAAGCGATATCCATCATCTCATCGAAAGACGGGACACCTTTGCCTCTATCAAACTATGTCTGGAGCAGGAGGCAAGTGGATGGCCTGCTCCGTTACGGAGGGGCACATCCAGAAGCTGCGCAGCACCGGATATCTGTCCAGCGACATCGCGCACCGGCTCCCCGACGAGGGAGAGCTCATCCCCACCCCCAGGCCCCATGAGAGGGTAGTATTTCTTTCCCATTTCCTCCGCGGACTGGGCTTCCCACTCCATCCCTTTGTCCGGGGGCTCATGTTCTACTACGGCCTGGATTTCCATGATCTGGCCCCGAATTTCATCCTCAACATCTCGGCGTTTATCGTCGTGTGTGAGGCCTTCCTCTGCATCCAGCCCCACTTCGGCTTGTGGCTCAAGACCTTCAGTATCAAGCCGAAGGTTGTGAAGGGCAGCCAAGCGGAGTGCGGAGGCGCCATGGTGGGCAAGATGCCCAAGGTTACTTGGCTTGAGGGCAATTTCGTGGAAACCATCAAGGGGTGGCAATCGGGGTGGTTCTACATCACTGAGCCACGTGACCCTGAATGGGCAGCAGCCCCCGAATTCAGATCTGGCATCCCCATACGGCTCACCTCCTGGAAAGAGAGTGGCCGGACATGGGGTGATTCGGAGGAGCTGACCGGACTCCAAGCCTGCATCCAAAAGCTAGTGAAGAAGAAGCTCAAGCTTGTCAATGTAGTCCAGGTCATGCTCATCCGCCGGATTCTCCCGTGCCAACGACGGGGCTTCAATATGTGGGAGTTCGATTCAACGCTTCACCAGACTTTGAGCGGGCTCTTCGACACTATGTACGAAGATGCCTGGAGGGTGCTGTTTAAGGGCGCCGAGGCCCCCGCATCCGCTACCGAAGATCGCGGATTCAGCTTGCAGCGTCCGGCTAGCGAGGTAAGTGATTTTGCCCTTTACGGGACACTTGTTTTCCATAGTTTGACTCTATGCGGGATCTAAACTCGCCCTCCTTTGACAGGACTGGCTGAAGAAGGCTGAACAGACTATCTGTCCGGCCCCATTGCGAGAGGACCCAGCGGACACCTGCTTAACGGGGCTGCTAGCTCCGGCACCCCACGTGGTGCCGGAGAAGAAGGCCAAGAAGAAGGCCACGGGCACTCGGAAGAGTTCCCCTTTTTAGGTGTCATCGGACGATGACTCCGAGGCAGACTCCTCCCAAAAAGGCGAGGAGGAGAGGAAGAAGGCCTCTCCCCGAGAGGGGGGAGGGAAGAAAAGGAAGGCTTCCCCAACGAGGGAGGCCGAAGGGTCCAAGAAGGGAAGGACTCTTCCCCCGGACTGCTCTGCCAACGCCGGAGATGACGACGAGGATTGGCCTCCAGGGGCCAAGCCCCTGGCGAGATCGTAAGTATCCGGACTCCTGAATAATTTCATGGTTTTTCTTTTCGCCACATAGTGTCTTTCTAATGCCACATACGACCCTGCAGTCCGCCCAAGGATGATATTCCCGCTTCGTTGAGCGGGTCCTTGGGTGCGTCGGATATGGATTCTCTTCCGACCGCCTCCACCCCCCGTGATGCAGACGATGCCGAGGTGGGATCCCGGGAAGGGACCCGCCAGGAGGAGGAGGCCCCGGAGGTGCCGCAGGGCAACCTCTCGGACTTTGCACCGGACTCGGCCTCGAAACCCGTAGTGGCTCCGGAGTCCGGCGGGCGGCCCCTTCGTAAGAAGGGCAAGACCGTAACGCCGGCAGCCTTCGTCCAACCGGAGGCGCCGGATAGCTTGCTGGAGGCGCTCAATGGCGCCTCCATCAAAGAGGAACACCGCACTGTTATGAGTGCGGTGATTCAGAAGGTTCAGCTCGCCAAGAGCGGGCTGACCGAAGCCTGCAGCAGCCTTCTAACAAGCTTTGAGGTAAGAATTTTGATATATGTAAAATAGTACCGCATTGACAGTAGCCCCTGATGCTCGGTTCGGTATTCGGAAAGAAAAGCCGGACTAAGGATCTACAAAGATATACGCAGGAGTCATATAAAAAATATGTCAATATGGGATTGCAGGCTGTGCTGCTGACCTCTGCCGCACTGACTGCGGAGGTCAATACTTTGAAGCAAAGCCTCGAGCGGTCCGAGAGCGAGCTCGGCCGTGCCAAGAAGCAGCTCGAGGACAAGGAAGGTGAGTAGCACCTTATTAAAATTGTACCTTACAGAAAAGGATTTGGTTGCAAGAAGAATGACAAGGATAACGCGGGTATTGCAGGGGCCACAAACGAGGTGGCAACCCTGAAGGAGGCGGTGTCCGCGGCCAAACGTAATGCGGCCGCGGAGCGCACCGAGCGAGAGAGGCAGGAGGTGCGGGTGGCGGAGGTACAGCAAGAGCTCCGTGCTCTCGTGGAAAAACATGAGAGTTTGGAGCGTGACTCGAAGACTCGAGAGTCCGAGCTTGCAACGGCTCTTGAGAGTGCCAAAGCCGCTAAGGCCGAAGCCTACAAGGCCCTCCAGGAAGTCGAGGCGTTGAAGAAAATAGCGGTGGGTAAGGCATTTTTCATGCAAAGTAAGCATGTGAGTGTGAATTACCTATCACTTACCCGAATTCGGAGCTCTCCAGGAGCGTTTGTAGATCTGCCCACAGCATGTCCGATGCTGCCGCTTTCTATAGGGCCGAGGAGGGGAGCTCGACGGAGAAGGTCTTCTGGTCTAAGTATGCTGAGGCCGGACATCCGGTGCCCCTTAGCGACCAGCTGAAGCAGCTGGTCGAGCTCCACAAGGTGGCCGAACAGGCCATGAAGGGCATCATAGTTCGGCTGTGGCCTAAGGAGGCCATGCCTGGGAGCTACTTCGGCCTGGTGCGGCGGCTGGTGGATGCGTGTCCATGGGTTGAAGTCATCAAGCATTCCGCCTGCATTGAAGGTGCCCGTCGGGCCCTTGCCCGCGCAAAGGTGCACTGGGGCAAGATGGATGCTCAGAAGCTTGTGATGGACGCGCCACCGCCGGGCAAGGAGTATCGCATGCCTGAGATGTATTATAAGACTGTCCTGAAGGGTGCCCGCATTATTGCGGGTGAGTGCTCCAAAGATGTAATATTTGAGTAGACTCGCATTTTGTTATCCTGTGCGCTAAAAACTTTGTTCATATGCGCTAAGCAATGCTTGTTAATTTAAAATATTACCTTATGTGCGGCTGTTTATCAAATCTGAGAGATGGCAAGTCGTCGGCTTCAGCCCCCATGCCACGAGTGCTGGGGTGTTCGGGATAAATTTGAGCACTCTTGTTCCCATTTTTGGGTCCATCTAGGGAGGCGCTCAACACAACAAACAAGGCAACCGGACTTATAACGCTTGAACACTCTCACTTAGCCATAGAATTCTATAATTTTAAATTTCGGCGAAGCCCCTAGTGTTCGGAAGGCCGAATTTGGGGCGCTATCCACGCCTGGGCCGGACAAAGCCGGCTCCTCGCTCTAAGCGGCATAAGTCTTTAGGGACTCGCAAAAAACCTCTCGAACAGCGACCGACTCTCGCCTCATCATGACGGTCAGTTTTAGCTTTCTCCACTGAGGCACTCGCCCAGCTCAACTGGGGCGCAATCGCAGTGGTTCTCCCAGTGCTACCTTAGCCGATACAACGGAACATAAGGTACCAAAACATGGGAGCCGGGCAAACCCAACTATTGACCCAAGACATGATTCGGAGCCGATGCATATAATGCTATAAGTTCGGGGTGTCGCACTTGTGAAAGTGTTCGGGCTTATCACACCATGATGCGGGAAACATAAGCCCCTGGTGTATTTAGCCGTACCAAAGTGTACGGATGCAACATGTCATAAATGAACATATGTATAAGAAAGAAATGCAATTGTAAGCAAAAAGGTGTTGCATTGTTTATTCAAGAAAGACTGCTGTGAATGCAGAACGATACAAATGGTGCGATAAGCAAGGGATGGGACTATTAAACATGTCCCCCTCCAGGGGTAGGCTGCGGAATGGTGTATAAAACAGATTTAATGCTCGTAATGGAGACCACCTAGATATTCGTTGTAGCCTTTCTCCTTCCTTGGCTGTTGCATCGTGAGTTTGGCATGTCTGCTGCCGGACAGGACCTCTAATGAACGGAGTCCTGTGGGTAAAAAAAGGAAAAGAAAAAAAAAAGAACGACACACTTGAGAGCCCCTGGTGTGGTTAAGCCGCATTCTGGGCCTATCGTGGTCGTGCCCCTCCCCCCATGCCCATGGTATCTCCAGAGCGTAATGGTGTATGCGAAGGACCTGTCTTGAAATTTTGCAGGGGCTGGGGTTGGGGCCGCACTGCTACGCGTGCTCGGAATGTGCCAGGTGGTCTTGTTGTAGGTTACTCCGGGCACGTTTAGCCGTGTCCGGTCGCTTAACGGCCGGACTCAAGAATTGCCTTAGGAGGCTGCACTGTACTTCTGCCGCGAGAGCCGCTGTATGTTCCTTCGTTCGGAGAGAGCGTTCAGTGTTTCCGTTGACCGTGATGACTCCACGAGGGCCTGGCATCTTGAGCTTGAGGTATGCGTAGTGCGGCACCGCATTGAACTTTGCAAACGCGGTACGTCCAAGCAGAGCATGATAACCGCTGCGGAATGGAACTATGTCAAAGATTAACTCCTCGCTTCGGAAGTTATCCGGGGATCCGAAGACCACTTCCAGTGTAACTGAGCCTGTACAATTGGCTTCTACACCTGGTATGACGCCTTTAAAGGTCGTCTTGGTAGGTTTAATCCTTGAGGGGTCTATGCCCATTTTGCACACTGTATCCTGATAAAGCAGGTTCGGGCTGCTGCCGCCGTCCATCAGGACTCTAGTGAGGTGAAATCCATCGACGATTGGGTCTAAAACCAATGCGGCGAATCCGCCGTGGCGGATGCTGATGGGGTGGTCCCTTCGGTCAAAAGTGATCGGGCAGGAGGACCATGGATTGAACTTCGGGGCAACTAGCTCCATCGCGTATACATCCCTGAGTGCACGCTTCCGCTCCCTTTTGGGTATGTGTGTTGCGTATATCATGTTCACCGTCCACACTTGTGAGGGAAACCCTTCTGTCCTCTATTGTTCGGCGGTCGGGTCTCTTCCTCGTCATTGCTATGCAGCCCCTTGTCGTTGTTTTCGGCAATTAACTTGCCTGCCTGCTTGAATACCCAACAGTCCCTGTTGGTGTGGTTGGCTGGCTTTTCGGTTGTGCCGTGTATCTGGCACGAGCGGTCGAGTATTCGGTCCAAATTGGACGGACCCGGAGTAGTTCTTTTGAATGGCTTTTTCCGCTGACCGGGTTTAGAGCCTCTGAATCCGGCATTGACTGTCGTATCCTCACTATTATCGCCATTAATGCGGCGTTTGTTTTTGTTGCGACGCGACCTGCCATTGCGGTCCTTGATATCCGGACTACCAGAATTTTTACTGAGGTTCTTGTTGCGTGCTAGCTATCTGTCCTCACCCGCGCAGAAGCGGGTCATGAGTGATGTGAGGGCTGCCATGGATTTCGACTTTTCCTGTCCCAGGTGCCGGGCAAGCCACTCGTCGCGGATGTTATGTTTGAAGGCCGCGAGGGCCTCCGCATCCGGACAGTCGACGATTTGATTTTTCTTAGTTAGGAACCGTATCCAGAATTGTCTGGCCGATTCGTCTGGCTGCTGAATTATATGGCTTAGGTCATCAGCGTCTGGTGGTCGCACGTACGTGCCTTGGAAGTTGTCGAGGAATGCGGCTTCCAGGTCTTCCCAACTCCCAATTGACTCTGCTGGCAAGCTGTTAAGCCAATGCCGGGCTGGTCCTTTAAGCTTGAGTGGGAGGTATTTGATGGCGTGGAGATCATCACCGCAGGCCATGTGGATATGAAGGAGATAGTCCTCGATCCAAACCGCGGGGTCTGTTGTGCCATCGTAAGATTCAATGTTTACGGGTTTAAACCCTTCGGGGATTTGATGATCCATTACTTCATCTGTGAAGCATAGCGGGTGTGCGGCGCCTCTGTATTGGCGATATCATGACGAAGTTCAAGAGAGCTTTGTCTGCTGTGTTCGGCCCGGCCGGACTTACTGTGTCCGGCGCGACGGTTGTCATCACGTATCATGGGGCACCCATGCGATCCATAGATCGATCTTGATTGTCTTGCCTTATCCTCCAATATATCTCGCAAGTCCGGAGCGTTCCCCTATGGCCTTGTGCTTTTCGAGCGATGCCTAGAGGCCTCTCTGTCGCGGCCACGGGGTGGTCGGTCAGCCGTATTGTCTGCTGGTGATGCAGGTTCATATGCCTCCTCCTCTAATCGGGGGAGCAGCTTGCGTTTAGGGTAGCTTTTGGAGGGGCGTTCGAGCTCATGCTCTTCGGCCACGAGGACTTCAGTCCATCTGTCGGCTAGCAGATCTTGATCAGCTCTAAGCTGCTACTGCTTTTTCTTGAGGCTGTTTGCCGTGGCCATAAGCCTGCATTTAAAACGCTCTTGTTCGGCGGGATCCTCAGGCACGACGAATTCGTCGTCGTCAAGGCTTGCCTCGTCTCCGAAGGGAGGCATGTAATTCTCTACCTCTTCGTCTGCCGTTTTCTCATGAGGGCTGGCGTCTCCGTCCTCCTGTGCTGAATCTTGCTGGAGGGGGTTGTCGTCGGCACTATCTGGGGTGTTATTATCTCCGGTGCCGGAATCTCCATTCTTGCTGTGGCAGGATTTAGAGCGGCACCGCTGACGCTGGCGCTTGGGCTGTTTCTTGGAGGGGTCATCCTCCGCTGTTCCTTCGCCATTCCAATCCTTTGGGATATCCACCATGTATATGTCATATGATGAGGTGGCTTTCCAGTGCCCAGTAGGCGCTGGTTCTTGATCGTCTCCGGCATCGTCGTCCATACCGTCGATGTCTTCAGAGTCGAAGTCTAGCATGTCGGTTAGATCGTCGACAGTGGCTACTAAGTGGGTGGTGGGTGGGCTTTGAATTTCTTCGTCGTCCGCATCCCAACCGTCCTGGCCGCACTCCGGCCAGGGCTCTCCTGATAACGAGAGATACTTTAGCGAATTCAAGATGTCGCCGAAAGGTGAGTGTTGAAAGATGTCCGCAGCGGTGAACTCCATGACCGGCGCCCAATCGGATTCGATTGGAGGGGGCGCGGGAGGTTCGGAGTCCGGCGAGGAGTCCGGTACCTCAGAGTCACGAGCTTCATGAGGGACAAGGTCAGTGTTCGGCTCTATCACCGTGGAGGTTGCAGCCCCCGAGGCGGTGTCTAGCCACCCGTCCTCGATCTGCGCAGCCGGCTCCGAATTGAAGATCGGAGCGGACTCGTGTGCGGCCTCCAGGGTACTGTCCGGCTGCAGAGCTAAATCATGCCCGCCGTGACAGTGCGGCGCGCTCGGCTGTGGCTCGGATCCATCAAAGATCAAGTCCCCGCGGATGTCAGCCGTGAAGTTCAAACTTCCAAATCTGACCTGACGGCCAGGGGCGTAGCTTTCGATCTGCTCCAGATGGCCAAGCGAATTGGCCCGCAGTGTAAAGCCGCCGAATACGAAGATCTGTCCGGGGAGGAAGGTCTCACCCTGGACTGCGTCGTTGTTGATGATCGAAGAAGCCATCGAGCCTATCGGTGAAGACATAGAGGAACTCTCAAAGAAAGCACCAATGTCGGTGTCAAAACCGGCGGATCTCGGGTAGGGGGTCCCGAACTGTGCGTCTAGGCGGATGGTAACAGGAGACAAGGGACACGATGTTTTACCCAGGTTCGGGCCCTCTTGATGGAGGCAAAACCCTACGTCCTGCTTGATTGATATTGATGATGTGGGTATTACAAGAGTAGATCTACCACGAGATCAAGGAGGCTAAACCCTAGAAGCTAGCCTATGGTATGATTGTTGTTCGTCCTATGGACTAAAGCCATCCGGTTTATATAGACACCGGAGAGGGCTAGGGTTACACAGAGTCGGTTACAATGGTAGGAGATCTACATATCCGTATTGCCAAGCTTGCCTTCCACGCCAAGGAAAGTCCCATCCGGACATGGGACGAAGTCTTCAATCTTGTATGTTCATAGTCTTGGAGTCCGGCCGATGATGATAGTTCGGCTATCCGGACACCCCCTAGTCCAGGACTCCCTCAACTGTCATAGAATGGACAGATGCTCACTAAGACAGTCATAATTTTTTCATTAGGATCCGTGTCGGACCCATAAGTACTCAAACTGCTCGCGGTGAGCGCGCGAATCCAAAACAAATACTCACCGCTTACGCCAGGAGGCCCGGAGTACCCTCAAATTCAGCCTTAAGCAGGACTTTTTGGCCCTGAAAGTCAAAGAACATCATTCGTCGCTATTTTTCAGACAAGTTTGTGAACCCATTGGCACTTCCTTTTGAAGGAAATTCGAGAGATTATGTTGCTTATAGACATTAGCCCCCGTGGTAGGGACAAACGTACCTTTCTGCAGATGCTCTATGATCCGGGCAATCTCATTTGGTCGTAGATTGAAAAAAATGCAGCGGCTATATACCTTATTCTCCTTGTTTTCGCCGGATGGCATGCTGTAACTCACGCATGTGAAAGCCAAGAACTAAAGGGCATTCCTGGCATCGGTCAATATATATGTGGAAACGATATCTCCACTATAGAGGACAAGAAATTTTGGGGCAGTCACGCAAAAAGCGCACGAGAAAATGAAGTACTTTCAAGGACTGCCATAGAATGGACAGATGCTCACTAAGACGGTCATAATTTTGTCATTAGGAGTCCGTGTCAGACCCATAAGTACTCAAACTGCTCGCGACGAGCGCGCGGATCCAAAAAAATACTCCCCTCTTGCGCCGGGAGGCCCGGAGTACCCTCAAATTCCGCCTTAAGCAGGACTTTTTGGCCCTGAAAATCAAAGAACATCATTCGTCGCTATTTTTCAGACAAGTTTCTGAACCCATTAGCACTTTCTTTTGAAGGAAATTCGAGAGATTATGTTGCTTATAGACATTAGCCCCCCTGGTAGGGACAAACGTACCTTTCTGCAGATGCTCTGTGATCCGAGCAATCTCATTTGGCCGTAAATTGAAGAAAATCCAGCAGCTATATGCCTTATTCTCCTTGTTTTCGCCGGATGGCATGCTGTAACTCATGCGCGTGAAAGCCAAGAACTAAAGGGCATTCCTGGCATCGGTTAATATATATATGGAAATGATATCTCCACTATAGAGGACAAGAAATTTTGGGGCAGTCAGGCAAAAAGCACACGAGAAAATGAAGTAGTTTCAAGAACTGTCATAGAATGGACAGATGCTCACTAAGATGGTCATAATTTTGTCATTAGGTGTCCGTGTCGCACCCATAAGTACTCAAACTACTCGCGGCGAGCGCGTGAATCCAAAAAAATACTCCCCGCTTGTGCCAAGTGGCCCGGAGTACCCTCAAATTCAGCCTTAAGCAGGACTTTTTGGCCCTGAAAGTCAAAGAACATCATTCGCCGTTGTTTTTCAGACAAGTTTCTGAACCCATTAGCACTTCCTTTTGAAGGAAATTCGAGAGATTATGTTGCTTATAGACATTAGCCCCCCTGATAGGGACAAACGTACCTTTCTGCAGATGCTCTATGATCCAGGCAATCTCATTTGGCCGTAAATTGAAGAAAATCCAGCGGCAATATGCCTTATTCTCCTTGTTTTCGCGGATGGCATGCTGTAACTCATGCCCGTGAAAGCCAAGAACTAAAGGGCATTCCTGGCACCGGTCAATATATATGTGGAAACGATATCTCCACTATAGAGGACAAGAAAATTTGGGGCATTCAGGCAAAAAGCGCACGAGAAAATGAAGTACTTTCAAGGACTGCCATAGAATGGACAGATGCTCACTAAGACGGTCATAATTTTGTCATTAGGAGTCCGTGTCAGACCCATAAGTACTCAAACTGCTCGCGGCGAGCGCGCGGATCCAAAAAAATACTCCCCTCTTGCGCCGGGAGGCCCGGAGTACCCTCAAATTCCGCCTTAAGCAGGACTTTTTGGCCCTGAAAATCAAAGAACATCATTCGTCGCTATTTTTCAGACAAGTTTCTGAACCCATTAGCACTTTCTTTTGAAGGAAATTTGAGAGATTATGTTGCTTATAGACATTAGCCCCCCTGGTAGGGACAAACGTACCTTTCTGCAGATGCTCTGTGATCCGAGCAATCTCATTTGGCCGTAAATTGAAGAAAATCCAGCAGCTATATGCCTTATTCTCCTTGTTTTCGCCGGATGGCATGCTGTAACTCATGCGCGTGAAAGCCAAGAACTAAAGGGCATTCCTGGCATCGGTTAATATATATATATGGAAATGATATCTCCACTATAGAGGACAAGAAATTTTGGGGCAGTCAGGCAAAAAGCACACGAGAAAATGAAGTAGTTTCAAGAACTGTCATAGAATGGACAGATGCTCACTAAGATGGTCATAATTTTGTCATTAGGTGTCCGTGTCGCACCCATAAGTACTCAAACTACTCGCGGCGAGCGCGTGAATCCAAAAAAATACTCCCCGCTTGTGCCAAGTGGCCCGGAGTACCCTCAAATTCAGCCTTAAGCAGGACTTTTTGGCCCTGAAAGTCAAAGAACATCATTCGCCGTTGGTTTTCAGACAAGTTTCTGAACCCATTAGCACTTCCTTTTGAAGGAAATTCGAGAGATTATGTTGCTTATAGACATTAGCCCCCTTGATAGGGACAAACGTACCTTTCTGCAGATGCTCTATGATCCAGGCAATCTCATTTGGCCGTAAATTGAAGAAAATCCAGCGGCAATATGCCTTATTCTCCTTGTTTTCGCGGATGGCATGCTGTAACTCAGACACGTAAAAGCCAAGAACAAAAGGGCATTCCTGGCATCGGTCAATATATATATGGAAACGATATCTCCACTATAGAGGACAAGAAGTTTTGGGGCAGTCACGCAAATAGTGCATGAGAAAATGAAGTAGTTTCAAGGACTGCCATAGAATGGACAGATGCTCACTAAGGTCATAATTTTGTCATTAGGAGTCCGTGTCAGACCCATAAGTACTCAAACTGCTCGCGGCGAGCGTGCGGATCCAAAAAAATACTCCCCTCTTGCGCCAGGAGGCCTGGAGTACCCTCAAATTCAGCCTTAAGCAGGACTTTTTGGCCCTGAAAATCAAAGAACATCATTCGTTGCTATTTTTCAAACAAGTTTCTGAACCCATTGGCACTTGCTTTTGAAGGAAATTCGAGAGATTATGTTGCTTATAGACATTAGCCCCCCTCGTAGGGACAAATGTACCTTTCTGCAGATGCTCTGTGATCCGAGCAATCTCATTTGGCCGTAAATTGAAGAAAATCCAGCAGCTATATGCCTTACTCACCTTGTTTTCGCCGGATGGCATGCTGTAACTCATGCGCGTGAAAGCCAAGAACCAAAGGGCATTCCTGGCATCGGTCAATATATATGTGGAAACGATATCTCCAGTATAGAGGACAAGAAATTTTGGGGCAGTCAGGCAAAAAGCGCACGAGAAAATGAAGTAGTTTCAAGGACTGTCAAAGAATGGACAGATGCTCACTAAGATGGTCATAATTTTGTCATTCGGTGTCCGTGTCGCACCCATAAGTACTCAAACTACTCGCGGCGAGCGCGCGAATCCAAAAAAATACTCCCCGCTTGCGCCAAGTGGCCCGAAGTACCCTCAAATTCAGCCTTAAGCAGGACTTTTTGGCCCTGAAAGTCAAAGAACATCATTCGTCGCTATTTTTCACACAAGTTTCTGAACCCATTGGCACTTCCTTTTGAAGGAAATTCGAGACATTATGTTTCTTATAGACATTAGCCCCCCTGGTAGGGACAAACATACCTTTCTGCAGATGCTCTATGATCCAGGCAATCTCATTTGGCCGTAAACTGAAGAAAATCCAACGGCAATATGCCTTATTCTCACTGTTTTCGCCGGATGGCATGCTGTAACTCAGACACGTAAAAGCTAAGAACAAAGGGGCATTCCTGGCATCGGTTAATATATATGTGGAAACGATATCTCCACTATAGAGGACAAGAAAATTTGGGGCAGTCAGGCAAAAAGTGCACGAGAAAATGAAGTAGTTTCAAGGACTGCCATAGAATGGACAGATGCTTACTAAGACGGTCATAATTTTATCATTAGGAGTCCGTGTCAGGCCCATAAGTACTCAAACTGCTCGCGGCGAGCGCGTAGATCGAAAAAAATACTCCCCTCTTGCGCCAGGAGGCCTGGAGTACCCTCAAATTCAGCCTTAAGCAGGACTTTTTTGGCCCTGAAAATCAAAGAACATCATTCGTCGCTATTTTTCAGACAAGTTTCTGAACCCATAGGCACTTCCTTTTGAAGGAAATTCGAGAGATTATGTTCCTTATAGATATTAGCCCCCCTGGTAGGGACAAACGTACCTTTTTGCAGATGCTCTATGATCCAGGCAATCTCATTTGGCCGTAAATTGAAGAAAATCCAGCGGCAATATGCCTTATTCTCCTTGTTTTCGCCGGATGGCATGCTGTAACTCGGACACGTAAAAGCCAAGAACAAAAGGGCATTCCTGGCATCGGTCAATATATATATATATATATGGAAACGATATCTCCACTATAGAGGACAAGAAATTTTGGGGCAGTCAGGAAGTGCACGAGAAAATGAAGTAGTTTCAAGGACTGCCATAGAATGGACAGATGCTCACTAAGACGGTCATAATTTTTTCATTAGGAGTCCGTGTCGGACCCATAAGTACTCAAACTGCTCGCGGCGAGTGCGCGAATCCAAAACATACTCCCCGCTTGCGCTAGGAGGCCTGGAGTACCCTCAAATTCAGCCTTAAGCAGGACTTTTTGGCCCTGAAAGTCAAAGAACATCATTCGTCGCTGTTTTTCACACAAGTTTCTGAACCCATTGGCACTTCCTTTTGAAGGAAATTCGAGAGATTATGTTGCTTATAGACATTAGCCCCCTGGTAGGGACAAACGTACCTGTCTGCAGATGCTCTATGATCCGGGCAATCTCATTTCGCCGTAAATTGAAGAAAATCCAGCGGCTATATGCCTTATTCTCTTTGTTTTTGCCGGATGGCATGCTGTAACTCATACACGTGAAAGCCAAGAACAAAAGGGCATTCCTGGAATCGATCAATATATATATATGGAAACGATATCTCCACTATAGAGGACAAGAAATTTTGGGGCAGTCAGGCAAAAAGCGCCCGAGAAATGAAGTACTTTCAAGGACTGCCAAAGAATGGACAGATGCTGACTAAGACGGTCATAATTTTACCATTAGGGGTCCGTGTCGAACCCATTAGTACTCAAACTGCTCCCGGCGAGCGCGCGAATCCAAAAAAAACTCCTCGCTTGCGCCAGGAGGCCCGGAGTACCCTCAAATTCAGCCTTATGCATGACCTTTTGGCCCTGAAAGTCAAAAAACATAATTCGTCGCTGTTTTTCACACACGTTTCTGAACCCATTGGCACTTCCTTTTGAAGGAAATTCGAGAGATTATGTTGCTTATAGACATTAGCCCCCGTGGTAGGGACAAACGTACCTTTCTACAGATGCTCTATGATCCGGGCAATCTCATTTGGCCGTAAATTGTAGAAAATCCAGGGGCTATATGCCTTATTCTCCTTGTTTTCGCCGGATGGCATGCTGTAACTCATGCACGTGAAAGCTAAGAACTAAAGGGCATTCCTAGCATCGGTCAATATATATGTGGAAACAATATCTCCACTTTAGAGGACGAGAAATTTTGAGGCAGTCAGGCAAAAAGAGCACGAGAAAATGAAGTACTTTTAAGGACTGCCAAAGAATGGACAGATGCTCACTAAGACGGTCATAATTTTTTCATTAGGAGTCCGTGTCAGACCCATAAGTACTCAAACTGCTCGCGGTGAGCGCGCGAATCCAAAAAAATACTCGCCGCTTGCGCCAGGAGGCCCGGAGTACCCTCAAATTCAGCCTTAAGCAGGACTTTTTGGCCCTGAAAATCAAAGAACATCATTCGTCGCTATTTTTCAGACAAGTTTTTCTTAACCCATTGGCACTTCCTTTTGAAGGAAATTCGAGAGATTATGTTGCTTATAGACATTAGTGCCCCTGGTAGGGACAAACGTACCTTTTCGTAGATGCTCTAAGATCCGGGCAATCTCATTTGGCCGTAAATTGAAGAAAATCCAGCGGCTATATGCCTTATTCTCCTTGTTTTCGCCGGATGGCATGCTATAACTCATGCGCGTGAAAGCCAAGAACTAAAGGGCATTCCTAGCATCGGTCAATATATATGTGGAAATGATATCTCCACTATAGAGGACTAGAAAGTTTGGGGCAGTCAGGCAAAAAGCGCACGAGAAAATGAAGTAGTTTCAAGGACTGTCACAGAATGGACAGATGCTCACTAAGATGGTCATAATTTTGTCATTAGGTGTCCGTGTCGGACCCATAAGTACTCAAACTACTCGCGGCGAGCGCACGAATCCAAAAAAATACTCCCCGCTTGCGCCAGGAGGCTTGGAGTACCCTCAAATTCAGCCTTAAGCAGGACTTTTTGGCCCTGAAAGTCAAAGAACATCATTTGTCGCTGTTTCTACACAAGTTTCTGAACCCATTGGCACTTCCTTTTGAAGGAAATTCGAGAGATTATGTTCCTTTTAGACATTAGCCCCCCTGGTAGGGACAAAGGTACCTTTCTGCAGATGCTCTATGATCCAGGCAATCTCATTCGGCCGTAAATTGAAGAAAAACCATCGGCTATATGCCTTATTCTCCTTGTTTTCGCCGGATGGCATGCTGTGACTCATGCACGTGAAAGCCAAACACTAAAGGGCATTCCTGGCATCGGTGAATATATATGTCGAAACGATATCTCCACTATAGAGGACAAGAAATTTTGGGGCAGTCAGGCAAAAAGCGCACGAGAAAATGAAGTACTTTCAAGGACTACCATAGAATGGACAGATGCTCACTAAGACGGTCAAATTTTTTCATTAGGAGTCCGTGTCGGACCCATAAGTACTCAAACTACTCGCGGCGAGCGCGAGAATCCAAAAAAATATTCCCGCTTGCGCCAGGAGGCTCGGAGTACCCTCAAATTCAGCCTTAAGCAGTACTTTTTTGCCCCGAAAGTCAAAGAACATCATTCGTCGCTGTTTTTACACAAGTTTCTGAACCCATTGGCACTTCCTTTTGATGGAAATTTGAGAGATTATGTTGCTTATAGACATTAGCCCCCCTGGTAGGGACAAACGTACCTTTCTGCAGGTGCTCTATGATCCGAGCAATCTCATTTGGCCGTAAATTGAAGAAAATCTAGCGGCTATATGCCTTATTCTCCTTGTTTTCGCCGGATGGCATGCTGTAACTCATGCACATGAAAGCCAAGAACTAAAGGGCATTCCTGGCATCGGTCAATATATATGTGGAAACGATATCTCCACTATAGAGGACAAGAAATTTTGGGGCAGTCAGGCAAAAAGCGCACGAGAAAATGAAGTACTTTCAGGGACAGCCATAGAATGGACAGATGCTCACTAAGACGGTCAATTTTTTTTCATTAGGAGTCCGTGTCGGACCCATAAGTACTCAAACTGCTCGCGGTGAGTGCGTGAATCCAAAAAAAAATCCCCGCTTGCACCAGGAGGCCCGGAGTACCCTCAAATTCAGCCTTAAGTAGTACTTTTTTGCCCTGAAAGTGAAAGAACATCATTCATCGCTGTTTTTACACAAGTTTCTGAACCCATTAGCAGTTCCTTTTGAAGGAAATTCGAGAAATTATGTTGCTTATAGACGTTAGCCCCCCTGGTAGGGACAAAATACATTTCTGCAGATGCTCTATGATCCGGGCAATCTCATTTGGCCGTAAATTGTAGAAAATCTAGCGGCTATATGCCTTATTCTCCTTGTTTTCGCCGGATGGCATGCTGTAACTCATACACGTGAAAGACAAGAACAAAACGGCATTCCTGGCATCGGTCAATATATATGTGGAAACGATATCTCCACTATAGAGGACAAGAAATTTTGGGGCAGTCAGGCAAAAAGCGCACAAGAAAATGAAGTACTTTCAAGGACTGTCATAGAATGGACAAAAGCTCACTAAGATGGTCATAATTTTTTCATTAGGAGTTCGTGTCACACCCATAAGTACTCAAACTGCTCGCGGCGAGTGCGCGACTCCAAAAAAAATACTCACCGCTTGCGCCAGGAGGCACGGACTACCCTCAAATTCAGCCTTAAGCAGGACTTTTTGGCCCTGAAAGTCAAAGAACATCATTCGTCGCTGTTTTTCAGACAAGTTTCTGAACCCATTGGCACTTCGTTTTGAAGGAAATTTGAGAGATTATGTTGCTTATAGATATTAGCCCCTGTGGTAGGGACAAAGGTACCTTTCTGCAGATGCTCTATGATCCGGGCAATCTCATTTGGCCGTAAATTGAAGAAAATCCAGTGGCTATATGCCTTATTCTCCTTGTTTTCGCTGGATGGCATGCTGTAACTCATGCGCGTGAAAGCCAAGAACTAAAGGGCATTCGTGGCATCGGTCAATATATATGTGGAAACAATATCAACACAATAGAGGACAAGAAATTTTGGGGCAGTCAGGGAAAAAGCGCACGAGAAAATGAAGTAGTTTCAAGGACTGTCATAGAATGGACAGATGCTCACTAAGATAGTCATAATTTTGTCATTAGGAGTCCGTGTCGGACCCATAAGTACTCAAACTGCTCGCGGCGAGTGCGCGAATCCAAAAAAATACTCCCCGCTTGTGCCAGGTGACCCGGAGTACCCTCAAATTCAGCCTTAAGCAGGACTTTTTGGCCCTGAAAGTCAAAGAACATCATTCGTCGCTATTTTTCACACAAGTTTCTGAACCCATTGGCACTTCCTTTTGAAGGAAAGTCGAGAGATTATGTTGCTTATAGACATTATCCCCCCCTGGTAGGGACAAACGTACCTTTCTGCAGATGCTCTATGATCCGGGCAATCTTATTGGATCGTAAATAGAAGAAAATCCAGCGGCTATATGCCTTATTCTCCTTGTTTTCGCCGGATGGCATGCTGTAACTCATGCACGTGAAAGCCAACAACTAAAGGTCATTCCTGGAATCGGTCAATATAGATGTGGAAACGGTATCTCCACTATAGAGGACAAGAAATTTTGGGGCAGTCAGGCAAAAAGCGCACGAGAAAATGAAGTACTTTCAAGGACTGCCATAGAATGGACAGATGCTCACTAAGACAGTCATAATTTTTTCATTAGGTGTTCGTGTCGGACCCATAAGTACTCAAACTGCTCGCGACGAGCACGCGAATCCAAAAAAATAATCCCCGCTTGCGCCAGGAGGCCCGGAGTACCCTCAAATTCAGCCTTAAGCGGGACTTTTTGGCCCTGAAAGTCAAAGAACATCATTCGTCGCTGTTTTTACACAAGTTTCTGAACCCATTGGCACGTCCTTTTGAAGGAAATTCGAGAGATTATGTTGCTTATAGACATTAGCCCCCCTGGTAGGGACAAACGTACCTTTCTGCAGATGCTCTATGATCCGGGCAATCTCATTTGACCGTAAATTGAAGAAAATCTAGCAGCTATATGCCTTATTCTCCTTGTTTTCGCCGGATGGCATGCTGTAACTCATACACGTGAAAGGCAAGAACAAAAGGGCATTCCTGGCATCGGTCCATATATATGTGAAAACGATATCTCCACTATAGAGGACAAGAAATTTTGGGGCAGTGAGGCGAAAAGCGCACAAGAAAACGAAGTACTTTCAAGGACTGCCATAGAATGGACAGAAGCTCACTAAGACGGTCATAATTTTTTCATTAGGAGTCTGTGTTGGACCCATAAGTACTCAAACTGCTCGCGGCGAGCGCGCGAATCAAAAAAAATACTCACCGCTTGCGCCAGGAGGCCCGGACTACCCTCAAATTCAGCCTTAAGCAGGACTTTTTGGCCCTGAAAGTCAAAGAACATCATTCGTTGCTGTTTTTTAGACAAGTTTCTGAATCCATTGGCACTTCCTTTTGAAGGAAATTCGAGAGATTATGTTGCTTATAGACATTAGCCCCCGTGGTAGGGACAAAGGTACCTTTCTGCAGATGCTCTATGATCCGGGCAATCTCATTTGGCCGTAAATTCAAGAAAATCCAGCGGCTATATGCATTATGCTCCTTGTTTTCGCTGGATGGCATGCTGTAACTCATGCGTGTGAAAGCCAAGAACTAAAGGGCATTCCTGGCATCAGTTAATATATATGTGGAAACGATTTCTCCACTATAGAGGACAAGAAATTTTGGGGCAGTCTGGCAAAAAGCGCACGAGAAAATGAAGTACTTTCCAGGACTGTCATAGAATGGATAGATGCTCACTAAGACTGTCATAATTTTGTCATTAGGAGTCCGTGTCGGACCCATAAGTACTCAAACTGCTCGCGGCGAGCGCGCGAATCCAAAAAAATACTCCCCGCTTGCGCCAGGTGGCCCGGAGTACCCTCAAATTCAGCCTTAAGCAGGACTATTTGGCCCTGAAAGTCAAAGAACATCATTCGTCGCTATTTTTCACACAAGTTTCTGAACCCATTGGCACTTCCTCTTGAAGGAAATTCGAGAGATTATGTTGCTTATAGACATTAGCCCCCCTGGTAGGGACAAACTTACCTTTCTTCAGATGCTCTATGATCCAGGCAATCTCATTTGGCCGTAAATTGAAGAAAATCGAGCGGCTATATGCCTTATTCTCCTTGGTTTCGCCGGATGGCATGCTGTAACTCATGCACGTGAAAGCCAAGAACTAAAGGTCATTCCTGGCATCGGTCAATATAGATGTGGAGACGATATCTCCACTATAGAGGACAAGAAATTTTGGGGCAGTTAGGCAAAAAGCGCACGAGAAAATGAAGTACTTTCAAGGACTGCCATAGAATGGACAAATGCTCACTAGGACGGTCATAATTTTTTCATTAGGAGTTTGTGTCGGACCCATAAGTACTCAAACTGCTCGCGGCGAGCGCGCGAATCCAAAAAAATAATCCGCGCTTGCGCCAGGAGGCCCGGAGTACCCTCAAATTCAGCCTTAAGCAGGACTTTTTGGCCCTGAAAGTCAAAGAACATCATTCGTCGCTGTTTTTACACAAGTTTCTGAACCCATTGGCACTTCCTTTTGAAGGAAATTCGAGAGATTATGTTGCTTATAGACATTAGCCCCCCTGGTAGGGACAAACGTACCTTTCTGAAGATGCTCTATGATCCGGGCAATCTCATTTGGCCGTAAATTGAAGAAAATCTAGCGGCTATATGCCATATTCTCCTTGTTTTCGCCGGATGGCATGCTGTAACTCATGCACGTGAAAGCCAAGAACTCAAGGGCATTCCTGGCATCGGTCAATATATACTTGGAAACGATATCTCCACTATAGAGGACAAGAAATTTTGGGGCAGTCAAGCAAAAAGCGCACAAGAAAATGAAGTACTTTCAAGGACTGCCATAGAATGGACAGAACCTCACTAAGACGGTCATAATTTTTTCATTAGGAGTCTATGTTGGACCCATAAGTACTCAAACTGCTCGCGGCGAGCGCGCGAATCAAAAAAAAAATACTCACCGCTTGCGCCAGGAGGCCCGGACTACCCTCAAATTCAGCCTTCAGCAGGACTTTTTGGCCCTGAAAGTCAAAGAACATCATTCGTTGCTGTTTTTAGACAAGTTTCTGAATCCATTGGCACTTCCTTTTGAAGGAAATTCGAGAGATTATGTTGCTTATAGACATTAGCCCCCGTGGTAGGGACAAAGGTACCTTTCTGCAGATGCTCTATGATCCGGGCAATCTTATTTGGCCGTATATTGAAGAAAATCCAGCGGCTATATGCCTTATGCTCCTTGTTTTCGCTGGATGGCATGCTGTAACTCATGCGCGTGAAAGCCAAGAACTAAAGGGCATTCCTGGCATCGGTTAATATATATGTGGAAACGATATCTCCACTATAGAGGACAAGAAACTTTGGGGCAGCTAGGCAAAAAGCGCACGAGAAAATGAAGTACTTTCCAGGACTGTCATAGAATGGACAGATGCTCACTAAGACGGTCATACTTTTGTCATTAGGAGTCTGTGTTGGACCCATAAGTACTCAAACTGCTCACGGCGAGCACGCGAATCCAAAAAAATAATCCCCGCTTGCGCCAGGAAGCCCGGAGTACCCTCTATTTCAGCCTTAAGCATGACTTTTTGGCCCTGAAAGTCAAATAACATCATTCGTCGCTGTTTTTACACAAGTTTCTGAACCCATTGGCACTTCCTTTTGAAGGAAATTCGAGATATTATGTTGCTTATAGACATTAGCCCCCCTGGTATGGACAAACGTACCTTTCTGCAGATGCTCTATGATCTAGGCAATCTCATTTGGCCGTAAATTGAAGAAAATCTAGCGGCTATATGCCATATTCTCCTTGTTTTCGCCGGATGGCATGCTGTAACTCATACACGTGAAAGAAAAGAACAAAAGGGCATCCCTGGCATTGGTCAATATATATGTGGAAACAATATCTCCACTATAGAGGACAAGAAATTTGGGGCAGTCAGGCATAAAGCGCACAAGAAAATGAAGTACTTTCAAGGACTGCCATAGAATGGACAGAAGCTCACTAAGACGGTCATAATTTTTTCATTAGGAGTCTGTGTCGGACCCATAAGTACTCAAACTGCTCGCGGAGAGCGCGCGAATCCAAAAAAAGTACTCACCGCTTGCGCCAGGAGGCCCGGATTACCCTCAAATTCAGCCTTAAGCACGACTTTTTGGCCCTGAAAGTCAAAGAACATCATTCGTCGCTGATTTTTAGACAAGTTTCTGAACCCATTGGCACTTCCTTTTGAAGGAAATTCGAGAGATTATGTTGCTTATAGACATTAGCCCCCATGGTAGGGACAAAGGTACCTTTCTGCAGATGCTCTATGATCCGGGCAATCTCATTTGGTCGTAAATTGAAGGAAATCCAGTGGCTATATGCCTTATTCTCCTTGTTTTCGCCGGATGGCATGCTCTAACTCATGCGCGTGAAAGCCAAGAACTAAAGGGCATTCCTGGCATCGGTCAATATATATGTGGAAACGATATCTCCACTATAGAGGACAAGAAATTTTGGGGCAGTCAAGCAAAAACTGCACGAGAAAATGAAGTTGTTTCCAGGACTGCCATAGAATGGACAGATGCTCACGAAGACGGTCATAATTTTTTCATTAGTAGTCCGTGTCGGACCCATAAGTACTCAAACTGCTCGTGGCGAGCGCGCGAATGCAAAAAAATACTCCCCGCTTGCGCCGGGTGTCCCAGAGTACCCTAAAATTCAGCCTTAAGCAGGACTATTTGGCCCTGAAAGTCAAAGAACATCATTCGTCGCTTTTTTGCCACAAGTTTCTGAACCCATTGGCACGTCCTTTTGAAGGAAATTCGAGAGATTATATTGCTTATAGACATTAGCCCCCCTAGTAGGGACAAACGTACCTTTCTGCAGATGCTCTATGATCCGGGGAATCTCATTTGGCCGTAAATTGAAGAAAATCTAGCGGCTATATGCCTTATTCTCCTTGTTTTCCCCGGATGGCATGCCGTAACTCATTCACGTGAAAGCCAAGAACTAAAGGGCATTCCTCGCATCGGTCAATATAGATGTGGAAACGATATCTCCACTATACAGGACAAGAAAATTTGGGGCAGTCAGGCAAAAAGCGCACGAGAAAATGAAGTACTTTCAAGGACTGCCATAGAATGGACAGATGCTCACTAAGACGGTCATAATTTTTTCATTACGAGTCTGTGTCGGACCCATAAGTACTCAAACTACTCGTGGCTAGAGCACGAATCCAAAAAAATAATCCCCGCTTGCGCTAGGAGGCCCGGAGTACCCTCAAATTCAGCCTTAAGCAGGACTTTTTGGCTCTGAAAGTCAAAGAACATCATTCGTCGCTGTTTTTACACAAGTTTCTGAACCCATTGGCACTTCCTTTTGAAGGAAATTCGAGAGATTATGTTGCTTATAGACATTAGCCCCCTGGTAGGGACAAACGTACCTTTCTGCAGATGCTCTATGATCCGGGCAATCTCATTTGGCCGTAAATTGAAGAAAATCTAGCGGCTATATGCCTTATTCTCCTTGTTTTCGCCGGATGGCATGCTGTAACTCATACACGTGAAAGCCAAGAACAAAAGGGCATTCCTGGCATCAGTCAATATATATGTGGAAACAATATCTCCACTATAGAGGACAAGAAATTTTGGGGCAGTCAAGCAAAAAGCGCATAAGAAAATGAAGTACTTTCAAGGACTGCCATAGAATGGACAGAAGCTCACTAAGACTGTCATAATTTTTTCATTAGGAGTCTGTGTCGGACCCATAAGTACTCAAACTGCTCGTGGAGAGCGCGCGAATCCAAAAAAAATACTCACCGCTTACGCCAGGAGGCCCGGACTACCCTCAAATTCAGCCTTAAGTAGGACTTTTTGGCCCTGAAAGTCAAAGAACATCATTCGTCGCTATTTTTTAGACAAGTTTCTGAACCCATTGGCACTTCCTTTTGAAGGAAATTCAAGAGATTATGTTGCTTATAGACATTTTCCCCCGTGGTAGGGACAAAGGTACCTTTCTGCAGATGCTCTATGATCCGGGCAATCTTATTTGGCCGTAAATTGAAGAAAATCCAGCGGCTATATGCCTTATGCTCCTTGTTTTCGCTGGATGGCATGCTGTAACTCATGCGCGTGAAAGCCAAGAACTAAAGGGCATTCCTGGCATCGGTTAATATATATGTGGAAACGATATCTCCACTATAGAGGACAAGAAATTTTGGGGCAGTTAGGCAAAAAGCGCACGAGAAAATGAAGTACTTTCCAGGACTATCATAGAATGGACAGATGCTCACTAAGACGGTCATACTTTTGTCATTAGGAGTCTGTGTCGGACCCATAAGTACTCAAACTGCTCACGGCGAGCGCGCGAATCCAAAAAAATAATCCTCGCTTGCGCCAGGAAGCCCAGAGTATCCTCTATTTCAGCCTTAAGCATGACTTTTTGGCCCTGAAAGTCAAATAACATCATTCGTCGCTGTTTTTACACAAGTTTCTGAACCCATTGGCACTTCCTTTTGAAGGAAATTCGAGATATTATGTTGCTTATAGACATTAGCCCCCATGGTAGGGACAAACGTACCTTTCTGCAGATGCTCTATGATCCAGGCAATCTCATTTGGCCGTAAATTGAAGAAAATCTAACGGCTATATGCCATATTCTCCTTGTTTTCGCCGGATGGCATGTTGTAACTCATACACGTGAAAGCCAAGAACAAAAGGGCATCCCTGGCATTGGTCAATATATATGTGGAAACAATATCTCCACTATAGAGGACAAGAAATTTGGGGCAGTCAGGCATAAAGCGCACAAGAAAATGAAGTACTTTCAAGGACTGCCATAGAATGGACAGAAGCTCACTAAGACGGTCCTAATTTTTTCATTAGGAGTCTGTGTCGGACCCATAAGTACTCAAACTGCTCGCGGAGAGCGCGCGAATCCAAAAAAAGTACTCACCGCTTGCGCCAGGAGGCCCGGATTACCCTCAAATTGAGCCTTAAGCACGACTTTTTGGCCCTGAAAGTCAAAGAACATCATTCGTCGCTCATTTTCAGACAAGTTTCTGAACCCATTGGCACTTCCTTTTGAAGGAAATTCGAGAGATTATGTTGCTTATAGACATTAGCCCCCATGGTAGGGACAAAGGTACCTTTCTGCAGATGCTCTATGATCCGGGCAATCTCATTTGGTCGTAAATTGAAGAAAATCCAGTGGCTATATGCCTTATTCTCCTTGATTTCGCCGGATGGCATGCTGTAACTCATGCGCGTGAAAGCCAAGAACTAGAGGGCATTCCTGGCATCAGTCAATATATATGTGGAAACGATATCTCCACTATAGAGGACAAGGAATTTTGGGGCAGTCAAGCAAAAACTGCACGAGAAAATGAAGTTGTTTCCAGGACTGCCATAGAATGGACAGATGCTCACTAAGACGGTCATAATTTTTTCATTAGTAGTCCGTGTCGGACCCATAAGTACTCAAACTGCTCGTGGCGAGCGCGCGAATCCAAAAAAATACTCCCCGCTTGCGCCGGGTGGCCCGGAGTACCCTAAAATTCAGCCTTAAGCAGGACTATTTGGCCCTGAAAGTCAAAGAACATCATTCGTCGCTTTTTTCCCACAAGTTTCTGAACCCATTGTCACGTCCTTTTGAAGGAAATTCGAGAGATTATATTGCTTATAGACATTAGCCCCCCTAGTAGGGACAAACGTACCTTTCTGCAGATGCTCTATGATCCGGGGAATCTCATTTGGCCGTAAATTGAAGAAAATCTAGCGGCTATATGCCTTATTCTCCTTGTTTTCCCCGGATGGCATGCCGTAACTCATTCACGTGAAAGCCAAGAACTAAAGGGCATTCCTCGCATCGGTCAATATAGATGTGGAAACGATATCTCCACTATACAGGACAAGAAAATTTGGGGCAGTCAGGCAAAAAGCGCACGAGAAAATGAAGTACTTTCAAGGACTGCCATAGAATGGACAGATGCTCACTAAGACGGTCATAATTTTTTCATTACGAGTCTGTGTCGGACCCATAAGTACTCAAACTACTCGTGGCTAGAGCACGAATCCAAAAAAATAATCCCCGCTTGCGCTAGGAGGCCCGGAGTACCCTCAAATTCAGCCTTAAGCAGGACTTTTTGGCTCTGAAAGTCAAAGAACATCATTCGTCGCTGTTTTTACACAAGTTTCTGAACCCATTGGCACTTCCTTTTGAAGGAAATTCGAGAGATTATGTTGCTTATAGACATTAGCCCCCTGGTAGGGACAAACGTACCTTTCTGCAGATGCTCTATGATCCGGGCAATCTCATTTGGCCGTAAATTGAAGAAAATCTAGCGGCTATATGCCTTATTCTCCTTGTTTTCGCCGGATGGCATGCTGTAACTCATACACGTGAAAGCCAAGAACAAAAGGGCATTCCTGGCATCAGTCAATATATATGTGGAAACAATATCTCCACTATAGAGGACAAGAAATTTTGGGGCAGTCAGGCAAAAAGCGCATAAGAAAATGAAGTACTTTCAAGGACTGCCATAGAATGGACAGAAGCTCACTAAGACTGTCATAATTTTTTCATTAGGAGTCTGTGTCGGACCCATAAGTACTCAAACTGCTCGTGGAGAGCGCGTGAATCCAAAAAAAATACTCACCGCTTACGCCAGGAGGCCCGGACTACCCTCAAATTCAGCCTTAATTAGGACTTTTTGGCCCTGAAAGTCAAAGAACATCATTCGTCGCTATTTTTTAGACAAGTTTCTGAACCCATTGGCACTTCCTTTTGAAGGAAATTCAAGAGATTATGTTGCTTATAGACATTTTCCCCCGTGGTAGGGACAAAGGTACCTTTCTGCAGATGCTCTATGATCCGGGCAATCTTATTTGGCCGTAAATTGAAGAAAATCCAGCGGCTATATGCCTTATGCTCCTTGTTTTCGCTGGATGGCATGCTGTAACTCATGCGCGTGAAAGCCAAGAACTAAAGGGCATTCCTGGCATCGGTTAATATATATGTGGAAACGATATCTCCACTATAGAGGACAAGAAATTTTGGGGCAGTTAGGCAAAAAGCGCACGAGAAAATGAAGTACTTTCCAGGACTATCATAGAATGGACAGATGCTCACTAAGACGGTCATACTTTTGTCATTAGGAGTCTGTGTCGGACCCATAAGTACTCAAACTGCTCACGGCGAGCGCGCGAATCCAAAAAAATAATCCTCGCTTGCGCCAGGAAGCCCAGAGTACCCTCTATTTCAGCCTTAAGCATGACTTTTTGGCCCTGAAAGTCAAATAACATCATTCGTCGCTGTTTTTACACAAGTTTCTGAACCCATTGGCACTTCCTTTTGAAGGAAATTCGAGATATTATGTTGCTTATAGACATTAGCCCCCATGGTAGGGACAAACGTACCTTTCTGCAGATGCTCTATGATCCAGGCAATCTCATTTGGCCGTAAATTGAAGAAAATCTAACGGCTATATGCCATATTCTCCTTGTTTTCGCCGGATGGCATGTTGTAACTCATACACGTGAAAGCCAAGAACAAAAGGGCATCCCTGGCATTGGTCAATATATATGTGGAAACAATATCTCCACTATAGAGGACAAGAAATTTGGGGCAGTCAGGCATAAAGCGCACAAGAAAATGAAGTACTTTCAAGGACTGCCATAGAATGGACAGAAGCTCACTAAGACGGTCATAATTTTTTCATTAGGAGTCTGTGTCGGACCCATAAGTACTCAAACTGCTCGCGGAGAGCGCGCGAATCCAAAAAAAGTACTCACCGCTTGCGCCAGGAGGCCCGGATTACCCTCAAATTCAGCCTTAAGCACGACTTTTTGGCCCTGAAAGTCAAAGAACATCATTCGTCGCTCATTTTCAGACAAGTTTCTGAACCCATTGGCACTTCCTTTTGAAGGAAATTCGAGAGATTATGTTGCTTATAGACATTAGCCCCCATGGTAGGGACAAAGGTACCTTTCTGCAGATGCTCTATGATCCGGGCAATCTCATTTGGTCGTAAATTGAAGAAAATCCAGTGGCTATATGCCTTATTCTCCTTGATTTCGCCGGATGGCATGCTGTAACTCATGCGCGTGAAAGCCAAGAACTAGAGGGCATTCCTGGCATCAGTCAATATATATGTGGAAACGATATCTCCACTATAGAGGACAAGAAATTTTGGGGCAGTCAAGCAAAAACTGCACGAGAAAATGAAGTTGTTTCCAGGACTGCCATAGAATGGACAGATGCTCACTAAGACGGTCATAATTTTTTCATTAGTAGTCCGTGTCGGACCCATAAGTACTCAAACTGCTCGTGGCGAGCGCGCGAATCCAAAAAAATACTCCCCGCTTGCGCCGGGTGGCCCGGAGTACCCTAAAATTCAGCCTTAAGCAGGACTATTTGGCCCTGAAAGTCAAAGAACATCATTCGTCGCTTTTTCCCACAAGTTTCTGAACCCATTGGCACGTCCTTTTGAAGGAAATTCGAGAGATTATATTGCTTATAGACATTAGCCCCCCTAGTAGGGACAAACGTACCTTTCTGCAGATGCTCTATGATCCGGGGAATCTCATTTGGCCGTAAATTGAAGAAAATCTAGCGGCTATATGCCTTATTCTCCTTTTTTTCCCCGGATGGCATGCCGTAACTCATTCATGTGAAAGCCAATAACTAAAGGGCATTCCTCGCATCGGTCAATATAGATGTGGAAACGATATCTCCACTATACAGGACAAGAAAATTTGGGGCAGTCAGGCAAAAAGCGCACGAGAAAATGAAGTACTTTCAAGGACTGCCATAGAATGGACAGATGCTCACTAAGACGGTCATAATTTTTTCATTACGAGTCTGTGTCGGACCCATAAGTACTCAAACTACTCGCGGCTAGCGCACGAATCAAAAAAAATAATCCCCGCTTGCGCTAGGAGGCCCGGAGTACCCTCAAATTCAGCCTTAAGCAGGACTTTTTGGCTCTGAAAGTCAAAGAACATCATTCGTCGCTGTTTTTACACAAGTTTCTGAACCCATTGGCACTTCCTTTTGAAGGAAATTCGAGAGATTATGTTGCTTATAGACATTAGCCCCCTGGTCGGGACAAACGTACCTTTCTGCAGATGCTCTATGATCCGGGCAATCTCATTTGGCCGTAAATTGAAGAAAATCTAGCGGCTATATGCCTTATTCTCCTTGTTTTCGCCGGATGGCATGCTGTAACTCATACACGTGAAAGCCAAGAACAAAAGGGCATTCCTGGCATCGGTCAATATATATGTGGAAACAATATCTCCACTATAGAGGACAAGAAATTTTGGGGCAGTCAGGCAAAAAGCGCACAAGAAAATGAAGTACTTTCAAGGACTGCCATAGAATGGACAGAAGCTCACTAAGACTGTCATAATTTTTTCATTAGGAGTCTGTGTCGGACCCATAAGTACTCAAACTGCTCGCAGAGAGCACGCGAATCCAAAAAAAAAATACTCACCGCTTACGCCAGGAGGCCCGGACTACCCTCAAATTTCAGCCTTAAGTAGGACTTTTTGGCCCTGAAAGTCAAAGAACATCATTCGTCGCTGTTTTTTAGACAAGTTTCTGAACCCATTGGCACTTCCTTTTGAAGAAAATTCAAGAGATTATGTTGCTTATAGACATTAGCCCCCGTGGTAGGGACAAAGGTACCTTTCTGCAGATGCTCTATGATCCGGGCATTCTCATTTGGCACTAAATTGAAGAAAATCCAGCGGCTATATGCATTATTCTCCTTGTTTTTGCCGGATGGCATGCTGTAACTCATGCACGTGAAAGCCAAGAACTAAAGGGCATTCCTGGCATCGGTCAATATAGATGTGGAAACGATATCTCCACTATAGAGGACAAGAAATTTTGGGGTAGTCAGGCAAAAAGCGCACGAGAAAATGAAGTACTTTCAAGGACTGCCATAGAATGGACAGATGCTCACTAAGACGGTCATAATTTTTTCATTAGGAGTCCTTGCAGACCCATAAGTACTCAAACTGCTCGCGGCGAGCGCGCGAATCCAAAAAAATAATCCCGCTTGCGCTAGGAGGCCCGGAGTACCCTCAAATTCAGCCTTAAGCAGTACTTTTTTGCCCTGAAAGTCAAAGAACATCATTCATTGTTGTTTTTACACAAGTTTCTGAACCCATTGGCACTTCCTTTTGAAGGAAATTCGAGATATTATGTTGCTTATAGACATTAGCCTCCCTGGTAGGGACAAATGTACCTTTCTGCAGATGCTCTATGATCCGCGCAATCTCATTTGGCCGTAAATTGAAGAAAATCCAGCGGCTATATGCCTTATTCTCCTTGTTTTCGCCGGATGGCATGCTGTAACTCATGCACGTGAAAGCCAAAAACTAAAGGGCATTCCTGGCATCGGTCAATATATATGTGGAAACGATATCTCCACTATAGAGGACAAGAAATTTTGGGGCAGTCAGGCAAAAAGCGCACGAGAAAATGAAGTACTTTCAAGGACTGCCATAGAATGGACAGATGCTCACTAAGACGGTCATAATTTTTTTCATTAGGAGTCCGTGTTGGACCCATAAGTACTCAAACTGCTTGCGGCGAGCGAACGAATCCAAAAAAATAATCCCCGCTTGCGCCAGGAGGCCCAGAGTACCCTCAAATTCAGCCTTAAGCAGTACTTTTTTGCCCTCAAAGTCAAAGAACATCATTCGTCGTTGTTTTTACACAAGTTTCTAAACCCATTGGCACTTCCTTTTTAAGGAAATTCGAGAGATTATGTTGCTTATAGACATTAGCCCCCTGGTAGGGACAAACGTACCTTTCTGCAGATGCTCTATGATCCGGGCAGTCTCATTTGGCCGTAAATAGAAGAAAATCTAGCGGCTATATGCCTTATTCTCCTTGTTTTCGTCGGATAACATGCTATAACTCATGCACGTGAAAGCCAAGAACTAAAGGGCATTCCTGGCAGCGGTCAATATAGATGTGGAAATGATATCTCCACTATAGAGGACAAGAAATTTTGGGGCAGCGAGGCAAAAAGCGCACGAGAAAATGAAGTACTTTCAAGGACTGCCATAGAATGGACAGATGCTCACTAAGACTGTCATAATTTTTTCATTAGGAGTCTGTGTCGGACCCATAAGTACTCAAACTGCTCGTGGCGAGCGCGCGAATCCAGAAAAATACTCCCCGCTTGCGCCGGGTGGCCCGGAGTACCCTAAAATTCAGCCTTAAGCAGGACTATTTGGCCCTGAAAGTCAAAGAATATCATTCGTCGCTTTTTTCCCACAAGTTTCTGAACCCATTGGCACGTCCTTTTGAAGGAAATTTGAGAGATTATATTGCTTATAGACATTAGCCCCCCTAGTAGGGACAAACGTACCTTTCTGCAGATGCTCTATGATCCGGGGAATCTCATTTGGCCGTAAATTGAAGAAAATCTAGCGGCTATATGCCTTATTCTCCTTGTTTTCCCCGGATGGCATGCTGTAACTCATTCACGTGAAAGCCAAGAACTAAAGGGCATTCCTCGCATCGGTCAATATAGATGTGGAAACGATATCTCCACTATACAGGACAAGAAAATTTGGGGCAGTCAGGCAAAAAGCGCACGAGAAAATGAAGTACTTTCAAGGACTGCCATAGAATGGACAGATGCTCACTAAGACGGTCATAATTTTTTCATTACGAGTCTGTGTCGGACCCATAAGTACTCAAACTACTCGCGGCTAGAGCACGAATCCAAAAAAATAATCCCCGCTTGCGCTAGGAGGCCCGGAGTACCCTCAAATTCAGCCTTAAGTAGGACTTTTTGGCCCTGAAAGTCAAAGAACATCATTCGTCGCTATTTTTTAGACAAGTTTCTGAACCCATTGGCACTTCCTTTTGAAGGAAATTCGAGAGATTATGTTGCTTATAGACATTAGCCCCCGTGGTAGGGACAAAGGTACCTTTCTGCAGATGCTCTATGATCCGCGCATTCTCATTTGGCAGTAAATTGAAGAAAATCCAGCGGCTATATGCATTATTCTCCTTGTTTTTGCCGGATGGCATGCTGTAACTCATGCACGTGAAAGCCAAGAACTAAAGGGCATTCCTGGCATCGGTCAATATAGATGTGGAAACGATATCTCCACTATAGAGGACAAGAAATTTTGGGGTAGTCAGGCAAAAAGCGCACGAGAAAATGAAGTACTTTCAAGGACTGCCATAGAATGGACAGATGCTCACTAAGACGGTCATAATTTTTTCATTAGGAGTCCTTGCAGACCCATAAGTACTCAAACTGCTCGCAGCGAGCGCGCGAATCCAAAAAAATAATCCCGCTTGCGCCAGGAGGCCCGGAGTACCCTCAAATTCAGCCTTAAGCAGTACTTTTTTGCCCTCAAAGTCAAAGAACATCATTCGTCGTTGTTTTTACACAAGTTTCTAAACCCATTGGCACTTCCTTTTTAAGGAAATTCGAGAGATTATGTTGCTTATAGACATTTGCCCCCTGGTAGGGACAAACGTACCTTTCTGCAGATGCTCTATGATCCGGGCAGTCTCATTTGGCCGTAAATAGAAGAAAATCTAGCGGCTATATGCCTTATTCTCCTTGTTTTCGTCGGATAACATGCTATAACTCATGCACGTGAAAGCCAAGAACTAAAGGGCATTCCTGGCAGCGGTCAATATAGATGTGGAAATGATATCTCCACTATAGAGGACAAGAAATTTTGGGGCAGCGAGGCAAAAAGCGCACGAGAAAATGAAGTACTTTCAAGGACTGCCATAGAATGGACAGATGCTCACTAAGACGGTCATAATTTTTTCATTAGGAGTCCGTGTCGGACCCATAAGTACTCAAACTGCTCGCGGCGAGCGCGCGAATCCAAAAATCATACTCCCTGCTTGCGCCAGGAGGCCCAGAGTACCCTCAAATTCAGCCTTAAGCAGGACTTTTTGGCCCTGAAAGTCAAAGAACATCATTCGTCGCTGTTTTCAGATAAGTTTCTGAACCTATTGGCACTTCCTTTTGAAGGAAATACGAGAGATTATGTTGCTTATAGACATTAGCCCCCCTGGTAGGGACGAACGTACATTTCTGCAGATGCTCTATGATCCGGGCAATCTCATTTGGCCGTAAATTGAAGAAAATCAAGTGGCTATATGCCTTATTCTCCTTGTTTTCGCCGGATGGCATGCTGTAACTCATGCATGTGAAATCCAAGAACTAAAGGGCATTCCTGGCATCGGTCAATATATATGTGGAAACGATATCTCCACCATAGAGGACAAGAAATTTTGGGGCAGTCAGGCAAAAAGGGCACGAGAAAATGAAGTAGTTTCCAGGACTGCCACAGAATGGATAGATGCTCACTAAGACAGTCATAATTTTGTCATTAGGAGTCCGTGTCGGACCCATAAGTACTCAAACTGCTCGCGGCGAGCGCGCGAATCCAAAAATCATACTCCCCGCTTGCGCCAGGAGGCCTGGAGTACCCTCAAATTCAGCCTTAAGCAGGACTTTTTGGCCCTAAAAGTCAAAGAAGATCATTCATCGCTGTTTTCAGACAAGTTTCTGAACCCATTGGCACTTCCTTTTGAAGGAAATACGAGAGATTATGTTGCTTATAGACATTAGCCCCCCTGGTAGGGACAAACGTACCTTTCTGCAGATGCTCTATGATCCGGGCAATCTCATTTGGCCGTAAATTGAAGAAAAACCATCGGCTATATGCCTTATTCTCCTTGTTTTCGCCGGATGGCATGCTGTGACTCATGCACGTGAAAGCCAAAAACTAAAGGGCATTCCTGGCATCGGTCAATATATATGTGGAAACGATATCTCCACTATAGAGGACAAGAAATTTTGGGGCAGTCAGGCAAAAAGCGCACGAGAAAATGAAGTACTTTCAAGGACTACCATAGAATGGACAGATGCTCACTAAGACGGTCATAAGTTTTTCATTAGGAGTCTGTGTCGGACCCATAAGTACTCAAACTGCTCGCGGCAAGCGTGCGAATCCAAAAATCATACTCCCTGCTTGCGCAAGGAGGCCCAGAGTACCCTCAAATTCAGCCTTAAGCAGGACTTTTTGGCCCTGAAAGTCAAAGAACATCATTCGTCGTTGTTTTTACACAAGTTTCTGAACCCATTGGCACTTCCTTTTGAAGGAAATTCGAGAGATTATGTTGCTTATAGACATTAGCCCCCCTGGTAGGGACAAACGTACCTTTCTGCAGATGCTCTATGATCCGGGCAATCTCATTTGGCAGTAAATTGAAGAAAATCAAGCGGCTATATGCCTTATTCTCCTTGTTTTCACCGGACGACATGTTGTAACTCATGCACGTGAAAGCCAAGAACTAAAGGGCATTCCTAGCATCGGTCAATAAATATGTGGAAACGATATCTCCACTATAGAGGACAAGAAATATTGGGTCAATCAGGTAAAAAGCACACGAGAAAATGAAGTACTTTCAAGGACTGCCATAGAATGGATAGATGCTCACTAAGACGGTCATAATTTTTTCATTAGGAGTCCGTGTCGGATCCATAAGTACTCAAACTGCTCACGGCGAGCGCGCGAATCCAAAAATCATACTCCCCGCTTGCGCCAGGAGGCCTGGAGTACCCTCAAATTCAGCCTTAAGCAGGACTTTTTGGCCCTAAAAGTCAAAGAAGATCATTCATCGCTGTTTTCAGACAAGTTTCTGAACCCATTGGCACTTCCTTTTGAAGGAAATACGAGAGATTATGTTGCTTATAGACATTAGCCCCCCTGGTAGGGACAAACGTACCTTTCTGCAGATGCTCTATGATCCGGGCAATCTCATTTGGCCGTAAATTGAAGAAAAACCATCGGCTATATGCCTTATTCTCCTTGTTTTCGCCGGATGGCATGCTGTGACTCATGCACGTGAAAGCCAAAAACTAAAGGGCATTCCTGGCATCGGTCAATATATATGTGGAAACGATATCTCCACTATAGAGGACAAGAAATTTTGGGGCAGTCAAGCAAAAAGCGCACGAGAAAATGAAGTACTTTCAAGGACTACCATAGAATGGACAGATGCTCACTAAGACGGTCATAAGTTTTTCATTAGGAGTCTGTGTTGGACCCATAAGTACTCAAACTGCTCGCGGCAAGCATGCGAATCCAAAAATCATACTCCCCGCTTGCGCCAGGAGGCCCAGAGTACCCTCAAATTCAGCCTTAAGCAGGACTTTTTGGCCCTGAAAGTCAAAGAACATCATTCGTTGCTGTTTTTACACAAGTTTCTGAACCCATTGGCACTTCCTTTTGAAGGAAATTCGAGAGATTATGTTGCTTATAGACATTAGCCCCCCTGGTAGGGACAAACGTACCTTTCTGCAGATGCTCTATGATCCGGGCAATCTCATTTGGCAGTAAATTGAAGAAAATCAAGCGACTATATGCCTTATTCTCCTTGTTTTCACCGGACGGCATGTTGTAACTCATGCACGTGAAAGCCAAGAACTAAAGGGCATTCCTAGCATCGGTCAATAAATATGTGGAAATGATATCTCCACTATAGAGGACAAGAAATATTGGGTCAATCAGGTAAAACGCACACGAGAAAATGAAGTACTTTCAAGGACTGCCATAGAATGGACAGATGCTTACTAAGACGGTCATAATTTTTTCATTAGGAGTCCTTGTCGGACCCATAAGTACTCAAACTGCTCGCGGCGAGTGCACGAATCCAAAAAAATTATTCCTGCTTGCGCCAGGAGGCCCGTAGTACCCTCAAATTCAGCCTTAAGCAGTACTTTTTTGCCTTGAAAGTCAAAGAACATCATTCGTCGCTGTTTTTACACAAGTTTCTGAACCCATTGGCACTTTCTTTTGAAGGAAATTCGAGAGATTATGTGGCTTGTAGACATTAGCCCCCCTGGTAGGGACAAACGTGCCTTTCTACAGATGCTCTATTTTCCGGGCAATCTCATTTGGTCGTAGATTGTAGAAAATCCAGCGGCTATATGCCTTATTCTCCTTGTTTTCACCGGATGGCATGCTGTAACTCATGCATGTGAAAGCCAAGAACAAAAGGGCATTCCTGGCATCGGTCAATATATATGTGGAAACGATATCTCCACTATAGAGGACAAGAAATTTTGGGGCAGTTAGGCAAAAAGCGCACAAGAAAATGAAGTACTTTCAAGGACTGCCATAGAATGGATAGATGCTCACTAAGACGGTCATAATTTTTTCATTAGGAGTCCGTGTCGGACCCATAAGTACTCAAACTGCTCGCGGCGAGCGCGCGAATCCAAAAATCATACTCCCCGCTTGCGCCAGGAGGCCTGGAGTACCCTCAAATTCAGCCTTAAGCAGGACTTTTTGGCCCTAAAAGTCAAAGAAGATCATTCATCGCTGTTTTCAGACAAGTTTCTGAACCCATTGGCACTTCCTTTTGAAGGAAATACGAGAGATTATGTTGCTTATAGACATTAGCCCCCCTGGTAGGGACAAACGTACCTTTCTGCAGATGCTCTATGATCCGGGCAATCTCATTTGGCCGTAAATTGAAGAAAAACCATCGGCTATATGCCTTATTCTCCTTGTTTTCACCGGATGGCATGTTGTGACTCATGCATGTGAAAGCCAAAAACTAAAGGGCATTCCTGGCATCGGTCAATATATATGTGGAAACGATATCTCCACTATAGAGGACAAGAAATTTTGGGGCAGTCAGGCAAAAAGCGCACGAGAAAATGAAGTACTTTCAAGGACTACCATAGAATGGACAGATGCTCACTAAGACGGTCATAAGTTTTTCATTAGGAGTCTGTGTCGGACCCATAAGTACTCAAACTGCTCGTGGCAAGCGTGCGAATCCAAAAATCATACTCCCCGCTTGCGCCAGGAGGCCCAGAGTACCCTCAAATTCAGCCTTAAGCATGACTTTTTGGCCCTGAAAGTCAAAGAACATCATTCGTTGCTGTTTTTACACAAGTTTCTGAACCCATTGACACTTCCTTTTGAAGGAAATTCGAGAGATTATGTTGCTTATAGACATTAGCCCCCCTGGTAGGGACAAACGTACCTTTCTGCAGATGCTCTATGATCCGGGCAATCTCATTTGGCAGTAAATTGAAGAAAATCAAGTGGCTATATGCCTTATTCTCCTTGTTTTCACCGGACGGCATGTTGTAACTCATGCACGTGAAAGCCAAGAACTAAAGGGCATTCCTAGCATCGGTCAATAAATATGTGGAAACGATATCTCCACTATAGAGGACAAGAAATATTGGGTCAATCAGGTAAAAAGCACACGAGAAAATGAAGTACTTTCAAGGACTGCCATAGAATGGACAGATGCTTACTAAGACGGTCATAATTTTTTCATTAGGAGTCCTTGTCGGACCCATAAGTACTCAAACTGCTCGCGGCGAGTGCGCGAATCCAAAAAAATTATTCCTGCTTGCGCCAGGAGGCCCGTAGTACCCTCAAATTCAGCCTTAAGCAGTACTTTTTTGCCTTGAAAGTCAAAGAACATCATTCGTCGCTGTTTTTACACAAGTTTCTGAACCCATTGGCACTTTCTTTTGAAGGAAATTCGAGAGATTATGTCGCTTGTAGACATTAGCCCCCCTGGTAGGGACAAACTTGCCTTTCTACAGATGCTCTATTTTCCGGGCAATCTCATTTGGTCGTAGATTGTACAAAATCCAGCGGCTATATGCCTTATTCTCCTTGTTTTCACCGGATGGCATGCTGTAACTCATGCATGTGAAAGCCAAGAACAAAAGGGCATTCCTGGCATCGGTCAATATATATGTGGAAACGATATCTCCACTATAGAGGACAAGAAATTTTGGGGCAGTTAGGCAAAAAGCGCACAAGAAAATGAAGTACTTTCAAGGACTGCCATAGAATGGATAGATGCTCACTAAGACAGTCATAATTTTTTCATTAGGAGTCCGTGTCGGACCCATAAGTACTCAAACTGCTCGCGGCGAGCGCGCGAATCCAAAAATCATACTCCCCGCTTGCGCCAGGAGTCCTGGAGTACCCTCAAATTCAGCCTTAAGCAGGACTTTTTGGCCCTAAAAGTCAAAGAAGATCATTCATCGCTGTTTTCAGACAAGTTTCTGAACCCATTGGCACTTCCTTTTGAAGGAAATACGAGAGATTATGTTGCTTATAGACATTAGCCCCCCTGGTAGGGACAAACGTACCTTTCTGCAGATGCTCTATGATCCGGGCAATCTCATTTGGCCGTAAATTGAAGAAAAACCATCGGCTATATGCCTTATTCTCCTTGTTTTCACCGGATGGCATGCTGTGACTCATGCATGTGAAAGCCAAAAACTAAAGGGCATTCCTGGCATCGGTCAATATATATGTGGAAACGATATCTCCACTATAGAGGACAAGAAATTTTGGGGCAGTCAGGCAAAAAGCGCACGAGAAAATGAAGTACTTTCAAGGACTACCATAGAATGGACAGATGCTCACTAAGACGGTCATAAGTTTTTCATTAGGAGTCTGTGTCGGACCCATAAGTACTCAAACTGCTCGCGGCAAGCGTGCGAATCCAAAAATCATACTCCCCGCTTGCGCCAGGAGGCCCAGAGTACCCTCAAATTCAGCCTTAAGCAGGACTTTTTGGCCCTGAAAGTCAAAGAACATCATTCGTCGTTGTTTTTACACAAGTTTCTGAACCCATTGGCACTTCCTTTTGAAGGAAATTCGAGAGATTATGTTGCTTATAGACATTAGCCCCCCTGGTAGGGACAAACGTACCTTTCTGCAGATGCTCTATGATCCGGGCAATCTCATTTGGCAGTAAATTGAAGAAAATCAAGCGGCTATATGCCTTATTCTCCTTGTTTTCACCGGACGGCATGTTGTAACTCATGCACGTGAAAGCCAAGAACTAAAGGGCATTCCTAGCATCGGTCAATAAATATGTGGAAACGATATCTCCACTATAGAGGACAAGAAATATTGGGTCAATCAGGTAAAAAGCACACGAGAAAATGAAGTACTTTCAAGGACTGCCATAGAATGGATAGATGCTCACTAAGACGGTCATAATTTCTTCATTAGGAGTCCGTGTTGGACCCATAAGTACTCAAACTGCTCGCGGCGAGCGCGCGAATCCAAAAATCATACTCCCCACTTGCGCCAGGAGGCCTGGAGTACCCTCAAATTCAGCCTTAAGCAGGACTTTTTGGCCCTAAAAGTCAAAGAAGATCATTCATCGTTGTTTTCAGACAAGTTTCTGAACCCATTGGCACTTCCTTTTGAAGGAAATACGAGAGATTATGTTGCTTATAGACATTAGCCCCCCTCGTAGGGACAAACGTACCTTTCTGCAGATGCTCTATGATCCGGGCAATCTCATTTGGCCGTAAATTGAAGAAAAACCATCGGCTATATGCCTTATTCTCCTTGTTTTCGCCGGATGGCATGCTGTGACTCATGCACGTGAAAGCCAAAAACTAAAGGGCATTCCTGGCATCGGTCAATATATATGTGGAAACGATATCTCCACTATAGAGGACAAGAAATTTTGGGGCAGTCAGGCAAAAAGCGCACGAGAAAATGAAGTACTTTCAAGGACTACCATAGAACGGACAGATGCTCACTAAGACGGTCATAAGTTTTTCATTAGGAGTCTGTGTCGGACCCATAAGTACTCAAACTGCTCGCGGCAAGCGTGCGAATCCAAAAATCATACTCCCCGCTTGCGCCAGGAGGCCCAGAGTACCCTCAAATTAAGCCTTAAGCAGGACTTTTTGGCCCTGAAAGTCAAAGAACATCATTCGTTGCTGTTTTTACACAAGTTTCTGAACCCATTGGCACTTCATTTTGAAGGAAATTCGAGAGATTATGTTGCTTATAGACATTAGGCCCCCTGGTAGGGACAAACGTACCTTTCTGCAGATGCTCTATGATCCGAGCAATCTTATTTGGCAGTAAATTGAAGAAAATCAAGCGGCTATATGCCTTATTCTCCTTGTTTTCACCAGACGGCATGTTGTAACTCATGCACGTGAAAGCCAAGAACTAAAGGGCATTCCTAGCATCGGTCAATAAATATGTGGAAACGATATCTCCACGAGGACAAGAAATATTGGGTCAATCAGGTAAAAAGCACACGAGAAAATGAAGTACTTTCAAGGACTGCCATAGAATGGACAGATGCTTACTAACACGGTCATAATTTTTTCATTAGGAGTCCTTGTCGGACCCATAAGTACTCAAACTGCTCGCGGCGAGTGCGCGAATCCAAAAAAATAATTCCTGCTTGCGCCAGGAGGCCCGTAGTACCCTCAAATTCAGCCTTAAGCAGGACTTTTTTGCCTTGAAAGTAAAAGAACATCATTCGTCGCTGTTTATACACAAGTTTCTGAACCCATTGGCACTTTCTTTTGAAGGAAATTCGAGAGATTATGTGGCTTGTAGACATTAGCCCCCCTGGTAGGGACAAACGTGCCTTTCTACAGATGCTCTATTTTCCGGGCAATCTCATTTGGTCGTAGATGGTAGAAAATCCAGCGGCTATATGCCTTATTCTCCTTGTTTTCACCGGATGGCATGCTGTAACTCATGCATGTGAAAGCCAAGAACAAAAGGGCATTCCTGGCATCGGTCAATATATATGTGGAAACGATATTTCCACTATAGAGGACAAGAAATTTTGGGGCAGTTAGGCAAAAAGCGCACAAGAAAATGAAGTACTTTCAAGGACTGCCATAGAATGGATAGATGCTCACTAAGACGGTCATAATTTTTTCATTAGGAGTCCGTGTCGGACCCATAAGTACTCAAACTGCTCGGGCGAGCGCGCGAATCCAAAAATCATACTCCCCGCTTGCGCCAGGAGGCCTGGAGTACCCTCAAATTCAGCCTTAAGCAGGACTTTTTGGCCCTAAAAGTCAAAGAAGATCATTCATCGCTGTTTTCAGACAAGTTTCTGAACCCATTGGCACTTCCTTTTGAAGGAAATACGAGAGATTATGTTGCTTATAGACATTAGCCCCCCTGGTAGGGACAAACGTACCTTTCTACAGATGCTCTATGATCCGGGCAATCTCATTTGGCCGTAAATTGAAGAAAAACCATCGGCTATATGCCTTATTCTCCTTGTTTTCGCCGGATGGCATGCTGTGACTCATGCACGTGAAAGCCAAAAACTAAAGGGCATTCCTGGCATCGGTCAATATATATGTGGAAACGATATCTCCACTATAGAGGACAAGAAATTTTGGGGCAGTCAGGCAAAAAGCGCACGAGAAAATGAAGTACTTTCAAGGACTACAATAGAATGGACAGATGCTCACTAAGACGGTCATAAGTTTTTCATTAGGAGTCTGTGGCGGACCCATAAGTACTCAAACTGCTCGCGGCAAGTGATGAGGACATCAATACAATTGTTACACCCACAGCCCCTGCTGCTATACATACTGGACCAATTACTAGAGCTCGTGCACGCCAATTAAATTACCAGGTACTTTCGTTTCTTGGTAATGATTCTAATGTTCATGAGAATATGATGCTGCCTAAATTGGATACATTTGTTTTGCTTACAAATGAAGGGCCTAGCTTGGAGAAGGATGAACATTGGAGCAAGAACAAGCATGGAGATGATGGCATGCGCAAGGGAAACAAGAACGGAGTGACAAGTGATGATTTCAGGACTTTGAAGCCACCATAATGGGTGCATGAAGCCTTGGACGAAATATACAAGATGCCACTTCATAAATTTCGTCCCGAGGCTATTTTAGGTGCTGCGTCACCTTATTATTGGGCCAGGCCCATGTAATTTCGAAATACATAAGTATAGGCTATTTTTAGAGTCCGTATGTGTGTGGGAAATAAGAGATAGGGTTGATTTCGGACCCCTCCACCAAGGGCCACGAAATTCCCCCCTCTTCCTCCATATATACAGCCCTTAGGGCATCGTTTAGACTTTGGGTTTTGTTTAGATTAAAAGTTCGCCATAGCTGCAACTTCGCGTACTTCGTTTGTGTTCAACGACCAGACAAAGGCGTCACAGAACCCCACCTTGATCAATAAAGCTTTCATCTTATATTCGCAATATCCAGATTGCAATCTTAGTTTCTTGCTTGTTCTTCGTTTGCTCGCAGGAAACAGACCCTCGTGGTCAGGTTGATCGTGCTCCGGCGTGGTCAATAACCTCTCGGAGTTGGTTTAGCGATTGCTAAGGCGCGACGTCCTCGCACGTTCGTAGTCGGATCGTCAAAGTCGACTTCCACCAAAGCGAAATCCACCATCTCATCGAAAGACGGGACACCTTTGCCTCTATCAGCAAGCATGCGAATCCAAAAATCATACTCCCCGCTTGCGCCAGGAGGCCCAGAGTACCCTCAAATTCAGCCTTAAGCAGGACTTTTTGGCCCTGAAAGTCAAAGAACATCATCCGTCGTTGTTTTTACACAAGTTTCTGAACCCATTGGCACTTCCTTTTGAAGGAAATTCAAGAGATTATGTTGCTTATAGACATTAGCCCCCCTGGTAGGGACAAACGTACCTTTCTGCAGATGCTCTATGATCCGGGCAATCTCATTTGGCAGTAAATTGAAGAAAATCAAGCGGCCATATGCCTTATTCTCCTTGTTTTCACCGGACGGCATGTTGTAACTCATGCACGTGAAAGCCAAGAACTAAAGGGCATTCCTAGCATCGGTCAATAAATATGTGGAAATGATATCTCCACTATAGAGGACAAGAAATATTGGGTCAATCAGGTAAAAAGCACACGAGAAAATGAAGTACTTTCAAGGACTGCCATAGAATGGATATATGCTCACTAAGACGGTCATAATTTTTTCATTAGGAGTCCGTGTCGGACCCATAAGTACTCAAACTGCTCGCGGCGAGCGCGCGAATCCAAAAATCATACTCCCCGCTTGCGCCAGGAGGCCTGGAGTACCCTCAAATTCAGCCTTAAGCAAGACTTTTTGGCCCTGAAAGTCAATGAAGATCATTCGTCGCTGTTTTCAGACAAGTTTCTGAACCCATTGGCACTTCCTTTTGGAGGAAATACGAGAGATTATGTTCCTTATAGACATTAGCCCCCCTGGTAGGGACAAACGTACCTTTCTGCAGATGCTCTATGATCGGGGCAATCTCATTTGGCCGTAAATTGAAGAAAATCAAGCGGCTATATGCCTTATTCTCCTTGTTTTCGCCGGATGGCATGCTGTAACTCATGCATGTGAAATCCAAGAACTAAAGGGCATTCCTGGCATTGGTCGATATATATGTGGAAAGGATATCTCCACTATAGAGGACAATAAATTTTGGGGCAGTCAGGCAAAAAGCGCACGAGAAAATGAAGTACTTTCAAGGACTGCCATAGAATGGACAAATGCTCACTAAGATGGTGATAATTTTTTCATTAGGAGTCCTTGTCGGACCCATAAGTTCTCAAACTGCTCGCGGCGAGCGCGCGAATCCAAAAAAATAATCCCCGCTTGCGCTAGGAGGCCCGGAGTACCCTCAAATTCAGCCTTAAGCAGTACTTTTTTGCCTTGAAAGCCAAAGAACATCATTCGTCGCTGTTTTTACACAAGTTTCTGAACCCAATTGCACTTCCTTTTGAAGGAAATTCGAGAGATTATGTTGCTTATAGACATTAGCCCCCCTGGTAGGGACAAACCTACCTTTCTGCAGATGCTCTATGATCCGAGCAATCTCATTTGGCCGTAAATTGAAGAAAATCTAGCGGCTATATGCCTTATTCTCCTTGTTTTCGCCGGATGGCATGCTGTAACTCATACACGTGAAAGCCAAGAACAAAAGGGCATTCGAGGCATCGGTCAATATATATGTGGAAACGATATCTCCACTATAGAGGACAAGAAATTTTGGGGCAGTCAGGCATAAAGCGCACAAGAAAATGAAGTACTTTCAAGGACTGCTATAGAATGGACAGATGCTCACTAAGACGGTCATAATTTTATCATTAGGAGTCCGTGTCGGACCCATATGTACTCAAACTGCTCACGGCGAGCGCGCAATCCAAGAAAAATTCTCATCGCTTGCGCCAGGAGGCCCGAACTACCCTCAAATTCAGCCTTAATGATGCGGAGCATCCTTCGGTCATCCCCATGGACCTTCCGTCGGCTCACCAAGCACGAAGAGGACCCATGACACGAGCTCGAGCTAAGGCTATTGAAGATAAGGTGAACTCGCTCCTCTCCAAACTCCCTCCTCCTAATCACGAGACGTGGCTACTACCTTATTCGGAAACTCTATGTGTAATTAGGTACTTGGAGACGAGGCATGGTACATCTACATCCATCGGACAAGACGGCAAGGCTACCAACCGCGAAGGTCAAGAAGAAGATCTACCAAAGAAAACTCCAGCCACCGGATGACCGGTCGAGACCGGTCGTCCGGCGCCTGAAGCCCCAGCTGCCAAGTCCCAGCCAACGCAGGCCCCAGCGAGCGGACATCCGGCCCGCACCGGACGACCGGGACACTCTCCAGCGAGCGGACGACCGAAGTCACCGGACGTTCGGGCCCCCTCCAACAGAATGGATATTAACGGAAGTATGAAGATACCGGACGATCGACGCCTCCTTCACAAAACGCACCTAGCGGACGTCCGACGACACCAGACGTCCGGGACCCCGTGAACCACCGGACGACCGGTCCCCAGCGGACGTCCGGTACCTGTCTGCGCACAGTTTCGGGACGAAGCCCATGCACCCCTCCACTTCGCCCCCTTTTTCACTAAGACTATAAATAGGCCTCTCCCACCTTGATGTAGGGTGGAACCCTATAGAGAAGATCTTTCATGAATTGGAGGTGGAATCCCCAAGAACAAGATGAACAAAGGATGGAAAACAAGAGAAGCACTCAAGAACAAGTCAAATCACACATCCACTAGACAATCAAACACATAAGATCCACAAGGTACATGAACAACAAAGGGAAATAAGATACATGGTAGAGTTCATCCCAAATCCTATGAAGGAGATGAGGGCTTGATGATCCTATGATTGGGTCCTTCCCCAAGAAGCAGGTCTTGATGTTTGGTCACTCCAAGAGGAGGTCTTGATCTCCTAGTGGAGTGGATCCATGGAGCAAAGCTCACAAGTGTGTATCAACTACTTTGCTTACCCTAACAAATGGTCTAGGTACGGAATATATAGTCATGGGGACGAAATGGATGAAGAGGAGGCCCAAACAGCAGCTCACAGCCGTCCATCCTGTAGGGCCCGTGCGCACGGGGTAAGTTGGGCCCGTGCGCACGGGGGTCCTGTGGGCACGGTACAGGCCTGTGCGCACGGGGTGCTCTAGCACAACCTCTCTAAGTAGCCCGTGCACACGGGGTCTTCGAGGCCCGTGGGCACGGGGTCGCCTGGGAGGTGCAGAACCGATCTTGATGCCCTCCTTCTTCCTTCTTGTGGCCTTGGGGTCCTTCTCCTTGGCCTCCGGGAAGCTCCTTAGCTGCTTGGCGGCGGTCGTCCTCGTACCTAAAGATGCACAACGTTCCGTGGTGAGGTAGCAGCCAAGTCCTATGGATATTCATGTAAATCTTGAAGAGGAGCGGGTTCACCTTAAGCCCGGTAGGTCCACTTGGGGCTTGATGTTCTATGAAGGTGTACATGGAGATGAACGTGGGATGCTCCGTATCATATCCTCCCCCTTTGGAAAGATCCGACCTCGGATCGTAAACCCTATCGCCATGTACACGGTAGGCATGGATGTACCATTGGTCAATGTCGATGCCTTGTGAATCCTTCAAAATGAAAGAACATGAGAAACACTTGGAAAAACAAATGAGGTTAGTGCAAAAGCAAGACCTATCATTCGAGGGGCGAGATACCCAACAAGTGTATGCATCATGCTCATCATAAGAAAGGACAAGGGAGCATTTCATAGTATGTAGGCATATGATGCGAGAACAAGTGTATGCATATATGTCATCAACCCAAGAAAGCAAGTGATAGTGGAACATGGGTGATGCAACATAGCAAGCAATCATAGCAATCAAGTCAAGCATGCTAGTAGTGCGAATATGCAACATACTAGAAGGAATCATGGCAATCATGTCATGTGTGCAAATAGTGGGCATGAATAATGCACATGACATATCACAAGCATAAAGGCAAGATATGAGCAAAATAGTATCAATAGCATGGGGCACATGATAAACATGGCAATAGCAACAAGGATCTCCACCAAGCATGCAAATACACATAGAGGTAGCATAATGATGAAACATGGGTAGATGCAAGCAAGGGTCACAATTGCATGGCAAAGGCATAGAAGCAAGCATAGCACGCAAAGTGAACACGGTAAATGAGCATAATGTGAGAAGTGGTAAATGGCCCATAGCCGTGTGAGAGCCAAGTAGAGGAGTTGCGTGTAGTCCTGGCGCGAAGGGGACGGTGGTGAGGATAGTCCAAGGAATCCCAAGTCATCATTACTCTCAAGAGCTCGTTTCATCAACTCTTGGGATTGAGAGGTTGACGAGTATACATGAGTACCTACACAAAACAAAGACAAAGGAAAAATTGTGTGTGTGTGGTAGATGTACACATCATCCATCATGATGCATACGTGCATGTGTCGGTGAGCACAAAATAGCCAATGCTCAAATAAATGAGATGCGTGATATAGAAACATGTCATCCATCATGAGAGGTTTGTTAGTATGTATGGCATAATGGAGACTCAAAGGATGTAACGCATCATGAGAAATATTGAGAGCATTGTTATTCATGTTATGCAAATGGTGCACGCAATCATGGGAATCATGCAAAGTATGAAATGTATCAAGATCTCCGAATATGTATGAGGAAACTATGGGGTCTCATCATGAGCATTAATGGAAACATCACATGGAGAATATTGACAACATCCAAAACAATGCATATTTGGAACAATGTGATCATGGCATGATATAGTAGATGAATTGCGCAAATCATGTAAAAGAATCATGGCAATATCATCACAAGAGAAGCAAAAGCCAATGACCATCATTTCGTCATCTATGCCATAAGTGCGAATGGGATTTATTTTAATGGGGCATGCATAGCTACTATGTTGAGATTGAAATGATGCAATATGGGAGATCTCACTCATAGCATATGACAAGTTGAATGGATTGTCAAACATGACGTGACCAATAGAATTTTCACATGATATCCTATGGAGCATAGCATCACAACTAGGCAACTCAACATGCTCATCATCATATTCATCGTAAATAGGTAAGTCAAGGCATGAAGAAGTTTCACTAGCATGAAGCATGGTACTAGGTGGGTCAACATCATGCAAGCAATCAATCTCAAGAATGTCCACTAGTGGGACTAGAGCATCACCGTCACATTTGTTACCTTTGTCATTCCACTCAAGTGGTGTAGGTAAGGTGGGAAAGACCAAATGGTGGTCATCTTCATCTTGATGGAACCATATGGGGGGTGCATCATGTTCCACCATGGCCATCGTCGTGTCCAAAGGGAGGACGTAGTCATCGCGAATCAGCGCGTCATCATATATGGGACCTAGCACCAAATGAGAAGACACAACAGAGGTAGAGGTTAAGTTGTTAGAAACCGATATGGCCTCATATGCCTCATCAACTATCTCACTCTCTCTATGTGGCGGTGGCTCACTCACTCCCTCAAGGTATGTGCTCTCAATGTTGCATATTGTGGAGGCGCTCAAATCACTCAAGTGGTGGTGGTGGTGGCTCTCCTCACATGGAAATTGGTGCGGCTCATCATATATGGGGCTAGTGGTGAAGTCACTCTCACTCTCAATATGGTGGCAAAAGTCTCCATGCGCGGTCTCTAGCTTGACTTGGAGGATGAGTCCAATATGGGCACCATCTTCATGTTGTTGAAGAGGTTCGCGCTTGTCGCCGTAGTCGAAGGGGATGGCCCTTGCTCGACCGTCTTGTCGCCGTCTTGGTGTTGGAGGTTCATATGATGTGGCACCTCGTAGCTCGTCTCCATGAACGAAGGGAGTTTCCCATGCTCGGCCATCGTCCTTGAGGGGCTTCCGAAGATGGAAGTGTCGCCCTCGCTCGTAGGTGGTCGCCTTGGACTTGATGAAGTCGTTGTAGGCATACTCGTTGGAAGTAGGCGAAGATGCCGTACATCCAAAGGCGAAGATGCCTCGATAGCACTTGGCGAAGATGCCAAAGTGGTTGGTGTAGCTGTAGCGCCGTCTTGGTGGTGCTCGTCTCGCGGTCTTCTCTTGTGCTTATGAAGCTTCGACTTGGCATGAAGTAGGGCTTGTTGGGACTTGTGCACTTGCGCTTGTGGAGCATCTTCATGATGATGATGTCGTTGTCGTGCTTGAGCTCGTAGGCGTTCGTCGTCGTCGTGCACATGTTGCTTGGAGGTGATTTGCCCTTCATGACTGATGAGGACATCAATACAATTGTTACACCCACAACCCCTGCTGCTATACATACTGGACCAATTACTAGAGCTCGTGCACGCCAACTAAATTACCAGGTACTTTCGTTTCTTGGTAATGATTCTAATGTTCATGAGAATATGATGCTGCCTAAATTGGATACATTTGTTTTGCTTACAAATGAAGGGCCTAGCTTGGAGAAGGATGAACATTGGAGCAAGAACAAGCATGGAGATGATGGCATGCGCAAGGGGAACAAGAACGGAGTTACAAGTGATGATTTCAGGACTTTGAAGCCACCATAATGGGTGCATGAAGCCTTGGACGAAATATACAAGATGCCACTTCATAAATTTCGTCCCGAGGCTATTTTAGGTGCTGCGTCACCTTATTATTGGGCCAGGCCCATGTAATTTCGAAACACATAAGTATAGGCTATTTTTAGAGTCCGTATGTGTGGGGAAACAAGAGATAGGGTTGATTTCGGACTCCTCCACCAAGGGCCACGAAATTCCCCCCTCTTCCTCCATATATACAGCCCTTAGGGCATCGTTTAGACTTTGGGTTTTGTTTAGATTAAAAGTTCGCCATAGCTGCAACTTCGCGTACTTCGTTTGTGTTCAACGACCAGACAAAGGCGTCACAGAACCCCACCTTGATCAATAAAGCTTTCATCTTATATTCGCAATATCCAGATTGCAATCTTAGTTTCTTGCTTGTTCTTCGTTTGCTTGCAGGAAACAGACCCTCGTGGTCAGGTTGATCGTGCTCCGGCGTGGTCAATAACCTCTCGGAGTTGGTTTAGCGATTGCTAAGGCGCGACGTCCTCGCACGTTCGTAGTCGGATCGTCAAAGTCAACTTCCACCAAAGCGAAATCCACCATCTCATCGAAAGACGGGACACCTTTGCCTCTATCAATGGTGCTGAAATCTCTCACAAAACGCCTATAGAATCCAGCGAGGCCAAGAAAACTCCTCACTTGTGTGACCGTTTTGGGTTGCGGCCAACTCTCAATAGCTTCAATCTTGGCTTTGTCAACTTCAATTCCCTGTGGAGTAACAACATAGCCAAGAAAAGATACTCGGTCGGTGCAAAAGGTGCACTTCCCAAGGTTACCAAACAAACGTGCATCACGTAGAGCAATAAAAACAGCACGTAAATGTTCCAAATGTTCTTCCAAAGATCTGCTATAAATCAGTATGTCATCAAAGTAAACTACCACAAATCGTCCAATGAAAGCACGTAAAACTTCGTTCATTAATCTCATGAAAGTACTAGGTGCATTAGTTAACCCAAAAGGCATGACTAACCACTCATATAATCCAAACTTAGTTTTAAATGCTGTTTTCCATTCATCTCCCAATTTCATACGAATTTGATGGTAGCCACTACGCAAATCAACTTTGATGGTCTTCAGGAGCCATGTATTGCGTCTCATGATCAGAATCATCTCCACCATGTTCTTCACGTGTAATAAGAGCCAAAGTCTCCTCATCATAGTCACTAGCGGACTCATATCCACCATCCGCGGTAGCAATCATCACACGCGGAGATTTGCATTCTCTCGCATAATGACCTCCTCCCTTACAACGACGACAAATAATATCACTTGTGTGCCCTGTTGATGCCATGGAAGAAGAAGAACGCTGTGCAGGCCCCGCAGGTGCGCTCTTGGCAGATAATGGTGGTTGTGCCTGTTTTCTTGTATCACGGCTGGAGGTGGCACCGGATGGAGGTGCTGGTGCAGTTGAAGTAGAAGATGCACGTGGTGTCCATGATGAAGGTCGGCCTGCAGAAAAGTTAGTTCGCCCCAATGCTTGTCGATCCTGCACTTCACGTTCAGCTTTACAAGCAAGATGGAATAAACGAGTGATATTAGTATACTCCTTATAGTCTAGTATGGTCTGAATCTCTCTATTTAATCCACCCAGAAAACGTGCAAGCATAGCTTCATTCTCCTCAACAATACCACATCTAATCATGCCAGTTTGTAATTCCTGATAATATTCTTCTACAGAATTTTTCCCTTGTCTTAAACGCTGCAATTTTTGAAGCAATTCACGTTGATAATATGGTGGAACCCAACGCGTACGCATAGCAGTTTTCAAAGCAGCCCAAGTAGTTGGAATAGGATATAATCTACAATGTTCAGACCACCATACACATGCAAAACTAGTGAAAGCACAAACAGCAGCAGCAACTCGTCTCTCCTCAGGATATTGTAAACATGTAAATCGTTGTTCAGTTTCTAACTCCCAAGTAAGATATATATCAGGAACATATCTACCCTCAAATGGTGGAATATTCAATTTCAGTTTAGGAATATGGACATCATCGCGTACCTGAGGTGGTGGTGCTGGCCTACCATGACGAATATATACCTGAGGTCGACCTGCTGGTGGTGGTGCTGGTGGCTGCTCGTAGATCTGATTTTGATCAACCTCATCCTCATAATCACCCGCATACTCATCATCCTCCTGGGTACCAGCAGGAGCAGTAGCAGGAGCCAAAGAAGCACCAACAGCAGTAGCAGCGGCAACAGAAGTTTGTCCTGGCTCAATAGGAACACTGATGAGGACATCAATACAACTGTTACACCCACAGCCCCTGCTGCTATACATACTGGACCAATTACTAGAGCTCGTGCACGCCAACTAAATTACCAGGTACTTTCGTTTCTTGGTAATGATTCTAATGTTCATGAGAATATGATGCTGCCTAAATTGGATACATTTGTTTTGCTTACAAATGAAGGGCCTAGCTTGGAGAAGGATGAACATTGGAGCAAGAACAAGCATGGAGATGATGGCATGCGCAAGGGGAACAAGAACGGAGTTACAAGTGATGATTTCAGGACTTTGAAGCCACCATAATGGGTGCATGAAGCCTTGGACGAAATATACAAGATGCCACTTCATAAATTTCGTCCCGAGGCTATTTTAGGTGCTGCGTCACCTTATTATTGGGCCAGGCCCATGTAATTTCGAAATACATAAGTATAGGCTATTTTTAGAGTCCGTATGTGTGGGGAAACAAGAGATAGGGTTGATTTCGGACTCCTCCACCAAGGGCCACGAAATTCCCCCCTCTTCCTCCATATATACAGCCCTTAGGGCATTGTTTAGACTTTGGGTTTTGTTTAGATTAAAAGTTCGCCATAGCTGCAACTTCGCGTACTTCGTTTGTGTTCAACGACCAGACAAAGGCGTCACAGAACCCCACCTTGATCAATAAAGCTTTCATCTTATATTCGCAATATCCAGATTGCAATCTTAGTTTCTTGCTTGTTCTTCGTTTGCTCGCAGGAAAAAGACCCTCGTGGTCAGGTTGATCGTGCTCCGGCGTGGTCAATAACCTCTCGGAGTTGGTTTAGCGATTGCTAAGGCGCGACGTCCTCGCACGTTCGTAGTCGGATCGTCAAAGTCGACTTCCACCAAAGCGAAATCCACCATCTCATCGAAAGACGGGACACCTTTGCCTCTATCAAGTGGTATCAGAGCCACCACCTCAGGTATATATTCGTAATGGTAGGCCTGCACCACCACCTCAGGTACGAGATGATGTCCATATTCCTAAACTGAAATTGAATATTCCACCATTTGAGGGTAGATATGTTCCTGATATATATCTTACTTGGGAGTTAGAAACTGAACAACGATTTACATGTTTACAATATCCTGAGGAGAGACGAGTTGCTGCTGCTGTTTGTGCTTTCACTAGTTTTGCATGTGTATGGTGGTCTGAACATTGTAGATTATATCCTATTCCAACTACTTGGGCTGCTTTGAAAACTGCTATGCGTACGCGTTGGGTTCCACCATATTATCAACGTGAATTGCTTCAAAAATTGCAGCGTTTAAGACAAGGGAAAAATTCTGTAGAAGAATATTATCAGGAATTACAAACTGGCATGATTAGATGTGGTATTGTTGAGGAGAATGAAGCTATGCTTGCACGTTTTCTGGGTGGATTAAATAGAGAGATTCAGACCATACTAGACTATAAGGAGTATACTAATATCACTCGTTTATTCCATCTTGCTTGTAAAGCTGAACGTGAAGTGCAGGATCGACAAGCATTGGGGCGAACTAACTTTTCTGCAGGCCGACCTTCATCATGGACACCACGTGCATCTTCTACTTCAACTGCACCAGCACCTCCATCCGGTGCCACCTCCAGCCGTGATACAAGAAAACAGGCACAACCACCATTATCTGCCAAGAGCGCACCTGCGGGGCCTGCACAGCGTTCTTCTTCTTCCATGGCATCAACAGGGCACACAAGTGATATTATTTGTCGTCGTTGTAAGGGAGGAGGTCATTATGCGAGAGAATGCAAATCTCCGCGTGTGATGATTGCTACCGCGGATGGTGGATATGAGTCCGCTAGTGACTATGATGAGGAGACTTTGGCTCTTATTACACGTGAAGAACATGGTGGAGATGATTCTGATCATGAGACGCAATACATGGCTCCTGAAGACGCTGACAGGTATGAATGTTTAGTTGCTCAACGTGTTTTGAGTGTGCAGGTCACACAAGCTGAGCAAAATCAGAGGCACAATTTGTTCCATACCAAGGGAGTTGTGAAGGAACGTTCTGTGCGCGTCATCATAGACGGAGGGAGCTGCAAGAATTTGGCTAGCATGGAGATGGTGGAGAAGCTTTCTCTCACCACAAGACCACATCCACATCCTTACTACATCCAATGGTTCAACAACAGCGGCAAGGTTAAGGTAACACGTACTGTTCGTGTGCATTTTAGTATCTCTACATATGCTGATTATGTTGATTGTGATGTGGTACCTATGCAAGCATGTTCCTTATTACTTGGTAGACCATGGCAATTTGATAAAAATTCTGTACACCATGGTAGAAACAATCACTATACTCTTGTTCATAAGGATAAAAATATTACTTTGCTTCCTATGACTCCTGATTCCATTTTGAAAGATGATATTAATAGAGCTAATAAAGCAAAACAGGAGACGAATAAGAGTGAAAATCAGATTGTGGCAAAAGAATTTGAGCAACAAATGAAGCCTAACAATAAACCATCTAGTGTTGCTTCTGAAATTAAATTGAAAAGTGCATGTTTATTTGCCACCAAATCTGATATTGATGAGCTAGATTTCGGCAAATCTGTTTGCTATGCTTTTGTGTGTAAAGAGGCATTATTTTCATTCGAGGACGTGCCTTCCTCTTTGCCTCCTGCTGTCACTAACATTTTGCAGGAGTTCCCTTGATAGAGGCAAAGGTGTCCCGTCTTTCGATGAGATGATGGATATCGCTTTGGTGGAAGTCGACTTTGACGATCCGACTACGAACGTGCGAGGACGTCGCGCCTTAGCAATCGCTAAACCAACTCCGAGAGGTTATTGACCGCGCCGGAGCACGATCAACCTGACCACGAGGGTCTGTTTCCTGCGAGCAAACGAAGAACAAGCAAGAAACTAAGATTGCAATCTGGATATTGCGAATATAAGATGAAAGCTTTATTGATCAAGATGGGGTTCTGTGACGCCTTTGTCTGGTCGTTGAACACAAACGAAGTACGCGAAGTTGCAGCTATGGCGAACTTTTAATCTAAACAAAACCCAAAGTCTAAACGATGCCCTAAGGGCTGTATATATGGAGGAAGAGGGGGGAATTTCGTGGCCCTTGGTGGAGGGGTCCGAAATCAACCCTATCTCTTGTTTCCCCACACATACGGACTCTAAAAATAGCCTATACTTATGTATTTCGAAATTACATGGGCCTGGCCCAATAATAAGGTGACGCAGCACCTAAAATAGCCTCGGGACGAAATTTATGAAGTGGCATCTTGTATATTTCGTCCAAGGCTTCATGCACCCATTATGGTGGCTTCAAAGCCCTGAAATCATCACTTGTAACTCCGTTCTTGTTCCCCTTGCGCATGCCATCATCTCCATGCTTGTTCTTGCTCCAATGTTCATCCTTCTCCAAGCTAGGCCCTTCATTTGTAAGCAAAACAAATGTATCCAATTTAGGCAGCATCATATTCTCATGAACATTAGAATCATTACCAAGAAACGAAAGTACCTGGTAATTTAGTTGGCGTGCACGAGCTCTAGTAATTGGTCCAGTATGTATAGCAGCAGGGGCTGTGGGTGTAACAATTGTATTGATGTCCTCATCATCCTCCCCTTCTTGAAATGAAGTCGTCCTCGACGGAAGTTCATCTTGCTCACCCAAATAAGGCTTCAAATCTGCAATGTTAAAAGTGGGACTAACCCCAAAATCTGCAGGCAGCTCAAGTTTATATGCATTATCATTTATTTTCTCTAACACCTTAAAGGGACCATCAACACGTGGCATTAGCTTTGATTTGCGCAAATCAAGAAATCTATCCTTACGCAAATGTAACCAAACAAGATCTCCAGGTGCAAACACAACATGTTTTCTACCCTTATCTCCAGCAAGTTTATATTTAGCATTCATACGCTCAATGTTTTCCTTAGTTAACTCATGCATTTTTAAAATCAATTCAGCACGTTGTTTAGCATCAAAATTAACCTTCTCCGAAGATGGAAGAGGCAACAAATCAATAGGTGCACGAGGTAGGAAACCATACACAACTTCAAAAGGGCACATCTTAGTAGTAGAATGCAATGAACGATTATAAGCAAATTCAATATGAGGCAAGCATTCCTCCCACATTTTCTTATTATTCTTCAAAACATCCCTAAGCATAGTAGACAACGTTCTATTGACTACTTCAGTTTGTCCATCAGTTTGGGGGTGACAAGTAGTACTAAAAAGCAATTTAGTCCCCAACTTAGCCCATAAACATCTCCAAAAGTGGCTAAGAAATTTAGTATCACGATCTGAAACAATAGTATTTGGCACACCATGCAAGCGAATAATTTCACGAAAGAACAAATCAGCAACATTAACAGCATCATCGCTTTTATGACATGGTATAAAGTGTGCCATTTTCGAGAATCTATCCACGACAACAAATATGCTATCCCTCCCCTTCTTTGTTCGAGGTAAACCTAAAACAAAGTCCATAGATATATCCTCCCAAGGAACACTAGGTACAGGCAAAGGCATATATAAACCATGAGGATTGAGTCGTGACTTAGCTTTTTGACATGTAGTGCATCGAGCAATAAAACACTCAACATCCCGTCTCATCTTTGGCCAAAAGAAATGTGTAACAAGTACGTCCTCCGTCTTCTTCACGCCAAAGTGTCCCATTAATCCTCCTCCATGCGCCTCCTGCAACAACAAAAGACGAACGGAGCTAGCTGGAATGCATAGCTTGTTAGCACGAAACACAAATCCATCGTTAACGACAAACTTGTTCCACATTCTTCCTTCTTTACAATTCTGCATTACATCTTTAAAATCAGCATCATGCACATATTGATCTTTGATGGTCTCCAAACCAAATATTTTGAAGTCAAGTTGTGAAAGCATAGTATAGCGACGAGACAATGCATCAGCAATAACATTTTCTTTTCCCTTCTTGTGTTTAATGACATAAGGGAAAGTCTCAATGAATTCAACCCATTTAGCATGTCTACGATTCAGTTTAGCTTGACTTTTAATATGTTTCAAAGATTCATGATCAGAATGTATAACAAATTCTTTGGGCCATAATAATGTTGCCATGTTTCTAAAGTCCGAACAAGAGCATATAATTCTTTATCATAAGTAGAATAATTCAGACTAGGCCCACTCAATTTTTCAGAAAAGTATGCAACAGGTTTGCCATCTTGTAATAACACACCTCCTAATCCAATTCCACTAGCATCACATTCAAGCTCAAAAGTCTTATTAAAATCAGGAAGTTGGAGTAAAGGAGCATGTGTCAACTTATCTTTCAATACCGTGAAGGCTTCTTCCTGTGCGGTACCCCAAACAAAAGGCACATCCTTCTTTGTAAGCTCGTTGAGAGGTGCAGCAATGGTGCTGAAATCTCTCACAAAACGCCTATAGAATCCAGCAAGGCCAAGAAAACTCCTCACTTGTGTGACCGTTTTGGGCTGCGGCCAACTCTCAATAGCTTCAATCTTGGCTGTGTCAACTTCAATTCCCTGTGGAGTAACAACATAGCCAAGAAAAGATACTCGGTCGGTGCAAAAGGTGCACTTCCCAAGGTTACCAAACAAACGTGCATCACGTAGAGCAATAAAAATAGCACGTAAATGTTCCAAATGTTCTTCCAAAGATCTGCTATAAATCAGTATATCATCAAAATAGACTACCACAAATCGTCCAATGAAAGCACGTAAAACTTCGTTCATTAGTCTCATGAAAGTACTAGGCGCATTAGTTAACCCAAAAGGCATGACTAACCACTCATATAATCCAAACTTAGTTTTAAATGCTGTTTTCCATTCATCCCCCAATTTCATACGAATTTGATGGTATCCACTACGCAAATCAACTTTGGAGAATATTGTAGAGCCACTCAATTCATCAAGCATATCATCTAGCCTAGGAATAGGATGACGATAACGAATAGTAATATTATTAATGCCTCTACAATCAACACATATACGCGATGATTTTAATAAGACTTTTGAGCTTGAATGTGATGCTAGTGGAATTGGATTAGGAGGTGTGTTATTACAAGATGGCAAACCTGTTGCATACTTTTCTGAAAAATTGAGTGGGCCTAGTCTGAATTATTCTACTTATGATAAAGAATTATATGCTCTTGTTCGGACTTTAGAAACATGGCAACATTATTTATGTCCCAAAGAATTTGTTATACATTCTGATCATGAATCTTTGAAACATATTAAAAGTCAAGCTAAACTGAATCGTAGACATGCTAAATGGGTTGAATTCATTGAGACTTTCCCTTATGTCATTAAACACAAGAAGGGAAAAGAAAATGTTATTGCTGATGCATTGTCTCGTCGCTATACTATGCTTTCACAACTTGACTTCAAAATATTTGGTTTGGAGACCATCAAAGATCAATATGTGCATGATGCTGATTTTAAAGATGTAATGCAGAATTGTAAAGAAGGAAGAATGTGGAACAAGTTTGTCGTTAACGATGGATTTGTGTTTCGTGCTAACAAGCTATGCATTCCAGCTAGCTCCGTTCGTCTTTTGTTGTTGCAGGAGGCGCATGGAGGAGGATTAATGGGACACTTTGGCGTGAAGAAGACGGAGGACGTACTTGTTACACATTTCTTTTGGCCAAAGATGAGACGGGATGTTGAGTGTTTTATTGCTCGATGCACTACATGTCAAAAAGCTAAGTCACGACTCAATCCTCATGGTTTATATATGCCTTTGCCTGTACCTAGTGTTCCTTGGGAGGATATATCTATGGACTTTGTTTTAGGTTTACCTCGAACAAAGAAGGGGAGGGATAGCATATTTGTTGTCGTGGATAGATTCTCGAAAATGGCACACTTTATACCATGTCATAAAAGCGATGATGCTGTTAATGTTGCTGATTTGTTCTTTCGTGAAATTATTCGCTTGCATGGTGTGCCAAATACTATTGTTTCAGATCGTGATACTAAATTTCTTAGCCACTTTTGGAGATGTTTATGGGCTAAGTTGGGGACTAAATTGCTTTTTAGTACTACTTGTCACCCCCAAACTGATGGACAAACTGAAGTAGTCAATAGAACGTTGTCTACTATGCTTAGGGATGTTTTGAAGAATAATAAGAAAATGTGGGAGGAATGCTTGCCTCATATTGAATTTGCTTATAATCGTTCATTGCATTCTACTACTAAGATGTGCCCTTTTGAAGTTGTGTATGGTTTCCTACCTCGTGCACCTATTGATTTGTTGCCTCTTCCATCTTCGGAGAAGGTTAATTTTGATGCTAAACAACGTGCTGAATTGATTTTAAAAATGCATGAGTTAACTAAGGAAAACATTGAGCGTATGAATGCTAAATATAAACTTGCTGGAGATAAGGGTAGAAAACATGTTGTGTTTGCACCTGGAGATCTTGTTTGGTTACATTTGCGTAAGGATAGATTTCTTGATTTGCGCAAATCAAAGCTAATGCCACGTGTTGATGGTCCCTTTAAGGTGTTAGAGAAAATAAATGATAATGCATATAAACTTGAGCTGCCTGCAGATTTTGGGGTTAGTCCCACTTTTAACATTGCAGATTTGAAGCCTTATTTGGGTGAGCAAGATGAACTTCCGTCGAGGACGACTTCATTTCAAGAAGGGGAGGATGATGAGGACATCAATACAATTGTTACACCCACAGCCCCTGCTGCTATACATACTGGACCAATTACTAGAGCTCGTGCACGCCAACTAAATTACCAGGTACTTTCGTTTCTTGGTAATGATTCTAATGTTCATGAGAATATGATGCTGCCTAAATTGGATACATTTGTTTTGCTTACAAATGAAGGGCCTAGCTTGGAGAAGGATGAACATTGGAGCAAGAACAAGCATGGAGATGATGGCATGCGCAAGGGGAACAATAACGGAGTTACAAGTGATGATTTCAGGACTTTGAAGCCACCATAATGGGTGCATGAAGCCTTGGACGAAATATACAAGATGCCACTTCCTAAATTTCGTCCCGAGGCTATTTTAGGTGCTGCGTCACCTTATTATTGGGCCAGGCCCATGTAATTTCGAAATACATAAGTATAGGCTATTTTTAGAGTCCGTATGTGTGGGGAAACAAGAGATAGGGTTGATTTCGGACCCCTCCACCAAGGGCCACGAAATTCCCCCCTCTTCCTCCATATATACAGCCCTTAGGGCATCGTTTAGACTTTGGGTTTTGTTTAGATTAAAAGTTCGCCATAGCTGCAACTTCGCGTACTTCGTTTGTGTTCAACGACCAGACAAAGGCGTCACAGAACCCCATCTTGATCAATAAAGCTTTCATCTTATATTCGCAATATCCAGATTGCAATCTTAGTTTCTTGCTTGTTCTTCGTTTGCTCGCAGGAAACAGACCCTCGTGGTCAGGTTGATCGTGCTCCGGCGTGATCAATAACCTCTCGGAGTTGGTTTAGCGATTGCTAAGGCACGACGTCCTCGCACGTTCGTAGTCGGATCGTCAAAGTCGACTCCCACCAAAGCGAAATCCACCATCTCATCGAAAGACGGGACACCTTTGCCTCTATCAATGACGATGTTGATCACGAACGTGATGGTGGTCGCCATGTAGATGTGGACGAGGACGATTTGCACTTGCATCGTTTTCGCGCTCCGAAGACTTGTGGCTAGAACGTCGCTGTCTTGAAGATGACGAAGGGGAAGAAGACTTGATCAAGGTTCTAATCTCTTCCATCCTCGCATCTTGGTCTTTCTTTTGTGCGGCAAGCTTGTTGTTGATGTAGTCCCTTTTCCTTGCTTCGGAGAGATGAATGTCGATGGAGATGTTCTCGATGCGCTCTTGCAAGGTGGATTGTGCTCCTTGCATTTCTTGTTGTAGTCCGAAGATGGACCTTTTGGTGATGTAGTCGTTCACGCCATCGTTGTTGTTGTAGACCGGAGAGGAAATGCCTTGCCTATCCATCACAAGACTCGAGCAAATGTGAATAGGAAATGAGATAAACAATACCAAGCTACCTTTTCCCAAAGTTGAGGATGTATCTTGTATCATTCAATGTGAAATGAAAGAATAGTGGAATTGGTACCGGACTTGTTCACTCACACCTACAAAGTAAAGCTTATGGTAGATCTCGGTGAGGATAGTGGCACAAAAATTTGATGCAAAATGTTAGCAAGAGTCAATAATGTTGGAAAAGATTCACAAATTCGCAAGTGAAAGAAGTAGACCAATAGCAAATGGTACACAAAAACACACACACGGATAGATAAATGGGGTCGTGCAACCAAGGAATGAGCACAAAATGTGGAGTCCACGAAAAATGCTCGTGTTGCACAACTCAAGAGACACGCTAGCACGATTGCTCAATAGGCGGATACGACACTTGTGCACAACCTATAAGATGCAAAATGGATAAACTTCTATCCCAAGTATGCTATGTATGTATGGTTCCCGGTGTTTCTCTCAAGATGATCCAAGATGATCGGATATGACAATCTTATGTGCAATGGGGTATGATGCTATGGCACTTGCTCACGAGCTCTTTGCTCTCTTTTTGCTTAAAAGCTTTTTCTTTTTTTTTCTTTTTTTTTCAATGGCCACTTTTGCACAATGCACAAACCAAGATAGCAATTGTATATATGCGGGAACAAACTTGTGACACAATGGATGATATGATACCAATATGATATGGTATGTATGCAATGGAATGGTGGATCACTAATGTGCACAAGTAACGTTGCTGGCAATACTCAAATGGCTAGTCTCGATAGGTAAGTGACGCAAAATGGGCTAGGGGTTAACAATGCAATTGCAAGGGGAATATAGAGTGGTGTCGTCGAGGTTACCATCCTTTGCGATGATGAGTGGCGGTGTTCTTGATGTAGATACCAAGATGATGTAGACCCGTCCCTAAGTAGCCGAAACACCTTAGGAAACGGTAAAAAACCGCAAACTCAAAATCTCAAATGACAAATGTCAAATGGAAATGGCAATGTGGAAGTAGTGGTGGTTTGTGAAGAAGCAAATGTCCCTAAGTAGCCGAAACACCTTAAGAGACTCAAGTCACCACTTAAACAACCAAAAATGTTAAATGGAGTAAAATGGGTTAGGTTGCGGAAGGCTATGGTGGTTTTGCGGATGATATGGTGGAAGGCCTAGGCAAAGATGCCAAAATGTCAAAAATTTGATGGAGTCAAATGGTGTGGGAACCTATCTAGGTGGATGGTGGATGTCAATAGCTACTCAACGAGCTAAAGAACGCGAAAATCGGACTCCGGATGTGGAAGTTATGGGCGAAATGGTGAACTGCTCGTGGCTGGCCTGGGGGGGCCGTGCGCACGGGGTCTAGGGTCCCGTGCGGACGGTACACATACCGAGGGCACGGGGTCACCTGGGACTCGCGGGTTTGGCCGATTTCTTGGCGATTTGGGCTCCAA